>NC_053390.1:783612370-783920632 GCF_905171765.1 Bufo bufo | reverse complement strand
ATAAGCCAGTCACAGAGGACTCGCTCAAGAACATGCTTCTTGCCCTGAAATCTTCCCTGCAGGCAGACATAGCAGGGCTGATTAACCCTCTATCCGCCAGACTGCAATCCACAGAAGATAAAGTGCAGCATGTGGAGGTGAAAATGGGCGAATTTGCCGAATCACAAAATGCCATAATCGATGCCCACAACGCCATGGCTGATGAGTTGGAGGCTATTAAATGGAAAATGGCAGATCTAGAGGATCGTTCTAGAAGGAACAATGTTAAATTTAGGGGTATTCCCGAGGATGTAGCCCCACAAGATCTGCAAACGTATCTCAAAGGGCTAATAAAAGCTTTATTGCCACAAATCCCAATCCCGGATATGATCATTGATAGAGCACACAGGCTACCCAAACCTCCTCATCTGGGCCCTAATATACCGCGGGATACTTTGGCGCGTATTCATTTCTTCCATACCAAAGAAGCAATTATGGCTGCAGCAAGAAATAAAACTGCACTACCTGCGCCGTATCAAAAGATTGAACTATTCACAGACCTGTCTATGGTCACCCTCCGTCGACGCAGAGCACTTCAACCTATCACGACAGCCCTCAGGGATAATGACTTTCCATACAAATGGGGCTATCCTCTAAAGATCCTCGTCCGTAAAAATGGGCAAACGCACGCCATCAAAACCCTGGAAGAAGGAAAGCAATTACTTCATCTCTGGCAGATTCCACTGTCCTCCAGCAATGTGGGAATTGACCCCACCACCAAAGCTTCTGAGGATCCACTTATAATGGAGAGCTGAACCCTGGAGCCCAGTGAATAAGAACTTTTCAATAGAGCTGAACAGTTTCGCCTCTCACCATATTGGGACTCCCTGTGTTTTTATGTTCGGGCGCTAAACCAGCTGAGTCCACATAAATGGGTGCAGGTACCTTAGTCACCATCACCCTTTTGAATTTTTCTCAATCTAGTGTTGAACTTTCGCCCTGTCTTCACCTAGACGGTTATATTTGTCTTGATCAATACCTACTAAGCCTTAGACGAATACTTAAGCTACATTCGTTGTTTGTTACTCTCTCCTTCCCCCCTCTTTCCTCCCTCTCTTCCCCTTGTTTTTGCACCACAAGTGCCAGCAGTCCCTGCCTCACTGTTATTGAATTCTAGTACGGTGTTCTTACACCAAAATCTGAATTGGTAGCTTCCTTTTGACATCATGGGTCTTAAAATCATGTCCCTTAATGTTAAAAGCTTGAACTGCCCGCAGAAAAGGTCTTATATGTGGAAAGAAGCTTTAACAGCTAATGTTGATGTTTTGTGTATTCAGGAGACTCACCTACTGCAAGCAGATGCTGACAGAGTGCGACACCGCCTATTTCCAGAGGTCCTGCATTCACATTGCAACAAGAAAAAGAGAGGTACCCTGATTGCGATAAAAAACACTGTCGCCTATACCCACATTAAATCTAAAATTGACCCACAAGGTCGATATATTATCCTAGTCTGCTCCATCAACAACATTACATATACGCTTGTTAACCTATATGCCCCCAATTCACATCAGCTAGCTTTTTTACATAAACTGGTGCGCAACGTGAACAGGCTTAAACAAGGGAAATTGATTGTATGCGGGGATTTCAATACTGTTTTGCATCCCAATATTGACTCCTCATTTTCCGCCAGACGCTCTGACGCAGGAGTTGCCACTTTTCTGCAATCGGAAGGTCTCACGGATGTGTGGAGAGCGCAACACAGCCTTGAGAGAGACTATACCTTTTTCTCTCCAATACACATGTCTTACTCAAGAATAGACATGTTTATGGTAGACCACACAACCTTACTCCATACTACTTCAACTGATATTGGCCTCATTAAATGGTCTGACCATGCCCCGATTACTATCACTCTAGAAGAGCAATTTCAATCCGCTAGACCCCCTATTTGGAGGAATAATACATTTCTCTTCAATAACCCAACCCATATCTCTGAGCTTTCTACACAGTTAAATGAATACTTCCAATTTAATAATGGTTCGGTTTCTAATAAATTTATCTTATGGCAAGCCCATAAAGCTTATATACGAGGCTCTCTAATTAAACTGAACTCTATTGTGAGAAAGCGCAGAGAACAGGACATTACACAAACCTTAGAATGTATCGCCAGACTGGAGGCAACTAATAAACCGGCCCCAACATATCAGTGCTCCAATGAGCTTAGAGAAGCACGTAACAAGCTTAGTAGCCTACTTCTTCAAAACTATCACAAATCTCTTTTGAGGCTCCGCTCTAAATACTATCACCAAAGCAATAAAGCTGGAAGGCTTCTAGCACAACAACTAAAATCTCAACAATCAAAATCTAAAATCCCATATCTGTTACATCCCGAGAATAAAGCAAAACTGGTTGACCCCCGAGAGATTGCTAACCAATTTAAATTGTATTATCAGTCACTTTATAATTTGAAAGAGACCACTCCTCTCCCCGGCGACTACTCTTCTTTGGTGGAGAACTTCCTCACCCACGCATCTCTCCCGACTCTCTCTCAAACACAATTGCATTCCCTCAATGCAAAAATTTCGCTAGCTGAAATTAATAAAGTTATCAATTCCCTTAAAATAGGTAAGTCCCCAGGCCCGGATGGACTCTCTAATGAATATTTTCGCCACTTCCAGAGCACTCTTGCTCCTTACATGCTTGAAATATTTCAATTAGTGCAAGAAGGTCATCCTTTTCCTTCAGATATGTTAGAAGCGCTAATAGTCACTATCCCGAAACCAGGAAAATCCCCAGATGTTCCTCAGAACTTCCGCCCCATCTCGCTGCTTAATTCAGACATAAAGATTTTCGCAAAAATTATTGCCAATAGGTTAGCTCCACTCCTCCCCTCTCTGATTCACCCCGACCAAACTGGGTTTGTGAATGGCCGACTAGCGTCTGACAACACTAGAAGGATCGTTGATTTATTTAATTATGCTGAAATACATAGCCTCCCAATGCTCGCAATTACATTAGATGCGAAAAAGGCATTTGACCGCCTGCATTGGGACTACACATTTTCTGCTCTCCGCCAAATGGGTTTCACAGGACATATTCTGCAGACTATCTCGAGCTTATACTCCTCTCCATCCGCGAAAGTCTGGGTTAATGGTGTAGTGTCAGATCCGTTTAAAATTACTAATGGAACCAGACAGGGATGCCCCCTATCCCCCTTATTGTTTATCTTGGCATTGGAACCCCTAGCTCAATCCATAAGAAACTCACCTTCAATAGCCGGAATGGAAATAGGAGGCAGATCCCATAAGATCACACTATATGCGGATGACATCATCCTTACGTTAACCAACCCTAGTAACTCGTTGGATGCTGCTCTAGATATCATTTCACAGTATGGGTCCTTTTCCTACTATAAAATAAATAACGCCAAATCTCAAGCCTTACCTATCAATATTCCGCCAGGTGAAGTCACCTCCCTGAAATCCTCCCAAGACTTAGACTGGCAAACTTCTGAAATCCCATACCTAGGAGTCAAAATAACCTTTCCTTGCTCCTTACTTTATAGTAGAAATTATCTCCCTCTTCTTGATACCATGATAAAAGACCTTAACAGCTTTTCTATGAAGGCTGTATCCTGGGTAGGTAGAGTGGCAGCTTTTCAAATGATGACACTCCCCAAATTTATTTATATATTTCGAGCCCTCCCGATCCCAATACCTATGACATTCTTTAAAAAAGCGCAGATGACCTTGGGTAAATACATTTGGGGTCCGACCAAGCCGAGAGTAGCACGGACACTATTATCCAAAAAGAAGCAAGTGGGCGGATTAGGCCTCCCAGATATTAGAGATTATTTTCAAGCAGTGGCGCTCTCCTTTGCCCGTGAATGGTGGTCCCCAAACGACAATAAGGCCTGGATCCAGATTGAACAACACACCATAAAAAGAGCTTCACTGAAAGATTACTTGATCCATCTATTGTGGAGTTCAAAAGGACCCAGTAGAGGGCTATTGACGATGAGACTAGTTAGCAGCCTGTGGTCCTCCATACATAAAATACAAAGGGATAAGATGGCCACTCTCCTCCCACATGCCACTTTAGAAACAATAGAACTGACTATCCCTGACATCAACTTGACAGTCTGGCGAGAGAGGGGAATTACTTCTGTCTCTCAGATTATGTCAAATGACTGTCTTCTCCCCTTTGAATCCATCCATCGCCTGTTCACGTTGCCGCATACAGAATTCTACAACTTCCTTAGAATCAGACATTTCATTGCCAAGATCATACAAAGCCCACCCTCCATAAATTCCGACATATGGAGACTGTTCCAGTATCCGTCTCTTTTTAAAAAGCATACTACGCGTTATGTGTATGATGTTCTAGGGGATAAAACTACTTTCACCAAATCTTTACCTATCAAAAAATGGGAAACAGAGCTGGGGGAAACCTTTCTAGATACACATTGGTCTCAAGCTATTAGATTCCTAACATCTAATTTCAAATGTGTTTCCCACTACGAAGCAGGGCTGAAGACCCTCTTGCATTGGTACTTCACTCCACAGAGACTAAGCAGAATTTATCCTTCATCCTCCCCGCAATGCTGGAGGGAATGTGGAGCTAAAGGCTCATTACTCCATATATTATGGACATGCCCCACACTTACCCCATACTGGCGCAGTGTTTTTGATCTGATCACGGAGATAACCTCCCAGGTTGTTGACCCCTGTCCTGAATTGGCTCTCTTATTTTTAGGCATACACAATATCCCCCCTGAAAGCAGGAATCTAGTTGGACACATCCTACTTAGTGCTAAATTGGTTATCACACGTTATTGGAAGCAAACAGTTTCGCCAAATATAGCAGAGGTTATTCTAGAGATTAACAAATCCTGTAGGTATGAAAGTCTAGTACCATATACGATTATACCCCTAAAATCTAGGCTACTCACGTGGAGCCCATGGCTCAAGAACTCTAACTACTCAACCTGAACCACAGAAGATCCCTAGACCTGAATTGAAACTAGAACATAGCAACATAAAGAGGATAGAAGGGCCCTGTGAATCAAGACAAACTGAGATTAGACTTCCTCACTTACCCCTCTTTCCCTCCCGGTCTTCCCTCCCCCCTCTTTACCCTTTTATACTTTATATTTTGATATTAAGGTCCAAATGTTGAGGACCCTATTCTTATACTACTATGCAAACTGCAAACCAGTGATGTATACAAATGTTCTATTATCAGCAAGCCTATTGTTTAGGCGTTTATTGTTATGTTTTCTAATTTTGCAAATTATGGCTCAACTTGCCAACCATTGAAAACACTAATAAAAAAGATTTACTCTAAAAGACTGAAAGTATTCCAGTGAGGGAATTTTTTTTATTTAAAAAAGGCCAAGTTAGTTTATCTGGCGTTCAATATACTAGATACAGTTAGGCCTGCGTTTCATACATCTGGAATTAGCAAACTAATGTGCTGGGGTTGGGAAAACATATATGTACCCATACTAGAATCTGTCAAAGAAAGCGGTACTCACATATAACAGTCATTCCATCTGTAATCCATACAGTCAAAAGACTGAAAGTATTCCAGTGAGGGAATTTTTTTTATTTAAAAAAGGCCAAGTTAGTTTATCTGGCGTTCAATATACTAGATACAGTTAGGCCTGCGTTTCATACATCTGGAATTAGCAAACTAATGTGCTGGGGTTGGGAAAACATATATGTACCCATACTAGAATCTGTCAAAGAAAGCGGTACTCACATATAACAGTCATTCCATCTGTAATCCATACAGTCAAAAGACTGAAAGTATTCCAGTGAGGGAATTTTTATTTTATTTAAAAAAGGCCAAGTTAGTTTATCTGGCGTTCAATATACTAGATACAGTTAGGCCTGCGTTTCATACATCTGGAATTAGCAAACTAATGTGCTGGGGTTGGGAAAACATATATGTACCCATACTAGAATCTGTCAAAGAAAGCGGTACTCACATATAACAGTCATTCCATCTGTAATCCATACAGTCAAAAGACTGAAAGTATTCCAGTGAGGGAATTTTTTTTATTTAAAAAAGGCCAAGTTAGTTTATCTGGCGTTCAATATACTAGATACAGTTAGGCCTGCGTTTCATACATCTGGAATTAGCAAACTAATGTGCTGGGGTTGGGAAAACATATATGTACCCATACTAGAATCTGTCAAAGAAAGCGGTACTCACATATAACAGTCATTCCATCTGTAATCCATACAGTCAAAAGACTGAAAGTATTCCAGTGAGGGAATTTTTTTTATTTAAAAAAGGCCAAGTTAGTTTATCTGGCGTTCAATATACTAGATACAGTTAGGCCTGCGTTTCATACATCTGGAATTAGCAAACTAATGTGCTGGGGTTGGGAAAACATATATGTACCCATACTAGAATCTGTCAAAGAAAGCGGTACTCACATATAACAGTCATTCCATCTGTAATCCATACAGTCAAAAGACTGAAAGTAGGGGCGTGGCTAGGCTGCCTAACGGGATGGCTGCTTGAGTGAGGAGCTCCTGCACCTCAGCAACTATAATCTAGCCTGCTCGTTTCTATCCACTGCAAAAGCTTCAACCTCCTACCTTCCCAGATGCTTTACTCATCTGCAGTCACAATGGGGAAAACGAGGAAGCACCTGCAGAAGCTGCAGGATGGAAATCTTGAGAACTACTTTGACTGGGGACGCTCTAAAGATGGCGCTGAGGGTACAGACAGGCCGGCACTGGGATCCCCCATTAGCGCGATGTCACCAGCGCTCACAGCCCGCTCACCCTCACCACCGATTTTACCAGGTAGTACTGACCTGTCGCATGTGTCTCCCCCGTCGCTTCCACCGACTCCAGAGGAAGCCAGAGTCCTGCAGCACAGCATACAGGGGATCCAAGATGGCGCCTGTTCTCTGGCGCAGCAGGAGCAGCCGCCCAGCCTCCATCGCCAGCATACGAGTCAACGGCAACTGAGTGAGTACACCCCGCATATTACTGCACCCCTGGACCCATTCCAATCACTCCCTACCTCAGATAAGCCAGTCACAGAGGACTCGCTCAAGAACATGCTTCTTGCCCTGAAATCTTCCCTGCAGGCAGACATAGCAGGGCTGATTAACCCTCTATCCGCCAGACTGCAATCCACAGAAGATAAAGTGCAGCATGTGGAGGTGAAAATGGGCGAATTTGCCGAATCACAAAATGCCATAATCGATGCCCACAACGCCATGGCTGATGAGTTGGAGGCTATTAAATGGAAAATGGCAGATCTAGAGGATCGTTCTAGAAGGAACAATGTTAAATTTAGGGGTATTCCCGAGGATGTAGCCCCACAAGATCTGCAAACGTATCTCAAAGGGCTAATAAAAGCTTTATTGCCACAAATCCCAATCCCGGATATGATCATTGATAGAGCACACAGGCTACCCAAACCTCCTCATCTGGGCCCTAATATACCGCGGGATACTTTGGCGCGTATTCATTTCTTCCATACCAAAGAAGCAATTATGGCTGCAGCAAGAAATAAAACTGCACTACCTGCGCCGTATCAAAAGATTGAACTATTCACAGACCTGTCTATGGTCACCCTCCGTCGACGCAGAGCACTTCAACCTATCACGACAGCCCTCAGGGATAATGACTTTCCATACAAATGGGGCTATCCTCTAAAGATCCTCGTCCGTAAAAATGGGCAAACGCACGCCATCAAAACCCTGGAAGAAGGAAAGCAATTACTTCATCTCTGGCAGATTCCACTGTCCTCCAGCAATGTGGGAATTGACCCCACCACCAAAGCTTCTGAGGATCCACTTATAATGGAGAGCTGAACCCTGGAGCCCAGTGAATAAGAACTTTTCAATAGAGCTGAACAGTTTCGCCTCTCACCATATTGGGACTCCCTGTGTTTTTATGTTCGGGCGCTAAACCAGCTGAGTCCACATAAATGGGTGCAGGTACCTTAGTCACCATCACCCTTTTGAATTTTTCTCAATCTAGTGTTGAACTTTCGCCCTGTCTTCACCTAGACGGTTATATTTGTCTTGATCAATACCTACTAAGCCTTAGACGAATACTTAAGCTACATTCGTTGTTTGTTACTCTCTCCTTCCCCCCTCTTTCCTCCCTATCTTCCCCTTGTTTTTGCACCACAAGTGCCAGCAGTCCCTGCCTCACTGTTATTGAATTCTAGTACGGTGTTCTTACACCAAAATCTGAATTGGTAGCTTCCTTTTGACATCATGGGTCTTAAAATCATGTCCCTTAATGTTAAAAGCTTGAACTGCCCGCAGAAAAGGTCTTATATGTGGAAAGAAGCTTTAACAGCTAATGTTGATGTTTTGTGTATTCAGGAGACTCACCTACTGCAAGCAGATGCTGACAGAGTGCGACACCGCCTATTTCCAGAGGTCCTGCATTCACATTGCAACAAGAAAAAGAGAGGTACCCTGATTGCGATAAAAAACACTGTCGCCTATACCCACATTAAATCTAAAATTGACCCACAAGGTCGATATATTATCCTAGTCTGCTCCATCAACAACATTACATATACGCTTGTTAACCTATATGCCCCCAATTCACATCAGCTAGCTTTTTTACATAAACTGGTGCGCAACGTGAACAGGCTTAAACAAGGGAAATTGATTGTATGTGGGGATTTCAATACTGTTTTGCATCCCAATATTGACTCCTCATTTTCCGCCAGACGCTCTGACGCAGGAGTTGCCACTTTTCTGCAATCGGAAGGTCTCACGGATGTGTGGAGAGCGCAACACAGCCTTGAGAGAGACTATACCTTTTTCTCTCCAATACACATGTCTTACTCAAGAATAGACATGTTTATGGTAGACCACACAACCTTACTCCATACTACTTCAACTGATATTGGCCTCATTAAATGGTCTGACCATGCCCCGATTACTATCACTCTAGAAGAGCAATTTCAATCCGCTAGACCCCCTATTTGGAGGAATAATACATTTCTCTTCAATAACCCAACCCATATCTCTGAGCTTTCTACACAGTTAAATGAATACTTCCAATTTAATAATGGTTCGGTTTCTAATAAATTTATCTTATGGCAAGCCCATAAAGCTTATATACGAGGCTCTCTAATTAAACTGAACTCTATTGTGAGAAAGCGCAGAGAACAGGACATTACACAAACCTTAGAATGTATCGCCAGACTGGAGGCAACTAATAAACCGGCCCCAACATATCAGTGCTCCAATGAGCTTAGAGAAGCACGTAACAAGCTTAGTAGCCTACTTCTTCAAAACTATCACAAATCTCTTTTGAGGCTCCGCTCTAAATACTATCACCAAAGCAATAAAGCTGGAAGGCTTCTAGCACAACAACTAAAATCTCAACAATCAAAATCTAAAATCCCATATCTGTTACATCCCGAGAATAAAGCAAAACTGGTTGACCCCCGAGAGATTGCTAACCAATTTAAATTGTATTATCAGTCACTTTATAATTTGAAAGAGACCACTCCTCTCCCCGGCGACTACTCTTCTTTGGTGGAGAACTTCCTCACCCACGCATCTCTCCCGACTCTCTCTCAAACACAATTGCATTCCCTCAATGCAAAAATTTCGCTAGCTGAAATTAATAAAGTTATCAATTCCCTTAAAATAGGTAAGTCCCCAGGCCCGGATGGACTCTCTAATGAATATTTTCGCCACTTCCAGAGCACTCTTGCTCCTTACATGCTTGAAATATTTCAATTAGTGCAAGAAGGTCATCCTTTTCCTTCAGATATGTTAGAAGCGCTAATAGTCACTATCCCGAAACCAGGAAAATCCCCAGATGTTCCTCAGAACTTCCGCCCCATCTCGCTGCTTAATTCAGACATAAAGATTTTCGCAAAAATTATTGCCAATAGGTTAGCTCCACTCCTCCCCTCTCTGATTCACCCCGACCAAACTGGGTTTGTGAATGGCCGACTAGCGTCTGACAACACTAGAAGGATCGTTGATTTATTTAATTATGCTGAAATACATAGCCTCCCAATGCTCGCGATTACATTAGATGCGAAAAAGGCATTTGACCGCCTGCATTGGGACTACACATTTTCTGCTCTCCGCCAAATGGGTTTCACAGGACATATTCTGCAGACTATCTCGAGCTTATACTCCTCTCCATCCGCGAAAGTCTGGGTTAATGGTGTAGTGTCAGATCCGTTTAAAATTACTAATGGAACCAGACAGGGATGCCCCCTATCCCCCTTATTGTTTATCTTGGCATTGGAACCCCTAGCTCAATCCATAAGAAACTCACCTTCAATAGCCGGAATGGAAATAGGAGGCAGATCCCATAAGATCACACTATATGCGGATGACATCATCCTTACGTTAACCAACCCTAGGAACTCGTTGGATGCTGCTCTAGATATCATTTCACAGTATGGGTCCTTTTCCTACTATAAAATAAATAACGCCAAATCTCAAGCCTTACCTATCAATATTCCGCCAGGTGAAGTCACCTCCCTGAAATCCTCCCAAGACTTAGACTGGCAAACTTCTGAAATCCCATACCTAGGAGTCAAAATAACCTTTCCTTGCTCCTTACTTTATAGTAGAAATTATCTCCCTCTTCTTGATACCATGATAAAAGACCTTAACAGCTTTTCTATGAAGGCTGTATCCTGGGTAGGTAGAGTGGCAGCTTTTCAAATGATGACACTCCCCAAATTTATTTATATATTTCGAGCCCTCCCGATCCCAATACCTATGACATTCTTTAAAAAAGCGCAGATGACCTTGGGTAAATACATTTGGGGTCCGACCAAGCCGAGAGTAGCACGGACACTATTATCCAAAAAGAAGCAAGTGGGCGGATTAGGCCTCCCAGATATTAGAGATTATTTTCAAGCAGTGGCGCTCTCCTTTGCCCGTGAATGGTGGTCCCCGAACGACAATAAGGCCTGGATCCAGATTGAACAACACACCATAAAAAGAGCTTCACTGAAAGATTACTTGATCCATCTATTGTGGAGTTCAAAAGGACCCAGTAGAGGGCTATTGACGATGAGACTAGTTAGCAGCCTGTGGTCCTCCATACATAAAATACAAAGGGATAAGATGGCCACTCTCCTCCCACATGCCACTTTAGAAACAATAGAACTGACTATCCCTGACATCAACTTGACAGTCTGGCGAGAGAGGGGAATTACTTCTGTCTCTCAGATTATGTCAAATGACTGTCTTCTCCCCTTTGAATCCATCCATCGCCTGTTCACGTTGCCGCATACAGAATTCTACAACTTCCTTAGAATCAGACATTTCATTGCCAAGATCATACAAAGCCCACCCTCCATAAATTCCGACATATGGAGACTGTTCCAGTATCCGTCTCTTTTTAAAAAGCATACTACGCGTTATGTGTATGATGTTCTAGGGGATAAAACTACTTTCACCAAATCTTTACCTATCAAAAAATGGGAAACAGAGCTGGGGGAAACCTTTCTAGATACACATTGGTCTCAAGCTATTAGATTCCTAACATCTAATTTCAAATGTGTTTCCCACTACGAAGCAGGGCTGAAGACCCTCTTGCATTGGTACTTCACTCCACAGAGACTAAGCAGAATTTATCCTTCATCCTCCCCGCAATGCTGGAGGGAATGTGGAGCTAAAGGCTCATTACTCCATATATTATGGACATGCCCCACACTTACCCCATACTGGCGCAGTGTTTTTGATCTGATCACGGAGATAACCTCCCAGGTTGTTGACCCCTGTCCTGAATTGGCTCTCTTATTTTTAGGCATACACAATATCCCCCCTGAAAGCAGGAATCTAGTTGGACACATCCTACTTAGTGCTAAATTGGTTATCACACGTTATTGGAAGCAAACAGTTTCGCCAAATATAGCAGAGGTTATTCTAGAGATTAACAAATCCTGTAGGTATGAAAGTCTAGTACCATATACGATTATACCCCTAAAATCTAGGCTACTCACGTGGAGCCCATGGCTCAAGAACTCTAACTACTCAACCTGAACCACAGAAGATCCCTAGACCTGAATTGAAACTAGAACATAGCAACATAAAGAGGATAGAAGGGCCCTGTGAATCAAGACAAACTGAGATTAGACTTCCTCACTTACCCCTCTTTCCCTCCCGGTCTTCCCTCCCCCCTCTTTACCCTTTTATACTTTATATTTTGATATTAAGGTCCAAATGTTGAGGACCCTATTCTTATACTACTATGCAAACTGCAAACCAGTGATGTATACAAATGTTCTATTATCAGCAAGCCTATTGTTTAGGCGTTTATTGTTATGTTTTCTAATTTTGCAAATTATGGCTCAACTTGCCAACCATTGAAAACACTAATAAAAAAGATTTACTCTAAAAGACTGAAAGTATTCCAGTGAGGGAATTTTTTTTATTTAAAAAAGGCCAGGCCAAGTTAGTTTATCTGGCGTTCAATATACTAGATACAGTTAGGCCTGCGTTTCATACATCTGGAATTAGCAAACTAATGTGCTGGGGTTGGGAAAACATATATGTACCCATACTAGAATCTGTCAAAGAAAGCGGTACTCACATATAACAGTCATTCCATCTGTAATCCATACAGTCAAAAGACTGAAAGTATTCCAGTGAGGGAATTTTTTTTATTTAAAAAAGGCCAAGTTAGTTTATCTGGCGTTCAATATACTAGATACAGTTAGGCCTGCGTTTCATACATCTGGAATTAGCAAACTAATGTGCTGGGGTTGGGAAAACATATATGTACCCATACTAGAATCTGTCAAAGAAAGCGGTACTCACATATAACAGTCATTCCATCTGTAATCCATACAGTCAAAAGACTGAAAGTATTCCAGTGAGGGAATTTTTATTTTATTTAAAAAAGGCCAAGTTAGTTTATCTGGCGTTCAATATACTAGATACAGTTAGGCCTGCGTTTCATACATCTGGAATTAGCAAACTAATGTGCTGGGGTTGGGAAAACATATATGTACCCATACTAGAATCTGTCAAAGAAAGCGGTACTCACATATAACAGTCATTCCATCTGTAATCCATACAGTCAAAAGACTGAAAGTATTCCAGTGAGGGAATTTTTTTTATTTAAAAAAGGCCAAGTTAGTTTATCTGGCGTTCAATATACTAGATACAGTTAGGCCTGCGTTTCATACATCTGGAATTAGCAAACTAATGTGCTGGGGTTGGGAAAACATATATGTACCCATACTAGAATCTGTCAAAGAAAGCGGTACTCACATATAACAGTCATTCCATCTGTAATCCATACAGTCAAAAGACTGAAAGTATTCCAGTGAGGGAATTTTTTTTATTTAAAAAAGGCCAAGTTAGTTTATCTGGCGTTCAATATACTAGATACAGTTAGGCCTGCGTTTCATACATCTGGAATTAGCAAACTAATGTGCTGGGGTTGGGAAAACATATATGTACCCATACTAGAATCTGTCAAAGAAAGCGGTACTCACATATAACAGTCATTCCATCTGTAATCCATACAGTCAAAAGACTGAAAGTAGGGGCGTGGCTAGGCTGCCTAACGGGATGGCTGCTTGAGTGAGGAGCTCCTGCACCTCAGCAACTATAATCTAGCCTGCTCGTTTCTATCCACTGCAAAAGCTTCAACCTCCTACCTTCCCAGATGCTTTACTCATCTGCAGTCACAATGGGGAAAACGAGGAAGCACCTGCAGAAGCTGCAGGATGGAAATCTTGAGAACTACTTTGACTGGGGACGCTCTAAAGATGGCGCTGAGGGTACAGACAGGCCGGCACTGGGATCCCCCATTAGCGCGATGTCACCAGCGCTCACAGCCCGCTCACCCTCACCACCGATTTTACCAGGTAGTACTGACCTGTCGCATGTGTCTCCCCCGTCGCTTCCACCGACTCCAGAGGAAGCCAGAGTCCTGCAGCACAGCATACAGGGGATCCAAGATGGCGCCTGTTCTCTGGCGCAGCAGGAGCAGCCGCCCAGCCTCCATCGCCAGCATACGAGTCAACGGCAACTGAGTGAGTACACCCCGCATATTACTGCACCCCTGGACCCATTCCAATCACTCCCTACCTCAGATAAGCCAGTCACAGAGGACTCGCTCAAGAACATGCTTCTTGCCCTGAAATCTTCCCTGCAGGCAGACATAGCAGGGCTGATTAACCCTCTATCCGCCAGACTGCAATCCACAGAAGATAAAGTGCAGCATGTGGAGGTGAAAATGGGCGAATTTGCCGAATCACAAAATGCCATAATCGATGCCCACAACGCCATGGCTGATGAGTTGGAGGCTATTAAATGGAAAATGGCAGATCTAGAGGATCGTTCTAGAAGGAACAATGTTAAATTTAGGGGTATTCCCGAGGATGTAGCCCCACAAGATCTGCAAACGTATCTCAAAGGGCTAATAAAAGCTTTATTGCCACAAATCCCAATCCCGGATATGATCATTGATAGAGCACACAGGCTACCCAAACCTCCTCATCTGGGCCCTAATATACCGCGGGATACTTTGGCGCGTATTCATTTCTTCCATACCAAAGAAGCAATTATGGCTGCAGCAAGAAATAAAACTGCACTACCTGCGCCGTATCAAAAGATTGAACTATTCACAGACCTGTCTATGGTCACCCTCCGTCGACGCAGAGCACTTCAACCTATCACGACAGCCCTCAGGGATAATGACTTTCCATACAAATGGGGCTATCCTCTAAAGATCCTCGTCCGTAAAAATGGGCAAACGCACGCCATCAAAACCCTGGAAGAAGGAAAGCAATTACTTCATCTCTGGCAGATTCCACTGTCCTCCAGCAATGTGGGAATTGACCCCACCACCAAAGCTTCTGAGGATCCACTTATAATGGAGAGCTGAACCCTGGAGCCCAGTGAATAAGAACTTTTCAATAGAGCTGAACAGTTTCGCCTCTCACCATATTGGGACTCCCTGTGTTTTTATGTTCGGGCGCTAAACCAGCTGAGTCCACATAAATGGGTGCAGGTACCTTAGTCACCATCACCCTTTTGAATTTTTCTCAATCTAGTGTTGAACTTTCGCCCTGTCTTCACCTAGACGGTTATATTTGTCTTGATCAATACCTACTAAGCCTTAGACGAATACTTAAGCTACATTCGTTGTTTGTTACTCTCTCCTTCCCCCCTCTTTCCTCCCTATCTTCCCCTTGTTTTTGCACCACAAGTGCCAGCAGTCCCTGCCTCACTGTTATTGAATTCTAGTACGGTGTTCTTACACCAAAATCTGAATTGGTAGCTTCCTTTTGACATCATGGGTCTTAAAATCATGTCCCTTAATGTTAAAAGCTTGAACTGCCCGCAGAAAAGGTCTTATATGTGGAAAGAAGCTTTAACAGCTAATGTTGATGTTTTGTGTATTCAGGAGACTCACCTACTGCAAGCAGATGCTGACAGAGTGCGACACCGCCTATTTCCAGAGGTCCTGCATTCACATTGCAACAAGAAAAAGAGAGGTACCCTGATTGCGATAAAAAACACTGTCGCCTATACCCACATTAAATCTAAAATTGACCCACAAGGTCGATATATTATCCTAGTCTGCTCCATCAACAACATTACATATACGCTTGTTAACCTATATGCCCCCAATTCACATCAGCTAGCTTTTTTACATAAACTGGTGCGCAACGTGAACAGGCTTAAACAAGGGAAATTGATTGTATGCGGGGATTTCAATACTGTTTTGCATCCCAATATTGACTCCTCATTTTCCGCCAGACGCTCTGACGCAGGAGTTGCCACTTTTCTGCAATCGGAAGGTCTCACGGATGTGTGGAGAGCGCAACACAGCCTTGAGAGAGACTATACCTTTTTCTCTCCAATACACATGTCTTACTCAAGAATAGACATGTTTATGGTAGACCACACAACCTTACTCCATACTACTTCAACTGATATTGGCCTCATTAAATGGTCTGACCATGCCCCGATTACTATCACTCTAGAAGAGCAATTTCAATCCGCTAGACCCCCTATTTGGAGGAATAATACATTTCTCTTCAATAACCCAACCCATATCTCTGAGCTTTCTACACAGTTAAATGAATACTTCCAATTTAATAATGGTTCGGTTTCTAATAAATTTATCTTATGGCAAGCCCATAAAGCTTATATACGAGGCTCTCTAATTAAACTGAACTCTATTGTGAGAAAGCGCAGAGAACAGGACATTACACAAACCTTAGAATGTATCGCCAGACTGGAGGCAACTAATAAACCGGCCCCAACATATCAGTGCTCCAATGAGCTTAGAGAAGCACGTAACAAGCTTAGTAGCCTACTTCTTCAAAACTATCACAAATCTCTTTTGAGGCTCCGCTCTAAATACTATCACCAAAGCAATAAAGCTGGAAGGCTTCTAGCACAACAACTAAAATCTCAACAATCAAAATCTAAAATCCCATATCTGTTACATCCCGAGAATAAAGCAAAACTGGTTGACCCCCGAGAGATTGCTAACCAATTTAAATTGTATTATCAGTCACTTTATAATTTGAAAGAGACCACTCCTCTCCCCGGCGACTACTCTTCTTTGGTGGAGAACTTCCTCACCCACGCATCTCTCCCGACTCTCTCTCAAACACAATTGCATTCCCTCAATGCAAAAATTTCGCTAGCTGAAATTAATAAAGTTATCAATTCCCTTAAAATAGGTAAGTCCCCAGGCCCGGATGGACTCTCTAATGAATATTTTCGCCACTTCCAGAGCACTCTTGCTCCTTACATGCTTGAAATATTTCAATTAGTGCAAGAAGGTCATCCTTTTCCTTCAGATATGTTAGAAGCGCTAATAGTCACTATCCCGAAACCAGGAAAATCCCCAGATGTTCCTCAGAACTTCCGCCCCATCTCGCTGCTTAATTCAGACATAAAGATTTTCGCAAAAATTATTGCCAATAGGTTAGCTCCACTCCTCCCCTCTCTGATTCACCCCGACCAAACTGGGTTTGTGAATGGCCGACTAGCGTCTGACAACACTAGAAGGATCGTTGATTTATTTAATTATGCTGAAATACATAGCCTCCCAATGCTCGCGATTACATTAGATGCGAAAAAGGCATTTGACCGCCTGCATTGGGACTACACATTTTCTGCTCTCCGCCAAATGGGTTTCACAGGACATATTCTGCAGACTATCTCGAGCTTATACTCCTCTCCATCCGCGAAAGTCTGGGTTAATGGTGTAGTGTCAGATCCGTTTAAAATTACTAATGGAACCAGACAGGGATGCCCCCTATCCCCCTTATTGTTTATCTTGGCATTGGAACCCCTAGCTCAATCCATAAGAAACTCACCTTCAATAGCCGGAATGGAAATAGGAGGCAGATCCCATAAGATCACACTATATGCGGATGACATCATCCTTACGTTAACCAACCCTAGGAACTCGTTGGATGCTGCTCTAGATATCATTTCACAGTATGGGTCCTTTTCCTACTATAAAATAAATAACGCCAAATCTCAAGCCTTACCTATCAATATTCCGCCAGGTGAAGTCACCTCCCTGAAATCCTCCCAAGACTTAGACTGGCAAACTTCTGAAATCCCATACCTAGGAGTCAAAATAACCTTTCCTTGCTCCTTACTTTATAGTAGAAATTATCTCCCTCTTCTTGATACCATGATAAAAGACCTTAACAGCTTTTCTATGAAGGCTGTATCCTGGGTAGGTAGAGTGGCAGCTTTTCAAATGATGACACTCCCCAAATTTATTTATATATTTCGAGCCCTCCCGATCCCAATACCTATGACATTCTTTAAAAAAGCGCAGATGACCTTGGGTAAATACATTTGGGGTCCGACCAAGCCGAGAGTAGCACGGACACTATTATCCAAAAAGAAGCAAGTGGGCGGATTAGGCCTCCCAGATATTAGAGATTATTTTCAAGCAGTGGCGCTCTCCTTTGCCCGTGAATGGTGGTCCCCGAACGACAATAAGGCCTGGATCCAGATTGAACAACACACCATAAAAAGAGCTTCACTGAAAGATTACTTGATCCATCTATTGTGGAGTTCAAAAGGACCCAGTAGAGGGCTATTGACGATGAGACTAGTTAGCAGCCTGTGGTCCTCCATACATAAAATACAAAGGGATAAGATGGCCACTCTCCTCCCACATGCCACTTTAGAAACAATAGAACTGACTATCCCTGACATCAACTTGACAGTCTGGCGAGAGAGGGGAATTACTTCTGTCTCTCAGATTATGTCAAATGACTGTCTTCTCCCCTTTGAATCCATCCATCGCCTGTTCACGTTGCCGCATACAGAATTCTACAACTTCCTTAGAATCAGACATTTCATTGCCAAGATCATACAAAGCCCACCCTCCATAAATTCCGACATATGGAGACTGTTCCAGTATCCGTCTCTTTTTAAAAAGCATACTACGCGTTATGTGTATGATGTTCTAGGGGATAAAACTACTTTCACCAAATCTTTACCTATCAAAAAATGGGAAACAGAGCTGGGGGAAACCTTTCTAGATACACATTGGTCTCAAGCTATTAGATTCCTAACATCTAATTTCAAATGTGTTTCCCACTACGAAGCAGGGCTGAAGACCCTCTTGCATTGGTACTTCACTCCACAGAGACTAAGCAGAATTTATCCTTCATCCTCCCCGCAATGCTGGAGGGAATGTGGAGCTAAAGGCTCATTACTCCATATATTATGGACATGCCCCACACTTACCCCATACTGGCGCAGTGTTTTTGATCTGATCACGGAGATAACCTCCCAGGTTGTTGACCCCTGTCCTGAATTGGCTCTCTTATTTTTAGGCATACACAATATCCCCCCTGAAAGCAGGAATCTAGTTGGACACATCCTACTTAGTGCTAAATTGGTTATCACACGTTATTGGAAGCAAACAGTTTCGCCAAATATAGCAGAGGTTATTCTAGAGATTAACAAATCCTGTAGGTATGAAAGTCTAGTACCATATACGATTATACCCCTAAAATCTAGGCTACTCACGTGGAGCCCATGGCTCAAGAACTCTAACTACTCAACCTGAACCACAGAAGATCCCTAGACCTGAATTGAAACTAGAACATAGCAACATAAAGAGGATAGAAGGGCCCTGTGAATCAAGACAAACTGAGATTAGACTTCCTCACTTACCCCTCTTTCCCTCCCGGTCTTCCCTCCCCCCTCTTTACCCTTTTATACTTTATATTTTGATATTAAGGTCCAAATGTTGAGGACCCTATTCTTATACTACTATGCAAACTGCAAACCAGTGATGTATACAAATGTTCTATTATCAGCAAGCCTATTGTTTAGGCGTTTATTGTTATGTTTTCTAATTTTGCAAATTATGGCTCAACTTGCCAACCATTGAAAACACTAATAAAAAAGATTTACTCTAAAAGACTGAAAGTATTCCAGTGAGGGAATTTTTTTTATTTAAAAAAGGCCAAGT
This sequence comes from Bufo bufo, assembly GCF_905171765.1. Taxonomy (NCBI): domain Eukaryota; kingdom Metazoa; phylum Chordata; class Amphibia; order Anura; family Bufonidae; genus Bufo; species Bufo bufo. The sequence continues at coordinate 783,901,184 of NC_053390.1, read as the reverse complement.
TAGTTTATCTGGCGTTCAATATACTAGATACAGTTAGGCCTGCGTTTCATACATCTGGAATTAGCAAACTAATGTGCTGGGGTTGGGAAAACATATATGTACCCATACTAGAATCTGTCAAAGAAAGCGGTACTCACATATAACAGTCATTCCATCTGTAATCCATACAGTCAAAAGACTGAAAGTATTCCAGTGAGGGAATTTTTTTTATTTAAAAAAGGCCAAGTTAGTTTATCTGGCGTTCAATATACTAGATACAGTTAGGCCTGCGTTTCATACATCTGGAATTAGCAAACTAATGTGCTGGGGTTGGGAAAACATATATGTACCCATACTAGAATCTGTCAAAGAAAGCGGTACTCACATATAACAGTCATTCCATCTGTAATCCATACAGTCAAAAGACTGAAAGTATTCCAGTGAGGGAATTTTTATTTTATTTAAAAAAGGCCAAGTTAGTTTATCTGGCGTTCAATATACTAGATACAGTTAGGCCTGCGTTTCATACATCTGGAATTAGCAAACTAATGTGCTGGGGTTGGGAAAACATATATGTACCCATACTAGAATCTGTCAAAGAAAGCGGTACTCACATATAACAGTCATTCCATCTGTAATCCATACAGTCAAAAGACTGAAAGTATTCCAGTGAGGGAATTTTTTTTATTTAAAAAAGGCCAAGTTAGTTTATCTGGCGTTCAATATACTAGATACAGTTAGGCCTGCGTTTCATACATCTGGAATTAGCAAACTAATGTGCTGGGGTTGGGAAAACATATATGTACCCATACTAGAATCTGTCAAAGAAAGCGGTACTCACATATAACAGTCATTCCATCTGTAATCCATACAGTCAAAAGACTGAAAGTATTCCAGTGAGGGAATTTTTTTTATTTAAAAAAGGCCAAGTTAGTTTATCTGGCGTTCAATATACTAGATACAGTTAGGCCTGCGTTTCATACATCTGGAATTAGCAAACTAATGTGCTGGGGTTGGGAAAACATATATGTACCCATACTAGAATCTGTCAAAGAAAGCGGTACTCACATATAACAGTCATTCCATCTGTAATCCATACAGTCAAAAGACTGAAAGTAGGGGCGTGGCTAGGCTGCCTAACGGGATGGCTGCTTGAGTGAGGAGCTCCTGCACCTCAGCAACTATAATCTAGCCTGCTCGTTTCTATCCACTGCAAAAGCTTCAACCTCCTACCTTCCCAGATGCTTTACTCATCTGCAGTCACAATGGGGAAAACGAGGAAGCACCTGCAGAAGCTGCAGGATGGAAATCTTGAGAACTACTTTGACTGGGGACGCTCTAAAGATGGCGCTGAGGGTACAGACAGGCCGGCACTGGGATCCCCCATTAGCGCGATGTCACCAGCGCTCACAGCCCGCTCACCCTCACCACCGATTTTACCAGGTAGTACTGACCTGTCGCATGTGTCTCCCCCGTCGCTTCCACCGACTCCAGAGGAAGCCAGAGTCCTGCAGCACAGCATACAGGGGATCCAAGATGGCGCCTGTTCTCTGGCGCAGCAGGAGCAGCCGCCCAGCCTCCATCGCCAGCATACGAGTCAACGGCAACTGAGTGAGTACACCCCGCATATTACTGCACCCCTGGACCCATTCCAATCACTCCCTACCTCAGATAAGCCAGTCACAGAGGACTCGCTCAAGAACATGCTTCTTGCCCTGAAATCTTCCCTGCAGGCAGACATAGCAGGGCTGATTAACCCTCTATCCGCCAGACTGCAATCCACAGAAGATAAAGTGCAGCATGTGGAGGTGAAAATGGGCGAATTTGCCGAATCACAAAATGCCATAATCGATGCCCACAACGCCATGGCTGATGAGTTGGAGGCTATTAAATGGAAAATGGCAGATCTAGAGGATCGTTCTAGAAGGAACAATGTTAAATTTAGGGGTATTCCCGAGGATGTAGCCCCACAAGATCTGCAAACGTATCTCAAAGGGCTAATAAAAGCTTTATTGCCACAAATCCCAATCCCGGATATGATCATTGATAGAGCACACAGGCTACCCAAACCTCCTCATCTGGGCCCTAATATACCGCGGGATACTTTGGCGCGTATTCATTTCTTCCATACCAAAGAAGCAATTATGGCTGCAGCAAGAAATAAAACTGCACTACCTGCGCCGTATCAAAAGATTGAACTATTCACAGACCTGTCTATGGTCACCCTCCGTCGACGCAGAGCACTTCAACCTATCACGACAGCCCTCAGGGATAATGACTTTCCATACAAATGGGGCTATCCTCTAAAGATCCTCGTCCGTAAAAATGGGCAAACGCACGCCATCAAAACCCTGGAAGAAGGAAAGCAATTACTTCATCTCTGGCAGATTCCACTGTCCTCCAGCAATGTGGGAATTGACCCCACCACCAAAGCTTCTGAGGATCCACTTATAATGGAGAGCTGAACCCTGGAGCCCAGTGAATAAGAACTTTTCAATAGAGCTGAACAGTTTCGCCTCTCACCATATTGGGACTCCCTGTGTTTTTATGTTCGGGCGCTAAACCAGCTGAGTCCACATAAATGGGTGCAGGTACCTTAGTCACCATCACCCTTTTGAATTTTTCTCAATCTAGTGTTGAACTTTCGCCCTGTCTTCACCTAGACGGTTATATTTGTCTTGATCAATACCTACTAAGCCTTAGACGAATACTTAAGCTACATTCGTTGTTTGTTACTCTCTCCTTCCCCCCTCTTTCCTCCCTCTCTTCCCCTTGTTTTTGCACCACAAGTGCCAGCAGTCCCTGCCTCACTGTTATTGAATTCTAGTACGGTGTTCTTACACCAAAATCTGAATTGGTAGCTTCCTTTTGACATCATGGGTCTTAAAATCATGTCCCTTAATGTTAAAAGCTTGAACTGCCCGCAGAAAAGGTCTTATATGTGGAAAGAAGCTTTAACAGCTAATGTTGATGTTTTGTGTATTCAGGAGACTCACCTACTGCAAGCAGATGCTGACAGAGTGCGACACCGCCTATTTCCAGAGGTCCTGCATTCACATTGCAACAAGAAAAAGAGAGGTACCCTGATTGCGATAAAAAACACTGTCGCCTATACCCACATTAAATCTAAAATTGACCCACAAGGTCGATATATTATCCTAGTCTGCTCCATCAACAACATTACATATACGCTTGTTAACCTATATGCCCCCAATTCACATCAGCTAGCTTTTTTACATAAACTGGTGCGCAACATGAACAGGCTTAAACAAGGGAAATTGATTGTATGCGGGGATTTCAATACTGTTTTGCATCCCAATATTGACTCCTCATTTTCCGCCAGACGCTCTGACGCAGGAGTTGCCACTTTTCTGCAATCGGAAGGTCTCACGGATGTGTGGAGAGCGCAACACAGCCTTGAGAGAGACTATACCTTTTTCTCTCCAATACACATGTCTTACTCAAGAATAGACATGTTTATGGTAGACCACACAACCTTACTCCATACTACTTCAACTGATATTGGCCTCATTAAATGGTCTGACCATGCCCCGATTACTATCACTCTAGAAGAGCAATTTCAATCCGCTAGACCCCCTATTTGGAGGAATAATACATTTCTCTTCAATAACCCAACCCATATCTCTGAGCTTTCTACACAGTTAAATGAATACTTCCAATTTAATAATGGTTCGGTTTCTAATAAATTTATCTTATGGCAAGCCCATAAAGCTTATATACGAGGCTCTCTAATTAAACTGAACTCTATTGTGAGAAAGCGCAGAGAACAGGACATTACACAAACCTTAGAATGTATCGCCAGACTGGAGGCAACTAATAAACCGGCCCCAACATATCAGTGCTCCAATGAGCTTAGAGAAGCACGTAACAAGCTTAGTAGCCTACTTCTTCAAAACTATCACAAATCTCTTTTGAGGCTCCGCTCTAAATACTATCACCAAAGCAATAAAGCTGGAAGGCTTCTAGCACAACAACTAAAATCTCAACAATCAAAATCTAAAATCCCATATCTGTTACATCCCGAGAATAAAGCAAAACTGGTTGACCCCCGAGAGATTGCTAACCAATTTAAATTGTATTATCAGTCACTTTATAATTTGAAAGAGACCACTCCTCTCCCCGGCGACTACTCTTCTTTGGTGGAGAACTTCCTCACCCACGCATCTCTCCCGACTCTCTCTCAAACACAATTGCATTCCCTCAATGCAAAAATTTCGCTAGCTGAAATTAATAAAGTTATCAATTCCCTTAAAATAGGTAAGTCCCCAGGCCCGGATGGACTCTCTAATGAATATTTTCGCCACTTCCAGAGCACTCTTGCTCCTTACATGCTTGAAATATTTCAATTAGTGCAAGAAGGTCATCCTTTTCCTTCAGATATGTTAGAAGCGCTAATAGTCACTATCCCGAAACCAGGAAAATCCCCAGATGTTCCTCAGAACTTCCGCCCCATCTCGCTGCTTAATTCAGACATAAAGATTTTCGCAAAAATTATTGCCAATAGGTTAGCTCCACTCCTCCCCTCTCTGATTCACCCCGACCAAACTGGGTTTGTGAATGGCCGACTAGCGTCTGACAACACTAGAAGGATCGTTGATTTATTTAATTATGCTGAAATACATAGCCTCCCAATGCTCGCGATTACATTAGATGCGAAAAAGGCATTTGACCGCCTGCATTGGGACTACACATTTTCTGCTCTCCGCCAAATGGGTTTCACAGGACATATTCTGCAGACTATCTCGAGCTTATACTCCTCTCCATCCGCGAAAGTCTGGGTTAATGGTGTAGTGTCAGATCCGTTTAAAATTACTAATGGAACCAGACAGGGATGCCCCCTATCCCCCTTATTGTTTATCTTGGCATTGGAACCCCTAGCTCAATCCATAAGAAACTCACCTTCAATAGCCGGAATGGAAATAGGAGGCAGATCCCATAAGATCACACTATATGCGGATGACATCATCCTTACGTTAACCAACCCTAGTAACTCGTTGGATGCTGCTCTAGATATCATTTCACAGTATGGGTCCTTTTCCTACTATAAAATAAATAACGCCAAATCTCAAGCCTTACCTATCAATATTCCGCCAGGTGAAGTCACCTCCCTGAAATCCTCCCAAGACTTAGACTGGCAAACTTCTGAAATCCCATACCTAGGAGTCAAAATAACCTTTCCTTGCTCCTTACTTTATAGTAGAAATTATCTCCCTCTTCTTGATACCATGATAAAAGACCTTAACAGCTTTTCTATGAAGGCTGTATCCTGGGTAGGTAGAGTGGCAGCTTTTCAAATGATGACACTCCCCAAATTTATTTATATATTTCGAGCCCTCCCGATCCCAATACCTATGACATTCTTTAAAAAAGCGCAGATGACCTTGGGTAAATACATTTGGGGTCCGACCAAGCCGAGAGTAGCACGGACACTATTATCCAAAAAGAAGCAAGTGGGCGGATTAGGCCTCCCAGATATTAGAGATTATTTTCAAGCAGTGGCGCTCTCCTTTGCCCGTGAATGGTGGTCCCCGAACGACAATAAGGCCTGGATCCAGATTGAACAACACACCATAAAAAGAGCTTCACTGAAAGATTACTTGATCCATCTATTGTGGAGTTCAAAAGGACCCAGTAGAGGGCTATTGACGATGAGACTAGTTAGCAGCCTGTGGTCCTCCATACATAAAATACAAAGGGATAAGATGGCCACTCTCCTCCCACATGCCACTTTAGAAACAATAGAACTGACTATCCCTGACATCAACTTGACAGTCTGGCGAGAGAGGGGAATTACTTCTGTCTCTCAGATTATGTCAAATGACTGTCTTCTCCCCTTTGAATCCATCCATCGCCTGTTCACGTTGCCGCATACAGAATTCTACAACTTCCTTAGAATCAGACATTTCATTGCCAAGATCATACAAAGCCCACCCTCCATAAATTCCGACATATGGAGACTGTTCCAGTATCCGTCTCTTTTTAAAAAGCATACTACGCGTTATGTGTATGATGTTCTAGGGGATAAAACTACTTTCACCAAATCTTTACCTATCAAAAAATGGGAAACAGAGCTGGGGGAAACCTTTCTAGATACACATTGGTCTCAAGCTATTAGATTCCTAACATCTAATTTCAAATGTGTTTCCCACTACGAAGCAGGGCTGAAGACCCTCTTGCATTGGTACTTCACTCCACAGAGACTAAGCAGAATTTATCCTTCATCCTCCCCGCAATGCTGGAGGGAATGTGGAGCTAAAGGCTCATTACTCCATATATTATGGACATGCCCCACACTTACCCCATACTGGCGCAGTGTTTTTGATCTGATCACGGAGATAACCTCCCAGGTTGTTGACCCCTGTCCTGAATTGGCTCTCTTATTTTTAGGCATACACAATATCCCCCCTGAAAGCAGGAATCTAGTTGGACACATCCTACTTAGTGCTAAATTGGTTATCACACGTTATTGGAAGCAAACAGTTTCGCCAAATATAGCAGAGGTTATTCTAGAGATTAACAAATCCTGTAGGTATGAAAGTCTAGTACCATATACGATTATACCCCTAAAATCTAGGCTACTCACGTGGAGCCCATGGCTCAAGAACTCTAACTACTCAACCTGAACCACAGAAGATCCCTAGACCTGAATTGAAACTAGAACATAGCAACATAAAGAGGATAGAAGGGCCCTGTGAATCAAGACAAACTGAGATTAGACTTCCTCACTTACCCCTCTTTCCCTCCCGGTCTTCCCTCCCCCCTCTTTACCCTTTTATACTTTATATTTTGATATTAAGGTCCAAATGTTGAGGACCCTATTCTTATACTACTATGCAAACTGCAAACCAGTGATGTATACAAATGTTCTATTATCAGCAAGCCTATTGTTTAGGCGTTTATTGTTATGTTTTCTAATTTTGCAAATTATGGCTCAACTTGCCAACCATTGAAAACACTAATAAAAAAGATTTACTCTAAAAGACTGAAAGTATTCCAGTGAGGGAATTTTTTTTATTTAAAAAAGGCCAAGTTAGTTTATCTGGCGTTCAATATACTAGATACAGTTAGGCCTGCGTTTCATACATCTGGAATTAGCAAACTAATGTGCTGGGGTTGGGAAAACATATATGTACCCATACTAGAATCTGTCAAAGAAAGCGGTACTCACATATAACAGTCATTCCATCTGTAATCCATACAGTCAAAAGACTGAAAGTATTCCAGTGAGGGAATTTTTTTTATTTAAAAAAGGCCAAGTTAGTTTATCTGGCGTTCAATATACTAGATACAGTTAGGCCTGCGTTTCATACATCTGGAATTAGCAAACTAATGTGCTGGGGTTGGGAAAACATATATGTACCCATACTAGAATCTGTCAAAGAAAGCGGTACTCACATATAACAGTCATTCCATCTGTAATCCATACAGTCAAAAGACTGAAAGTATTCCAGTGAGGGAATTTTTATTTTATTTAAAAAAGGCCAAGTTAGTTTATCTGGCGTTCAATATACTAGATACAGTTAGGCCTGCGTTTCATACATCTGGAATTAGCAAACTAATGTGCTGGGGTTGGGAAAACATATATGTACCCATACTAGAATCTGTCAAAGAAAGCGGTACTCACATATAACAGTCATTCCATCTGTAATCCATACAGTCAAAAGACTGAAAGTATTCCAGTGAGGGAATTTTTTTTATTTAAAAAAGGCCAAGTTAGTTTATCTGGCGTTCAATATACTAGATACAGTTAGGCCTGCGTTTCATACATCTGGAATTAGCAAACTAATGTGCTGGGGTTGGGAAAACATATATGTACCCATACTAGAATCTGTCAAAGAAAGCGGTACTCACATATAACAGTCATTCCATCTGTAATCCATACAGTCAAAAGACTGAAAGTATTCCAGTGAGGGAATTTTTATTTTATTTAAAAAAGGCCAAGTTAGTTTATCTGGCGTTCAATATACTAGATACAGTTAGGCCTGCGTTTCATACATCTGGAATTAGCAAACTAATGTGCTGGGGTTGGGAAAACATATATGTACCCATACTAGAATCTGTCAAAGAAAGCGGTACTCACATATAACAGTCATTCCATCTGTAATCCATACAGTCAAAAGACTGAAAGTATTCCAGTGAGGGAATTTTTTTTATTTAAAAAAGGCCAAGTTAGTTTATCTGGCGTTCAATATACTAGATACAGTTAGGCCTGCGTTTCATACATCTGGAATTAGCAAACTAATGTGCTGGGGTTGGGAAAACATATATGTACCCATACTAGAATCTGTCAAAGAAAGCGGTACTCACATATAACAGTCATTCCATCTGTAATCCATACAGTCAAAAGACTGAAAGTATTCCAGTGAGGGAATTTTTTTTATTTAAAAAAGGCCAAGTTAGTTTATCTGGCGTTCAATATACTAGATACAGTTAGGCCTGCGTTTCATACATCTGGAATTAGCAAACTAATGTGCTGGGGTTGGGAAAACATATATGTACCCATACTAGAATCTGTCAAAGAAAGCGGTACTCACATATAACAGTCATTCCATCTGTAATCCATACAGTCAAAAGACTGAAAGTAGGGGCGTGGCTAGGCTGCCTAACGGGATGGCTGCTTGAGTGAGGAGCTCCTGCACCTCAGCAACTATAATCTAGCCTGCTCGTTTCTATCCACTGCAAAAGCTTCAACCTCCTACCTTCCCAGATGCTTTACTCATCTGCAGTCACAATGGGGAAAACGAGGAAGCACCTGCAGAAGCTGCAGGATGGAAATCTTGAGAACTACTTTGACTGGGGACGCTCTAAAGATGGCGCTGAGGGTACAGATAAGCCGGCACTGGGATCCCCCATTAGCGCGATGTCACCAGCGCTCACAGCCCGCTCACCCTCACCACCGATTTTACCAGGTAGTACTGACCTGTCGCATGTGTCTCCCCCGTCGCTTCCACCGACTCCAGAGGAAGCCAGAGTCCTGCAGCACAGCATACAGGGGATCCAAGATGGCGCCTGTTCTCTGGCGCAGCAGGAGCAGCCGCCCAGCCTCCATCGCCAGCATACGAGTCAACGGCAACTGAGTGAGTACACCCCGCATATTACTGCACCCCTGGACCCATTCCAATCACTCCCTACCTCAGATAAGCCAGTCACAGAGGACTCGCTCAAGAACATGCTTCTTGCCCTGAAATCTTCCCTGCAGGCAGACATAGCAGGGCTGATTAACCCTCTATCCGCCAGACTGCAATCCACAGAAGATAAAGTGCAGCATGTGGAGGTGAAAATGGGCGAATTTGCCGAATCACAAAATGCCATAATCGATGCCCACAACGCCATGGCTGATGAGTTGGAGGCTATTAAATGGAAAATGGCAGATCTAGAGGATCGTTCTAGAAGGAACAATGTTAAATTTAGGGGTATTCCCGAGGATGTAGCCCCACAAGATCTGCAAACGTATCTCAAAGGGCTAATAAAAGCTTTATTGCCACAAATCCCAATCCCGGATATGATCATTGATAGAGCACACAGGCTACCCAAACCTCCTCATCTGGGCCCTAATATACCGCGGGATACTTTGGCGCGTATTCATTTCTTCCATACCAAAGAAGCAATTATGGCTGCAGCAAGAAATAAAACTGCACTACCTGCGCCGTATCAAAAGATTGAACTATTCACAGACCTGTCTATGGTCACCCTCCGTCGACGCAGAGCACTTCAACCTATCACGACAGCCCTCAGGGATAATGACTTTCCATACAAATGGGGCTATCCTCTAAAGATCCTCGTCCGTAAAAATGGGCAAACGCACGCCATCAAAACCCTGGAAGAAGGAAAGCAATTACTTCATCTCTGGCAGATTCCACTGTCCTCCAGCAATGTGGGAATTGACCCCACCACCAAAGCTTCTGAGGATCCACTTATAATGGAGAGCTGAACCCTGGAGCCCAGTGAATAAGAACTTTTCAATAGAGCTGAACAGTTTCGCCTCTCACCATATTGGGACTCCCTGTGTTTTTATGTTCGGGCGCTAAACCAGCTGAGTCCACATAAATGGGTGCAGGTACCTTAGTCACCATCACCCTTTTGAATTTTTCTCAATCTAGTGTTGAACTTTCGCCCTGTCTTCACCTAGACGGTTATATTTGTCTTGATCAATACCTACTAAGCCTTAGACGAATACTTAAGCTACATTCGTTGTTTGTTACTCTCTCCTTCCCCCCTCTTTCCTCCCTCTCTTCCCCTTGTTTTTGCACCACAAGTGCCAGCAGTCCCTGCCTCACTGTTATTGAATTCTAGTACGGTGTTCTTACACCAAAATCTGAATTGGTAGCTTCCTTTTGACATCATGGGTCTTAAAATCATGTCCCTTAATGTTAAAAGCTTGAACTGCCCGCAGAAAAGGTCTTATATGTGGAAAGAAGCTTTAACAGCTAATGTTGATGTTTTGTGTATTCAGGAGACTCACCTACTGCAAGCAGATGCTGACAGAGTGCGACACCGCCTATTTCCAGAGGTCCTGCATTCACATTGCAACAAGAAAAAGAGAGGTACCCTGATTGCGATAAAAAACACTGTCGCCTATACCCACATTAAATCTAAAATTGACCCACAAGGTCGATATATTATCCTAGTCTGCTCCATCAACAACATTACATATACGCTTGTTAACCTATATGCCCCCAATTCACATCAGCTAGCTTTTTTACATAAACTGGTGCGCAACGTGAACAGGCTTAAACAAGGGAAATTGATTGTATGCGGGGATTTCAATACTGTTTTGCATCCCAATATTGACTCCTCATTTTCCGCCAGACGCTCTGACGCAGGAGTTGCCACTTTTCTGCAATCGGAAGGTCTCACGGATGTGTGGAGAGCGCAACACAGCCTTGAGAGAGACTATACCTTTTTCTCTCCAATACACATGTCTTACTCAAGAATAGACATGTTTATGGTAGACCACACAACCTTACTCCATACTACTTCAACTGATATTGGCCTCATTAAATGGTCTGACCATGCCCCGATTACTATCACTCTAGAAGAGCAATTTCAATCCGCTAGACCCCCTATTTGGAGGAATAATACATTTCTCTTCAATAACCCAACCCATATCTCTGAGCTTTCTACACAGTTAAATGAATACTTCCAATTTAATAATGGTTCGGTTTCTAATAAATGTATCTTATGGCAAGCCCATAAAGCTTATATACGAGGCTCTATAATTAAACTGAACTCTATTGTGAGAAAGCGCAGAGAACAGGACATTACACAAACCTTAGAATGTATCGCCAGACTGGAGGCAACTAATAAACCGGCCCCAACATATCAGTGCTCCAATGAGCTTAGAGAAGCACGTAACAAGCTTAGTAGCCTACTTCTTCAAAACTATCACAAATCTCTTTTGAGGCTCCGCTCTAAATACTATCACCAAAGCAATAAAGCTGGAAGGCTTCTAGCACAACAACTAAAATCTCAACAATCAAAATCTAAAATCCCATATCTGTTACATCCCGAGAATAAAGCAAAACTGGTTGACCCCCGAGAGATTGCTAACCAATTTAAATTGTATTATCAGTCACTTTATAATTTGAAAGAGACCACTCCTCTCCCCGGCGACTACTCTTCTTTGGTGGAGAACTTCCTCACCCACGCATCTCTCCCGACTCTCTCTCAAACACAATTGCATTCCCTCAATGCAAAAATTTCGCTAGCTGAAATTAATAAAGTTATCAATTCCCTTAAAATAGGTAAGTCCCCAGGCCCGGATGGACTCTCTAATGAATATTTTCGCAACTTCCAGAGCACTCTTGCTCCTTACATGCTTGAAATATTTCAATTAGTGCAAGAAGGTCATCCTTTTCCTTCAGATATGTTAGAAGCGCTAATAGTCACTATCCCGAAACCAGGAAAATCCCCAGATGTTCCTCAGAACTTCCGCCCCATCTCGCTGCTTAATTCAGACATAAAGATTTTCGCAAAAATTATTGCCAATAGGTTAGCTCCACTCCTCCCCTCTCTGATTCACCCCGACCAAACTGGGTTTGTGAATGGCCGACTAGCGTCTGACAACACTAGAAGGATCGTTGATTTATTTAATTATGCTGAAATACATAGCCTCCCAATGCTCGCGATTACATTAGATGCGGAAAAGGCATTTGACCGCCTGCATTGGGACTACACATTTTCTGCTCTCCGCCAAATGGGTTTCACAGGACATATTCTGCAGACTATCTCGAGCTTATACTCCTCACCATCCGCGAAAGTCTGGGTTAATGGTGTAGTGTCAGATCCGTTTAAAATTACTAATGGAACCAGACAGGGATGCCCCCTATCCCCCTTATTGTTTATCTTGGCATTGGAACCCCTAGCTCAATCCATAAGAAACTCACCTTCAATAGCCGGAATGGAAATAGGAGGCAGATCCCATAAGATCACACTATATGCGGATGACATCATCCTTACGTTAACCAACCCTAGTAACTCGTTGGATGCTGCTCTAGATATCATTTCACAGTATGGGTCCTTTTCCTACTATAAAATAAATAACGCCAAATCTCAAGCCTTACCTATCAATATTCCGCCAGGTGAAGTCACCTCCCTGAAATCCTCCCAAGACTTAGACTGGCAAACTTCTGAAATCCCATACCTAGGAGTCAAAATAACCTTTCCTTGCTCCTTACTTTATAGTAGAAATTATCTCCCTCTTCTTGATACCATGATAAAAGACCTTAACAGCTTTTCTATGAAGGCTGTATCCTGGGTAGGTAGAGTGGCAGCTTTTCAAATGATGACACTCCCCAAATTTATTTATATATTTCGAGCCCTCCCGATCCCAATACCTATGACATTCTTTAAAAAAGCGCAGATGACCTTGGGTAAATACATTTGGGGTCCGACCAAGCCGAGAGTAGCACGGACACTATTATCCAAAAAGAAGCAAGTGGGCGGATTAGGCCTCCCAGATATTAGAGATTATTTTCAAGCAGTGGCGCTCTCCTTTGCCCGTGAATGGTGGTCCCCGAACGACAATAAGGCCTGGATCCAGATTGAACAACACACCATAAAAAGAGCTTCACTGAAAGATTACTTGATCCATCTATTGTGGAGTTCAAAAGGACCCAGTAGAGGGCTATTGACGATGAGACTAGTTAGCAGCCTGTGGTCCTCCATACATAAAATACAAAGGGATAAGATGGCCACTCTCCTCCCACATGCCACTTTAGAAACAATAGAACTGACTATCCCTGACATCAACTTGACAGTCTGGCGAGAGAGGGGAATTACTTCTGTCTCTCAGATTATGTCAAATGACTGTCTTCTCCCCTTTGAATCCATCCATCGCCTGTTCACGTTGCCGCATACAGAATTCTACAACTTCCTTAGAATCAGACATTTCATTGCCAAGATCATACAAAGCCCACCCTCCATAAATTCCGACATATGGAGACTGTTCCAGTATCCGTCTCTTTTTAAAAAGCATACTACGCGTTATGTGTATGATGTTCTAGGGGATAAAACTACTTTCACCAAATCTTTACCTATCAAAAAATGGGAAACAGAGCTGGGGGAAACCTTTCTAGATACACATTGGTCTCAAGCTATTAGATTCCTAACATCTAATTTCAAATGTGTTTCCCACTACGAAGCAGGGCTGAAGACCCTCTTGCATTGGTACTTCACTCCACAGAGACTAAGCAGAATTTATCCTTCATCCTCCCCGCAATGCTGGAGGGAATGTGGAGCTAAAGGCTCATTACTCCATATATTATGGACATGCCCCACACTTACCCCATACTGGCGCAGTGTTTTTGATCTGATCACGGAGATAACCTTCCAGGTTGTTGACCCCTGTCCTGAATTGGCTCTCTTATTTTTAGGCATACACAATATCCCCCCTGAAAGCAGGAATCTAGTTGGACACATCCTACTTAGTGCTAAATTGGTTATCACACGTTATTGGAAGCAAACAGTTTCGCCAAATATAGCAGAGGTTATTCTAGAGATTAACAAATCCTGTAGGTATGAAAGTCTAGTACCATATACGATTATACCCCTAAAATCTAGGCTACTCACGTGGAGCCCATGGCTCAAGAACTCTAACTACTCAACCTGAACCACAGAAGATCCCTAGACCTGAATTGAAACTAGAACATAGCAACATAAAGAGGATAGAAGGGCCCTGTGAATCAAGACAAACTGAGATTAGACTTCCTCACTTACCCCTCTTTCCCTCCCGGTCTTCCCTCCCCCCTCTTTACCCTTTTATACTTTATATTTTGATATTAAGGTCCAAATGTTGAGGACCCTATTCTTATACTACTATGCAAACTGCAAACCAGTGATGTATACAAATGTTCTATTATCAGCAAGCCTATTGTTTAGGCGTTTATTGTTATGTTTTCTAATTTTGCAAATTATGGCTCAACTTGCCAACCATTGAAAACACTAATAAAAAAGATTTACTCTAAAAGACTGAAAGTATTCCAGTGAGGGAATTTTTTTTATTTAAAAAAGGCCAAGTTAGTTTATCTGGCGTTCAATATACTAGATACAGTTAGGCCTGCGTTTCATACATCTGGAATTAGCAAACTAATGTGCTGGGGTTGGGAAAACATATATGTACCCATACTAGAATCTGTCAAAGAAAGCGGTACTCACATATAACAGTCATTCCATCTGTAATCCATACAGTCAAAAGACTGAAAGTATTCCAGTGAGGGAATTTTTTTTATTTAAAAAAGGCCAAGTTAGTTTATCTGGCGTTCAATATACTAGATACAGTTAGGCCTGCGTTTCATACATCTGGAATTAGCAAACTAATTTGCTGGGGTTGGGAAAACATATATGTACCCATACTAGAATCTGTCAAAGAAAGCGGTACTCACATATAACAGTCATTCCATCTGTAATCCATACAGTCAAAAGACTGAAAGTATTCCAGTGAGGGGATTTTGCTTATAAAAAAATAATATATTTCATTGTGGTGCGAGTTGAATCGCAACAATGAAGAAAAATACTATTAAGGGACGAGGACGCGGTCGTGGTGGTGTCCGTGGAGCCTCTGTTGCTGGTAGAGGACGTGGCCGTTCGGCCCCAGGCGCACACAGTAGGGAACGAACTCCCTCAACTAGCCGGCAGAATGTACCGCAATATCTCGTGGGGCACAATGCCGCTCTTAGGATGGTAAGGCCTGAGCAGGTACAGGCATCAATCGATTGGGTGGCCGACAGTGCTTCCAGCACGTTCACCACATGGTCTTCCACCCAGTCTTCTGCGGAAAGCGCACAGGTGGCACCTGAAAACCAAGCCCATCAGTCTGTCACATCACCCCCAAGCATATCAGGGAAACGGTCTGAGCCACAAGTTATGCAGCAGTCTCTTCTTCTGTTTGAAGACTCTGCTTCCAGGGTTTCCCAGGGGCGTCCACCTAGCCCTTCCCCAGTGGAGGAAGACATACCATGCACTGACGCACAACCACTTATGTCTCCAGATGAAGAGGACATGGGAATACCACCACAGCAGAGTCACCGACTCTCTGATGATGACGAAACACAGGTGCCCACTGCCGCGTCTTTTTGCAGTGTGCAGACTGAACAGGAGGAGGTCAGGGAGGGAGACTGGGTGGAAGACGATGCAGAGGACGATGAGGTCTTAGACCCCACATGGACTGAAGGTCGTGGCGATGACTTTCACAGTTCAGGGGAAGAGGTAGTGGTGAGACCGAGACAACAGCGAAGCCAAAGAGGGAGCAGGGGGCCAAAGCAGACGAGCCGCCGCCCCCAGAGTTCGCCTGCTACTGGACATCGCCAACAGGGACCCAGCCCCACAAAGGCAGCTTCAAAGAGTTCCCTGGCATGGCACTTCTTTAAACAATGTCCTACCGACAAGACCCGAGTGACTTGCACGCTCTGCCATCAGAGCCTGAGGCGAGGCATTAACGTTCTGAACCTCAGCACAACCTGCATGACCAGGCATCTACATGCAAAGCATGAACTGCAGTGGGGTACACACCTTAAAAACCAGGCACTCGCTGAGGCTCCCCCTGCTCCCTCTACCGCTGCTGCCTCGGCTTCCGCCTCGAGAGGAATGTTGCCACCTGCCGAGCAGCAAACAGAGGATGTGCCACCGACACCACCACCACCGCCACCGTCAACTAGCGTCTCCACTATATCACACAGCAGCGTTCAGCTCTCAATATCTCAAACCTTAGAGAGGAAGCGCAAATTCCCCCCGAGTCACCCTCGAGCCCTTGGCCTGAACGCCAGCATTTCTAAACTGCTGGCCTTTGAAATGCTGTCATTCCGGCTGGTGGACACAGACAGCTTCAAAAAGCTGATGGCCATGGCTGTCCCGCAGTATGTGGTTCCCAGCCGCCACTACTTCTCCAAGACAGCCGTGCCTTCCCTGCACATGCAAGTGTCCGATAAAATCAAGTGTGCACTGCGCAACGCCATTTGTGGCAAGGTCCACCTAACCACAGATACGTGGACCAGTAAGCACGGCCAGGGACGCTATATCTCACTAACTGCACACTGGATGAATGTAGTGGCGGCTGGGCCCCCGGCGGACAGTTCCTTGGCGCACGTCCTTCCGCCCCCTAGGATCGCAGGGCATCATTCTCTGCCTCCTGTAGCCTCCTCCTCCTACTCGGCTTCCTCCTCCACTGCTTCCACCAGCTCATCCGGTCAGCCACACACCTTCACCACCAACTTCAGCACAGCCCGGGGTAAACGTCAGCAGGCCATTCTGAAACTCATATGTTTGGGGGACAGGCCCCACACCGCACAGGAGTTGTGGCGGGGTATTGAACAACAGACCGACGAGTGGTTTCTGCCGGTGTGCCTCAAGCCAGGCCTGGTGGTATGCGATAATGGGCGAAATCTCGTGGCAGCTCTGGGACTAGCCGGTTTGACGCACATCCCTTGCCTGGCGCATGTGCTGAACTTGGTGGTGCAGAGGTTCATTCACCACTACCCCAACATGTCAGAGCTGCTGCATAAAGTGCGGGCCGTCTGTGCGCGCTTCCGCCGTTCACATCCTGCCGCTGCTCGCCTGTCTGCGCTACAGCGGAACTTCGGCCTTCCCGCTCACCGCCTCATATGCGACGTGCCCACCCGGTGGAACTCCACCTTGCACATGCTGGAGAGACTGTGCGAGCAGCAGCAGGCCATAGTGGAGTTTCAGCTGCAGCACGCTCGCGTCAGTCGTACTGCCGAACAGCACCACTTCACCACCAATGATTGGGCCTCCATGCGAGACCTGTGTGCCCTGCTGCGCTGTTTCGAGTACTCCACCAACATGGCCAGTGGCGATGACACTGTTATCAGCGTTACAATACCACTTCTATGTCTCCTTGAGAAAACACTTAGGGCAATGATGTTAGAGGAGGTGGCCCAGGTGGAGGAGGATGAGGGCTCGTTTCTAACACTTTCGGGCCAGTCTGTTCGAAGTGGCTCAGAGGGAGGTTTGTTTAAGCAGCAGAGGACAGGTTCACAAGTCGCCAGCCAAGGCACTGTACTGGAGGACGAGGAGGATGAGGAGGAGGAGGTGGAGGGGGACGAGGATGACGCAAGTTCACAGCGGGGTGGCAGCCCAGGCCCATCACTGGTGCGTGGCTGGGGGGATACGGTGGACGATGACGATACGCCTCCCACAGAGGACAGCTTGTCCTTACCCATGGGTAGCCTGGCCCACATGAGCGAATATATGCTCCAATGCCTGCGCAACGACAGCAGAGTTGCCCACGTTTTAACGTGTGCAGACTACTGGGTGGCCACCCTGCTGGATACCCGGTATAAAGACAATGTGCCCACTTTAATTCCTGAACTGGAGCGCGACCGTAAGATGCGCGAGTACAAGCGCACGCTGATAGAGGCGCTCTTGAGAGCATTCCCACATGTCACAGGGGAACAGGTGGAAGGTGAAGGCAGAGGAGTGGCAAGAGGTCGCCAACGCAGCTGTGTCACGGCCAGCTCATCTGAGGGCAGGGTTAGCATGGCAGAAATGTGGAAAAGTTTTGTCTCCACGCCACAGCTATCTGCACCGACACCTGATACGGAACGTGTTAGCAGGAGGCAGCATTTCACTAACATGGTTGAACAGTATGTCTGCACACCCCTCCACATCCTGACGGATGGTTCGGCCCCATTCAACTACTGGGTTTCGAAATTGTCCACGTGGCCAGAGTTAGCATGTTATGCCTTGGAGGTGCTTTCCTGCCCGGCGGCCAGCGTTTTATCTGAACGCGTATTCAGCACGGCAGGGGGCGTCATTACTGACAAGCGCAGCCGCCTGTCCACAGCCAACGTGGACAAGCTGACCTTAATAAAGATGAACCAGGCATGGATCCCACAGGACCTGTCCCTCCCTTGTGCAGAGTAGTCCTTATTAACTGCCTAAAACATGTCTTGTTGTGCTACGGGCCACTTCTTTATTTGATACAAATTTTATGAAACCCACAGTTGAATGAAACTCTTCTCTGTCTGGGCGCCGGGGCCTAACCAGATGAAAGTGGCCGGTTAAACTAACGGGTGACATGAAGCCATAACCTCTGCCATGCTACCTCTGTCTTCTGTCTGGGTGCTGAGGCCTAAGTCAAATAAAGCGGTCTTCTGCTGTGCTGGGGGATATGAAGCTAATCTCTGACCTCTCTCCTCTGTCTGGGTCCAAAGGCCTAAATCACTGAAAGAGGCCTTCTCCTGTGGTGTGTGATATGATGCCAGAATATGTGCTGTGGGGCCTCTCTCCTCTTCCTGGGTGCAGGGGTCAAATAAACTAAATTGTGGCCTACTCCTGTGGTGGCTGATATGATGCCAGAATATGTGCTGTGGTGCCTCTCTCCTCTTCCTGGGTGCAGGGGTCAAAGTAACTAAATGGTGGCTTCTCCTGTGGTGGCTGATATGATGCCAGAATATGTGCTGTGGGGCCTCTCTCCTCTTCCTGGGTGCAGGGGTCAAAGTAACTCAATGGTGGCTTCTCCTGTGGTGGCTGATATGATGCCAGAATATGTGCTGTGGTGCCTCTCTCCTCTGTCTGGGTCCAAAGGCCTAAATCACTGAAAGAGGCCTTCTCCTGTGGTGTGTGATATGATGCCTGAATATGTGCTGTGGTGCCTCTCTCCTCTTCCTGGGTGCGGGGGTCAAAGTAACTCAATGGTGGCTTCTCCTGTGGTGGCTGATATGATGCCAGAATATGTGCTGTGGGGCCTCTCTCCTCTTCCTGGGTGCAGGGGTCAAAGTAACTCAATGGTGGCTTCTCCTGTGGTGGCTGATATGATGCCAGAATATGTGCTGTGGTGCCTCTCTCCTCTTCCTGGGTGCAGGGGTCAAAGTAACTAAATGGTGGCTTCTCCTGTGGTGGCTGATATGATGCCAGAATATGTGCTGTGGGGCCTCTCTCCTCTTCCTGGGTGCAGGGGTCAAAGTAACTAAATGGTGGCTTCTCCTGTGGTGGCTGATATGATGCCAGAATATGTGCTGTGGGGCCTCTCTCCTCTTCCTGGGTGCAGGGGTCAAAGTAACTCAATGGTGGCTTCTCCTGTGGTGGTTAGTATGATGCCAGAATATGTGCTGTGGGGCCTCTCTCCTCTTCCTGGGTGCAGGGGTCAAAGTAACTCAATCGTGGCTTCTCCTGTGGTGGCTGATATGATGCCAGAATATGTGCTGTGGTGCCTCTCTCCTCTTCCTGGGTGCAGGGGTCAAAGTAACTAAATGGTGGCTTCTCCTGTGGTGGCTGATATGATGCCAGAATATGTGCTGTGGTGCCTCTCTCCTCTTCCTGGGTGCAGGGGTCAAAGTAACTAAATGGTGGCTTCTCCTGTGGTGGCTGATATGATGCCAGAATATGTGCTGTGGTGCCTCTCTCCTCTTCCTGGGTGCGGGGGTCAAAGTAACTCAATGGTGGCTTCTCCTGTGGTGGCTGATATGATGCCAGAATATGTGCTGTGGGGCCTCTCTCCTCTTCCTGGGTGCAGGGGTCAAAGTAACTCAATGGTGGCTTCTCCTGTGCTGATTGATATAAAGCTGATGGTTGTGCCATCTGACATGGTTGCCAGGGTCTGATTCGATGGGGGCCTACTCCTGTGGTGGGTGATCTAAATGCCTGATTCTCTGCTGTGAAACCTCTCTCCTCCGTCTGGGTGTAGGGGTCAAAGTCTTTCAAAGTCGCCTTCTCCTGTGCTGATTGATATGAAGCTGATGGTTGTGCCATCTGACATGGTTGCCGGGGTCCCATTAAATTGTGGCCTACTCCTGTGGTGGTTGATATGATGCCTGATTCTCTGATGTGGAACCTCTCTCCTCTGTTTGGGTGAAGGGGTCAAAGTAACTAAATGGTGGCTTCTCCTGTGGTGGCTGATATGATGCCAGAATATGTGCTGTGGGGCCTCTCTCCTCTTCCTGGGTGCAGGGGTCAAAGTAACTCAATGGTGGCTTCTCCTGTGGTGGCTGATATGATGCCAGAATATGTGCTGTGGTGCCTCTCTCCTCTTCCTGGGTGCGGGGGTCAAAGTAACTCAATGGTGGCTTCTCCTGTGGTGGCTGATATGATGCCAGAATATGTGCTGTGGTGCCTCTCTCCTCTTCCTGGGTGCGGGGGTCAAAGTAACTCAATGGTGGCTTCTCCTGTGGTGGCTGATATGATGCCAGAATATGTGCTGTGGTGCCTCTCTCCTCTTCCTGGGTGCAGGGGTCAAAGTAACTAAATGGTGGCTTCTCCTGTGGTGGTTGATATGATGCCTGATTCTCTGCTGTGAAACCTCTCTCCTCCATCTGGGTGTAGGGGTCAAAGTCTTTCAAAGTCGCCTTCTCCTGTGCTGATTGATATAAAGCTGATGGTTGTGCCATCTGACATGGTTGCCAGGGTCTGATTCAATGGGGGCCTACTCCTGTGGTGGGTGATCTAAATGCCTGATTCTCTGCTGTGAAACCTCTCTCCTCCGTCTGGGTGTAGGGGTCAAAGTCTTTCAAAGTTGCCTTCTCCTGTGCTGATTGATATGAAGCTGATGGTTGTGCCATCTGACATGGTTGCCGGGGTCCCATTAAATTGGGGCCTACTCCTGTGGTGGGTGATCTAAATGCCTGATTCTCTGCTTTGAAACCTCTCTCCTCCGTCCGGGTGTAGGGGTCAAAGTCTGTCAAAGTCGCCTTCTCCTGTGCTGATTGATATAAAGCTTATGCTTGTGCCATCTGACATGGTTGCCGGGGTCTGATTCAATGGTGGCCTACTCCTGTGGTGGGTGATCTAAATGCCTGATTCTCTGCTGTGTAACCTCTCTCCTCCGTCTGGGTGTAGGGGTCAAAGTAACTAAATGGTGGCCTACTCCTGTGGTGGGTGATATGATGCCTGGTTCTCTGCTGTGGGACCTCTCTCCTTTGTCTGGGTGCTGTGGTCAAAATAATAGTAAGTGACCTTCTCCATTGGTGGGTGACTTGAAGCCTGATTCTGTGCTATGGGACCTCACTCCAATTAATATTGTTTAATTTTTATTTATTTTATGTTAACTCATCATTTCCCTATCTACATTTGTTTGCAGGGGATTTAACTACATTTTGCTGCCTTTTGCAGCCCTCTAGCCCTTTCCGGGTGTGTTTTACAGCCTTTTTAGTGCCCAAAAGTTCGGGTCCCCATTGACTTCTATGGGGTTCGGGTTCGGGATGAAGTTCGGGTCGAGTTCGGATCCCGAACCCGAACATTTTTCGAAAGTTCGGCCGAACTCGTCGAACCCGAACATCCAGGTGTTCGCTCAACTCTAATTAGGAATACTGATGGATTACTAATACTGACTAAATGCTGACCGAGTGAAGGTGGATGCTCCACAGATAGGATCAGTTTTTTGGGGGTTATTGTTCTGATGGATCAGTGGAAGGGCAAAATAATCAGTGACGTCAACACAAACTTACTGCTGACACCTTCCCCACTCTGTCCGGGGCTCTACTTGTGCAGCATGCCAGACCTGCAGGGTATAGCGACAGTGAGGTCATGGTATGGGCAATCAAGGGTTACTCACTTCTCTGAGGAGAACCCTGGGCAGGCATGCAACAGTGAAAGGAGAGGCAGACACTAGTTCCTCTGGGGCACACTCTGTAGATAGGGACCAGGTCTGATGGTGTGTGAGGTACCCTGGATGTTGTAGGTGTTTTGAGTGCCTTAGGTAAGGTCCCTTTAAGGTTCGTGACGCCAGTGCCTGTAACGGTGACACACCGATTTGTAGGAGTAGTAAATGAGTACACAGTTGGTGAACTAAACGTTGCTTTACTTGGTGGTAAAAACAGTCCAACTTTGTACACGTAGTTACAGTAAATGGTAATGCAGTCCCTTAAACAATACTCCACAAGCAGGTTGACTTTCAATTGTGGCAGGTATTAATCATGCAAGATACTTGGAGGGTATACAGTTAATGCTTTGCAGTACAACGCTGCTCTATCCCCACAGCTATTCTAGCTGGCTGGATCCCAAGGCCCGGATGCCTAATTGCTGGCTTTAATCCTTGGTATATCAATCCTTCCTCCAGTATAGACCCTTGCTCTTTACTTTATAGTACTTCTGCCCATCAGGTTACTTATCTGAACTTGTGTTATCCTTGCTTGGTAGGGAAGCTGCAGGTTTCTTTCAGGAAGTTCATTCCTACTACTGGGGTTATCTTCTGAGCTAACTGAGGCTCACTTGATCTACAGGCAGGCTAGGGTTCTTCACTAGCCTCCTGGTTGTAGCTAGCAGCCAGGGCTATCAAGCTGCATGTCAGGAGGAGGCCCTCAGCATATCTCTGGCTGGTGCCTTCTCACTTCTGTCTCCACAGACTCCTGACTATGACCTAACTCCTCCCTGTCTGGGCCTGGACATTTATACTAGGGGCTCCCTATCTCCCTCTAGTGGCTAGGATGTCTGATTACACCTAACTAGGCCTGCTAAGCATTAACACAGGGGAAACATTGCATGTAAAAACACATAGAAAAATACATTAAATGCATAGACAAATATAATATTACTGTCCCTTGTGAGTAGAAGTAACACGCAAACCAATTGACCCTTGTGTAGTGAAAATATGTGTTTGTGGATAGCTCACCACCTCTCTCAGTATGGTCAAGGTGCTCTAGTCAAAGACTGATCGCCCAATCAGTCGGAGTGAGGAGAAAATTTGGATGATAGGGACTGGCACTCACTATGTGGATCACAACATCAGCTTTTATTAATATTAAAAATATGACATATGTCTAATTACATAATAAATAATACATAAAATATCCCCCTAAAAAATAAATAAAATCCGCTTTCCACTTGTCTATCAATCCTAGATAGATGACATGTGCAACTAGTTTGGTCCCTGTTTCAAGTTGGAATGTCCTTAATAAAATATGTCTATTTGGGACAATGTTCCTTTAAATACAAGCAATCAACATCCGGACGGTACTGACTTCTCTCGAGTCTGTATGTTCAGATCTCGATAACATAAAATCCACCAATTGTGGCGTTCAGTCTTTCCTCACCGTAGTTGGGTTGTGTGCGGTGGTCACAGGCTGTGGAGAGATATTGCTTACCGGTGTCTGCAGATGTCCGGCACTCTCGTTCACCTGCCTTCCACACCGCGCTGCTGTATTTGGTTCCGGCGTCCTCGCACTCTGTTCTAGGTCACGTGTTCCTGCAGAGGTATCGCGGGACTTCGTTACTTTGTTCCGGTATCTGATGTGCAAGTGCACAAAGCAAGATGGGAGAAATGGAGCGCTCCAAATTTGAAAAGTCAATCAAACGATCTTTCTCATGTCCGGGTTAATATTTGCAACAGGGATTTTCACGCCAGACGCGTTTTGAGGACTTCACTCCTCTTCCTCAGTGGCTGAATCCCTGTTGTACATCACTTCCTTTTATGTCCCCACAGGTTCATTATAAAATCTGGACTGGAATATATTTTGAACACATTGCGATATCAATGCGTTTTGCATGCGTTTTTTTCGTTATCCATGCGTTTTTTCTTTCCATTGCATCATGATGTTATAATAAGTATAGACAGTGAAGAAAGCAATCTTCAGTTGATCAGTTTACACTCTTAAATTTATAAAATACATGAAATACATAACTCCTATTAAAATCAACATAAAATATATCCAATATGTTTGAGGGAAGGTAATTTAGGATCTTGTTCAATATAGAAAGCAGAGTAATAAAACCTCTCTCTTGATTTGCGTTCAGGCTAATTATAGATATTCTAAGTCAATATGTTGTGGGTAGATGTGGGGGAGTGGGCCTGTCACCAAGGGGGGGTCGCAGCGCCGATAGACGGCCAGACATGCGATCCCCCATTGGATGAGAGGCACACCGCGCAAACTCATAAAAAGCCAAAAATCTCCATTTCTGCATTTAAACCCGCTGGCAACATGCTTCCAAAATTATAAATCTGTTTTGTTTCTGCTCTAGACATCCGTTCGATGTGATTTCCACCTCTCCAGTGCTTCTCAATTTTCTCCAGGGCCACAAAAACCAACCCTGTGCCCACGCCTACCTAGTGGGACACTACACTTGTATAAGCGTTTAATAGAACAGGTTCTGTAGACATCTATGTGGAATCAGCTGCCGACAGTGTAAAAGGAGTGCGCTTCTTCTTGGCACTAACATCGACCTGTAAAGCTGAGTTCATACTTTAGTTATTTGGTCAGTTTTTGCCCCGTGACTGCCCAAATAAGTGAAGTGTGTAGTGATTCTAAGAGCGACGCCTGTCATGTGCATGTCATACTGACTCACAGTATTTTTTCACTACCAAAGCAGACTCCCTATGCGCGTTACTGCAAGGCACAGTGTTCTACACCCATATAAAGGCTCTCTGCAGCCAGGAAATAGCCGTTTTTTAACTAAATTTGCCGTAAATATATTGTGATCGAACCAATTTTTTAAAAAAAAATTCTGCAAATCGATTTTTTGAAAATGCGCTCATATCTAATTCACATATGTATCCGATTGACAATGGTTGGGGAAAGTATAAGTTCTTCCATGTATGGAGTTATATCTTGTATGTCTATATTATGAGGCATCCAGTTTGGAATTATATGTCTGTTCCTTTATTATTGTGCCGGCTACTTCAATTACTGGATTGGGTATTGATGCAGTCTCACGGCGCTGTAATATGGGCATATTGCCCTTTTCAAAGATGGCGTCCGCGTTGGTTCGGGGGCAGGAACTGCTGTCGCAATGTGCTCTGTGCGGAGTGCTTCCCGACCTCCTCCCCCTTGGGTGCGCATGCGTGGCATCTTAGGGATGGGAATGAGCTGACATGGCTGATATCGCGAGGTCTGGTCACGTGTCCGAGCTTTCGGATGCCTTCCCACGTCATATCGCGTGATTTCGCTGCCATTACATAAGACGCCATACATGGCTTATGGTAAATTTCCTCTAGACCACAGGTGTATGTTTTATTGATAATGAAGAAGGAGGGATTATCTGTATTTTATAGGGTATATATAGCATGGGTTTAGTTCAGATGGATATGCCCCCAGAGGAAGCAAGGCGAAAAGTACGTCAGGTTTTTTCTGCCCCCCTCCCTCCCCCCAGCTCCTGGTCTGTATGTCTCCTTTATTCCAGTAAATTTTTAACTTTTATGCCCTTTGGTTTTTTTTCTAACTAAGGAGGCTTTCTAGATCTTTTGACTATTATGGTGGTAGTTTGGTCTTATTATTTCCCTATTATATATTGATACTCATGACAGCATGATAAAGTGCTGGGGAAGTGTTTAGTTAACATTGCACTGGTGTTGGTGAGTGACTCAGCTCATAATTTTGCATTACTGGTTGAATATTGAATACTAGTAACCATATATTTTTAAGTGAGAGGGACTAATACTAGGGTTGCCACCCGTACGGTAATGACCCGGACAGTCTGGGTTTGTAATCCTGTGCCCGGGTACAAGCCTTTCTCAGACCCGGATACAGGATTCATTTCAAACTGCAGTGCAGACTGTCTGACTTGCTCGCTCACGGTCCTGACAGCTGGCGGTGAGTGAGCGACGGCGAGCTGTGAGCGGCCGGCACTCCGGGACCGTCTCGAACCTGAAGAGGACGAGGCCGCCGGTCAGGATGGATTGGAAGCGGGAGAGCTGGGGGCTGCGGGTGGTCAGGAGCAGGAGCACGAAGACGCTGCTGAAGGAGAGCAGCAAACCCTCGCCCCACAGCATGGCGGCCGCGCCGGGACTGAGCTGCTCTCACTCCCAGATCAGGCCGATAACAATGAGACGAGCCGCGGGCCTGCGCTCCTCCCGTCCCCGGCTCTTCTGCTGCGCTCCTTTCCTATCACCTCCCCTCTCCCCCGGTCTCCGTTACCGAGCCCAGGAAAGCTGTCGGACTCTCACACAACACTCTACAGTCAGTGTGCCGGCCCCGAGTGACGGTTCCAGGGGGATGAGGGCCACATTACTCTAACTGGGGGTCACTAATGGGGGCATTATTCTTAATGGGTGGCACTAATGGGGGCATTACTCTTACTAGGGGCATTATTCTTTCTGGCGGGCACTAATAGGGGGCATTATTCTTTCTGGGGCACACTAATAGGGCCATTACTCTTACTGGGGCACACTAATGGGGGTATTACTATTACTGGGTGCATTACTATTACTGGGGGCGCTAATGGGGACTTTAATATTCCTGAGGAGCCACAGTATGACAGCGACTTCGCACCCTGTTTAAGCCACGCCCCCACAACCATACCCCCTTTGGGTGTGGCTTAACTTGCCCGATATTTTTTGTTGGGAAAGGTGGCAACCCTAACTAATACATGTGGCCCTAGAGCTCGGTGGGGCTATCATTTTCACAGCATTGATCTGCACTACTTTTTACTTATTATTCCTGATATTTATGTAGTGTGTGTCCTTTTGGATGACACAATAAAGATGATTTTTGTACTACATTTGTGGTGTTCGTAATTTGGTCTTCCACCCTAAGTAAGCAGGAACTATCAGAAAGGAGACTACTAGAAAAACAGCAGGAGTGGTGAGTGGATAAAGCCTGCAGTCACTGACTGCTGGCATTACAGGTGCAAAAAAATTGTCACTATGATACTCAGGGTCTGATGATACTCAGGGTCTTTAACGCGTGGAAAAAGGGGCAACTGCCGGGCCCAGTTGTTCCTGGGGGGCCAAAAGCTGCCTCTTGAGCCCCACTGGCCATTGGTGACGTGGGGGGCGGCGGCAGGGCACAGGGAGATGAGCGCTTCCGATGTGGAAGTGCTCATCTCCATAGTCATCTGTATCGCCGTCCTCATGACAGCGATACAGATGGAAGTGCTGCGGCGGGGCAGGGGAGGGAGAGGCGTCCCCCTTAACTGTTCCTCTGATAGGCTGCAGGCACTAGGCCGATGCAGGCGGCGCAATTACGTCATCGTGCCGCCTGAGCCGTACAGCGCGGGACACAGGCCAGAAGAGGCCTGCATCGCATTGCTGCCAGCCTGATGGAGGTAAGTATAAGTGTTTTTTTTTTTTTATATGGTACTACTACTGGCACATTATTGGGGGGGCATCTATGGGGGCACCTGTTACTGGCACATGATTGGGGGGCATCTATGGGGGCACTTTTTACTGACACATGATTGGGGGGCTGGGGGCATCTATGGGGGCACATCTTACTGGCACATTATTGGGAGGCACTGTGGGGGCATCTATGGGGGCACTTCTTACTGGCACATTATTGGTGGCACTTTTTACTGGCAAATTATTGGGGGCACTATGGGGGCATTGACTGAGGCCACAAAGAAGGGATATTTTATATGGGGGAAGGGGGGAGAGGAACACTATGGGGGCTTCTACTGAGGCCACAAATAATTTTATATAGGGGGCTCTGTATAGGGGCATTTTATACTGGGGCACATTATGGTGGGTACTATGGGGAAGGGGAGAGAGGAGTACTATGGGCTCATCTATGGTGGGCACTAAGAAGGGTTATTTTATACTTGCAGAAAACCACAGAAATAAGATAAAAATGCACTTAGAAAAGTAGATGCAAACATTATACATGGACAAAGTCCTCACTCTGATATAATAATATCTGAGACACTTAGTCAATATATTTTGATCAAAACACATCTAAGCCCGCCTACCAAGCACCAAGGTGGTCTCAGGTCAGGCGGGTCCTCCTCCATGTACATCAAGCAACCAATGGGAGGAGGAGCCAGCACACCTATATGTTCCACCTAATTAAGGCGCTCTATTGGATAGGAAGGGCAAAAGTGCAGAGGAATGCTACTCCCAAGATAAAATAGGTGCGCATTCACACTTGAAGGTGCCACTCCCTCAAGCAAATACTACATAAACAAAAAAAATTCCACAGAAAAAACTAAGATAAAAACATCCTGCACAATATGATATACAAATGTGCGGATGTCCCTGGCCATATTATTGAAGAAAACTACAGAAATAAGATAAAAATGCACTTAGTAAAGTAGATGCAAACATTATACATGGACAAAGTCCTCACTCTGATATAATAATATCTGAGACACTTAGTCAATATATTTTGATCAAAACACATCTAAGCCCGTCTACCAAGCGCCAAGGTGGTCTCAGGTCAGGCGGGTCCTACGCTAAACCTACGTAAGCCATTGGGCTTCTATGTTCAGGAGCGCAGACACTATTTTATACTTGCAAATTATGGGGGACACTGAGGGCATCTACTGGGGCACTATATATGGGTTATTTTATACTGGTACATTATGAGGAGCCCTAGGAACAAGGGGGAGAGGAGCACTAAGGGGCATTTACTGGGGGCACTATAAAGGGGTATTTCAAACTGGCACATTATGGGGGCACTATGGGGACATTAGCTTAACTGGGGACATTAAAAGGGGGTATTTTTTTGCACTGGCACATTATAAGGAGAATTATCACTACTGGGGGGCATTATGATGGGCTTTATGACTACTGGAAGTCTATGGGGAACATGTATAATAGTGTTGGACGAGCATGCTCGGCCAAACACTGGTTCGGCTCGAGCACCCAGGGCCGGCGCCACCAGTAAGGCGAACTAGGCAGTCGCCTAGGGCGCCACTTAGCAGGGGGCGCCCGCCGCGGTTAAAAAAAAACGTTGGTTATAACTAGTTAACATAATAGTGGCGGCCGGCCGGCGGCGCCCCTCATGCTGCGCCGCCTGAGCGGCTGAGCGCTCTAAAGAATCCTGGCGGGCCGCGCCGGCGGGCGGCACATGTCAGAGACAGGCAGCGCACAGACACAGGCAGCAGGCTGCGCAGCACTGAGCTGAGCCGGCGGCCAGAGAATCGGAGTCGCCAACTGCAACTTCGCCAAGTCGGAGTCGAGATGAGAGATGATATGCTGACTCCTGACTTAGCGCCGCTGCCTCAGTGAAGCCGTGGGGGTGGGGCGGGGGGGGCACGCACCAGACCAGAGAGACAGTCTGTCACTGACAGTCTGACATGGTCACCACTGTCTGTCTCTCTGGTGGTCTGACTCCTGACTCTGAGTGACTATTCTAACTGCTGCTGGCTTACCTGGCTTCAGGCTGCAGTGCTGAGGGTGGAGCGGAGGCGGAGCTCTGCCGACTTTGGAGCTAATGATCTTCTTGATTTGAACTCCCTGACCCCTCCCATCCTTGAGCACGTGACGCAGAGAGAGGGGTGGAGCGAAGGAAGAAAAAGAAGGCGGCAAGGCCGCACACTGAGCAGCCCAGCAGCCGAGCAGCCAGCCACGGCCACGGTGGCCACCAGTGGCCCACCACCAGCAATTTGCCTCCCCCGACCCCCAGTGCAGCAGTGCCTGTGCCTTATCCTTCTGGGACAGAACTAGAAGTGGGCTCCTAGCCTCCTACCTGCCTGGATTGGAGTGCAGCCTGCAGGTGCAGCGACTTTCTTCTTCCCCAGGACCCTAGCCAGGGCGACATTGGTGAATGGTGTACGTACCGTGTTTGTCTCCAGTCCCCATAGCCCGACCAAGAGCCAGACTGCAGCCAGAGACCAGCTCATCTTATTGTCCTGGACTGGTAAGTAGTCAGTAGACAATGCAATATGTTTATTATTTACTGTCTTTTTTGCCTTAAAAGACGCACTTTTTCCCCCCCAAAAGTGGGGGGGAGATGGCCGTGCGTCTTATAAAGCGGATTGCGGATACTTCGCTGGCCGCTATGCTGCACAGCGCGGCCAGCGAAGTATCAGTGTGGAGGGAGGAGGCGGGGACACTCATGGTGGGGCCCGGTGCAGTGACTCTACTCTAATACACCAGGCCCCGCAGCTGTTAAGTACATTTAATCCGAATGGGTCTGCAATTACTGTTCTGTACTTACTGTAGTACCTTATGTATAGCATTAAGATGGCGCAGACCGGCAGCTCCCTCGGTCATGCGCCGCCTGCCTGTTCATTCATAAAGTGAGATAAGCAGGCAGGCGGCGCATGAGGAGGGAGCTGCGGCAGGCGGCGCATGACTGAGGGAGCTGCCGGTCTGCGCCGTCTTAATGCTATACAAAAGGTACTACAGTAAGTACAGTACAGTAATTGCGGACCCATTCGGATTGAATGTACTTAACAGCTGTGGCGGGGCCCGGTGTATTAGAGTAGAATCACTGCACCGGGCCCCACCATGAGTGTCTCCGCCTCCTCCCTCCACACTGATGCATCTGATGGGGGATCTGTAGATGACACTTATGGGGATCTGTGGATGACATAAGTGTCATCCACATATCCCCCGTAACAGTGCATCATCCACAGATCCCCCCATAACAGTGCGTCATCCACAGATCCCCCCATAACAGTGCATCATCCACAGATCCCCCCATAACAGTGCGTCATCCACAGATCCCCCCGTAACAGGGCATCATCCACAGATCCCCCCATAACAGTGCGTCATCCACAGATCCCCCCCATAACAGTGCTTCATCCACAAATCCCCCCATAACAGTGCGTCATCCACAGATCCCCCCATAACAGTGCGTCATCCACAGATCCCCCCCCCATAACAGTGCGTCATTCACAGATCCCCCCCATAAGGCCTCATGCACACGACCGTTGTGTGCATCCGCGGCCGTTGTTCCGTTTTCCTTTTTTTTTTTCGCGGACCTATTGACTTTCAATGGGACCATGGAAAAATCGGAAAATGCACCGTTTGGCTTCCACGTCCGTGATCCGTTTTTCCAGTCCGTGAAAAAAATATGACCTGTCCTATTTTTTTCACGGACAACGGTTCACGGACCCATTCAAGTCAATGGGTCCGTGAAAAATCACGGATGCACACAAGATAGTCATCCGCGTCCGTGATCCGTGTCCGTGATCCGTGTCCGTTTTTCCTATCATTTTCAATGGAAACTTGACTTAGTTTTTTTTTTCACTTTTCATGTCCGTGGATCCTCCAAAAATCAAGGAAGACCCACGGAAGAAAAAACGGTCACGGATCACGGAACAACGGAAATCAGTTTTGCGGACCGCAAAAAAAAAACGGTCGTGTGCATGAGGCCTAACAGTGCATCATCCACAGATCCCCCCGTAACAGGGCATCATCCACAGATCCCCCCATAACAGTGCGTCATCCACAGATCCCCCCCATAACAGTGCTTCATCCACAAATCCCCCCATAACAGTGCGTCATCCACAGATCCCCCCATAACAGTGCGTCATCCACAGATCCCCCCCCCATAACAGTGCGTCATTCACAGATCCCCCCCATAAGGCCTCATGCACACGACCGTTGTGTGCATCCGCGGCCGTTGTTCCGTTTTCCTTTTTTTTTTTCGCGGACCTATTGACTTTCAATGGGACCATGGAAAAATCGGAAAATGCACCGTTTGGCTTCCACGTCCGTGATCCGTTTTTCCAGTCCGTGAAAAAAATATGACCTGTCCTATTTTTTTCACGGACAACGGTTCACGGACCCATTCAAGTCAATGGGTCCGTGAAAAATCACGGATGCACACAAGATAGTCATCCGCGTCCGTGATCCGTGTCCGTGATCCGTGTCCGTTTTTCCTATCATTTTCAATGGAAACTTGACTTAGTTTTTTTTTTCACTTTTCATGTCCGTGGATCCTCCAAAAATCAAGGAAGACCCACGGAAGAAAAAACGGTCACGGATCACGGAACAACGGAAATCAGTTTTGCGGACCGCAAAAAAAAAACGGTCGTGTGCATGAGGCCTAACAGTGCATCATCCACAGATCCCCCCATAACAGTGCGTCATCCACAGATCCCCCCATAACAGTGCGTCATCCACAGATGATATGGGCAGATCATCTGATAAAGGGAAGGGGGGGGCGGCAATTTTTTTCTTGCCTAGGGCGGCAAAAATCCTTGCACCGGCCCTGATTATACCCCATCTGCTCTGAGATCCTGGCTCCTGATCATCCTGCAAAACAGACCCTAAAGGGGCAGCACTTGTGCTTGCCAATGTGCCCAAAGTGGGCATTTCTGTACGGGCATGAGGCTCAAAATGTATTGTGAATGGGAAGGGACAGGGCATACTGGGTTTCAACCTGCTCAATTTATTGTTCCTTGTGGACACTCAGCCCATAGGAGAAGACACCGTTATAACTTTAAATGCATGCCGATCATGTATTTCTCTTACATTCTACCGTCATATACCTCCTTTTGCCGCTGTCTCTTCTACATTACCCATATAGTTTCATCTACACATCTGGATAGGTTTCCATACCACCAAGTTAATTTCTTTCATACATGTTCCAGTATTTTATTTTGGAGTGCCCCCTTATGGCGTCTCAGGTAGTTGCATGCAGCCCCACGTCTGTAATGTGACAGGATGTTTCCTGTGGTCATAGTAATGCCCATATGGAGCTAAGCTGCAGTGTAAAGCAGGAAAAACAATGTGTCTCTACATCAGTGCATGAAGCTGACACAGAGACACTTACTGTACCTGAGTGCACAGAGCAGGACATGGCGGCATTACACTATGTCGGTCTGCAGAGCAGAACTGGGGGTTCAGCACTGGAAATGAGGGGTTCACTTCACACCAAAACACATATTACTGACAGCACACTCACTTCTCACCTAAAGTCATCGTTTTCACAGAAGTCACTCTCATCATCCTCTACACTGTCACTTGCAGAGGAATGAAAATCCCAACTCCCGTGGCACAGAACAAGCCAACTCAGCACCCATCAGTGAGACAACATAGAGCGCTAGTCGGGACTCCAGCGGGTGCAGAGCTAGCCACTGATGATGTACTGAGTAAAGGGGGGCCCCGAGGACAGGATAGAGGAAGCAGGGAGCTGGAAGCAGAGCCTGAGCCCCAGGCAAGGGACTCAAGACAGGAGCGAGAATTAAGTGTAATTAGGAGGCAGGACTTTTGTCCAAGACTGGGCCCCCTTCCTCCAGGGGTCCCATAGCAACTGCGTGGTCTGCCTCCATTGGAGGTACACCGCTGACTCTACCTCTTAATATTTTTATTTTTTCTGTAGAAAAAATCTATATCATATAACCCTCCATGCACACAACCATATCTGTTTTGCGGTCTACAAATTGCGGATTTGCAAAAACAAAAATCTGGATATGGTCCATGTTACATCCACATTTTTGCGCGCCTGTTGACTTCAAGGGGTATGTGGTCCGGATATAGTTTCTGTCAATACAAAACTTTCCCCTATCCACAAAATTTCTGGGACCACCACTGATCACAAGAACTGGATCCTGTGTCCACTTATGAATTAAGTGGCAGGTCGAGCGTGCACATAGCTACTCTCCATGGGTCTGCTGGAGATAGTCGAGTACAATGCTCAGCTATTTCCAGAAGTCCCATAGACACTGAATGAAGCAGAAGGGAACATGATTGACGTACCGTTCCATTTCTTCGGGGACACAGGATCCCCATTCTCATGATCATGGGGGACCCAGCAGTCCCCACCAATCAGTCCCCCACTGTAGGTAGGGGATAAAAAAAATAAGCCTAGCTGTAAAACCAAGAAAGGCCATATAACTATCTGAGCAGCAAGGGTCCGACACCCTGCACCCCCATCCAGTTGACTATGAAGATTCATAAAGAGGCTCAGACACACCACTACTTAATATACACTGACTTCTTTATTAACTGCAAGGTATCAAATGTACAGTAGTTGTTCTCATTAGAAGTCAGGGCACTGGTCTTAAATGTGGCCCTGTTGATGATGGGCCTTTGACTCATGATGAGTCGGGCCTTCAGCACTCAGGAGAGGAAAAACCCCCAGTGGAGGAAACCTCTAGGGAGCCATGGCTGAAGGACTGCCCCTCCCCTAGGCGGTGGAAAACTGGTGAATGTCAAGTAGGTTGACTTCTGCAGAGACCAAGCCTGGAATCTGCCTTTTGATGCAGCAGGAAATTCACTTCTTTGGTGAATACATCTGTCTGCGGAAAGTCCGGTGAATGACAAGTCCAGTGATTATTGCAGAGACCAAGCCTTGAATCTGCCTTTGATGCAGCAGGAAACTCACTACTTTGGTGAATACACCTGTCTGCGGAAAGTCCGGTGAATGACAAGTCCAGTGGTGAATGCAGAGACCAAGCCTGGAATCTGCCTTTGATGCAGCAGGAAACTCACTTCTTTGGTGAATACATCTGTCTGCGGAAAGTCCGGTGAATGTCAAGTCCAGTGGTTATTGCAGAGACCAAGCCTGGAATCTGCCTTTGATGCAGCAGGAAACGCACTTCTTTAGTGAATACGTCTGACTGCAGAAAGTCCGGTGGGTGAGTGCAGAGACCGAGCCCGGAATCTGCCTCTTGCTGAAGTGCAGGTCATCTGATCCTGACATGGTGGCCACCATGTCGCTGACTTGTGGTAGAGTCATCACCTCCAGCTGTATCCCATATTCATTGCAGGGACACAGTGAGACCCCCGCTCTGGTACAGTGATCTGCAGATGCAAAAAATATAACTAATTATGACTGAACATGGAAGAACGAAAAATTACATGTAAGTGACACACAATTTACTGTATTAAACTTGGGCCCATGTTTCTAACAGCGATACCAACGCTTATCAATGTCATTGACTGTTATAGCTGTTATTCTTGTTCTGGGACCCACTGCTGTATCCAACATAAACAGAATATACCTTATAAGCGTGGGATGATTTATTTTCAGATATTTTTGGAGCTCAGGAAGGTTTGGAGCTCAGTTTTCCTGATACAAATCACCAAAACCCCTGCTTTCTTACACACTTCCATAGTTAAAATTCTGGGAGCCATTGCTCAAGGAGATCTACATATCAAGGTCAATGGGAGCTCCCCCTAGTGGTGACTGTAGGCAGTTAGAATTTTATCATTCTTATATGCCATGTATCAGGCGATTTGGATGATTTTCCACTAATGTCTACTGCTCTAATCATCTTCGTGGAGAATCTAAACCCTACATTATTCTGTGTCATCACTCTGGTGTCTCCAGAATTTGGCATCATGTCTATTATTATTATAAGCTCCTGTTATAAATCACATCATATTTTATGACTCATGTAACAAGGATCTTACCTTATTTAGGGCTCTTTTTGGTTCTTAAGGCCAATACCTTCTAGCAGGGGTCACTGGTGACGATCAGGAGATGGTTTCTTCTGCACCTCATTTTGTCTCAGACCTCTGGTGATCCGATCTGCTGCAATTGCCTTCTTAACCCCAGGCTGTTTTCATTTCCAGTGGTGACCAGTGGATACCGCTGTGTCCAAATTATACAGAAAACAATATCAATATACACAATGAGGATACAAGGTCTCCTCATGGATGTGGTCCCTATCATCTGATAGTCTGACAAATGTTCCTGGGACACAACTTCCTGATAATCGGGTCTGTAGGACCGAGTTAACATAATAAACTAGGCTACCCCCTTCCCCCCTCATAAATAGGTATAACTATAGACACAGCAAAGTTATGGGGCCCATAGGCTAAAAGGCCAATGTTTGTGGGGTGTGATTACCCCGAACATTTGGTGTTGTCTAAGTACTTTCTACACATACATATATTATCACATGAGAAGACATTATTACAATCCGTACACGGAAATGATCAAACTTAGAATGGTCACTTACCGATGCCAACAAGTCTGTGGGTTGTAGACCTGTGCCATGGGCCAGCGGTTGTAATCTGGGATTAGGCAGAGACTGCAGCTTTGGTGAAGTAGAGGATCCAGGTCTGTTTCGGTAATATCAGGCTTCTGGTCAGGGCGATCTCTTGGCCCATCATAGACTCGACATGTCATGAAAGGCATGGAGTCGCTAATTGACCTTTTTGGGAAAGCCTGTGATCCTGCCATTCTGTAGGCAGGATATTAGATGGTCTCTCATCACATCGTGCTGGAAGATCGCCGTGGGTTCACCGTCATCTGCCAGAAACTCAAAGGCAAATGCTATGGCGAACACCCCACAGTCATAGGTGTTTCTCTGCTGATCCACGTTGAGAAATCTTAGATTTTTCAGGGGCTCATTGACCACTACACTGTAGATGTTATTAATCTGCTCGCAAACAGATAGAGGCAATTTGCTGGTCTTGATGCTGTCGGCCACAAGGATGTCGCCATTTTTGAAGCAGGTGGTCAGCCAGTGCACCCTGTCCTCGTCGTAGTGGATTTGTACGGCCTTCTTTAGCACACTGTACCCTGGAAAGAGAATAGCAGCGGCGGGCTGCAGGCCATCAAAGTCCCCAAACTGATTCTGCAGGAGATCCTGGGCCTTATTAATGATGTCATCGTCCAGCATGCCTTCCTGGCCGCTGCTCTTCAGGATGGATAAGTGCTTTGGAGACAAGTTGTTCTGTGCTCTCCGGGTATAGGCCCTCTCCACTTGTGATGTTCCCGGGCTTCCTACATCTTTGGTAGATGGAGCGGACATGTTTTCTGCCGCAGCTCTTTTGGCTGGTGGAAATGTCCCGGACTGACTGTCATTGGAGGTTAGGGTTTTCCGTTTAAGACTGGCTTTGGAAGCTTCACGAGATGCCTTTAAAAGGTCTTCAGCAGACTCAGCCATTTTCTTGTCCGATGTTTTAAGGGTCTCAAAATTTAAAGAGACATTATCCTTCATTGCTGTGTGTTGTTTTTGACGAGTCTTTCTATTACATCGTCGCTTACAGCTCTTTGGTGTTTTTTTAGAAGGTGGTGCTTTGTGGTCAAGGAATGGCTCCACTGTATCAGCGTCCCGAGGTCTTTTTTGTGGGGGTTCACCACTTTCAGTTTTTTCTCCCAGGGACATGCCTTGTGGTATTAGGGGCCCCTCATGTGCAACGTTTGGATCAGCAATAAAAATAGTTGGTGTCTTCTCAGCTATGTCATGGCGGATGACGTGGTTTTTACGTCTTAAGGCAACTGACCTGAAGAAGCTCCTGACCTGTGTCATGATGGTTGATTTCTTGGCCAGGAAGCTGGAGTTCCTCATCAGAGTCCTCCATTTTTGATTCAGTTTCCTGAATCGGGTCAGAAGGAATGAGCCAATCGACATGCAGGATGAGAGAGAGTTGACCAGCAGCCGCCGATCAACATACCGCAGACGCCTATGAATCCTCATGATGGCGTCCAATCTTCTTTCTGAAGTTGTGTGCATCCAACATGGAGTCACACCTTCACAAATCCATCATTGTGATGTCATCCAGTGACATCACGGCTGTAGGCCCAGTTCTAGAACATTCTATGCAAATGTGGTGACATCACAATACTCTGCTATGATGAAGGCCAGATTATTTTAATATGTTAATGAACTAAGATATATGGATAGTGTTTGTTTAATGGATGCAGATTTTCAGTTTTCAATACATTGATTTTTACCTTAACAGTAAATTTTCTGCTTCACATTTTTAGTTTGATTTGGTGGCTGATTTTTTTTTTTATCTGTTTAGTTCCAAAACTTTATATAGATCTTTATATTATATGAATCCTTTAAATAAAATTACAGAATTTGAGGCGCAGATGCTGCAGAACCTCTTTTCTGAAAAGTAAGGAAGAGATTCTGTCCACCGTTGATTGCTTGGATAAGGCCTCGTCCTTCTCATCAGAAGGTCTGCAGTATGTGAGATGTGTACTTTTGTGTTGTGCTCACACTGGTGATTACGAAGGGGTTGTCTAAATTGTAGAATCCATTTCATTTCGGCCGCCGATTGACACCAGATTTATATGCAAGTGGTACGCCGCCATAATACGCCCCCAAAGAAGTCTGTGGGGCCTTACTGTACCCAAGATCGTAAGTAGGCACAAAATTTGGAAACACCCCAAGCAACTTCCCCAAAACCTCCTGCATTGAGTCCTGCACAGTTCAGGAGGAGGAGTCAAGAGTTTACTAATCAATGGCTGATGAAAGCACCTCCCCCTTATTAATGCCCCGCCATCTACATGCAGATAGTCCTCTTCTCTCTGAGGGTTTGTGTCCCTGTAGTTTATAATCTTCTGTCCTTACTGTAACCTGATCATCTCTCCACATACTTACCTTCCACTTACACACAGCAGCAAAATTGAACAGGCAGTGCTGCAGTGTAAAGCATGAGGGAGATACAGAACAGCAGACCAAGTTTATATGGAGACAGGACCTCCTATACACAATGCAGCTAAGCTGCAGTCACTGATCATTATGATTATGGATGCTGATGTTCAAGCCGACAGTGGTTGTTTTATGGCTGATGATCGCGATTGACGTACGACCCCGTTGGTAAGTTATCTGCTTATTTCAGGTTATTTTCCCGGGCCTCTCCCCCCCCCCCATTAAAGATAACGGTCTGTGTATCTTAGCACTATATGGTATTATTTTGGAGGCTGTATATGACGGTCTTGTCTTAGCACTCCACGGTGGTATTATACAGGCGTTATATGGCAGTATTATTTTAACATTATATGTTGATAATTAGGGTTGAGCGAATCGAGCTTAGGATCATCAATCCAAAGTCGATTCGCTCCAAAACTTTGTTTTTAATGTAGTTTCCGGCACAGTATTTACAATGTATTGGTTCTACGTAGACAAAATTTGTCTTGGCTGAAGTCGCGCAAGACTTCAATGAAAGACTTCAGTAAATTAGGAATCCAAAGTCGGGTTCAATACCGAGGTACCAGCCAGGGCCAAACCCGACTTCGGATTCCTATTTTAAAATGTTTTTAAAGACGTAGAAAGGAATACTGAATGAATTCAGTGAAGTCTCGCAACTTTGGCCGATACGAATTTTGTCTACGCAGAGCCAATACATTTTAATGCTGTACAGAGACTGCATTAAAAAATTTGATCTCTGATCCGAAACTCTATTGGCTCAACCCTAGTGATAATATGCAGGCTGTATAGCATTATCATGGCAGTATATGGTGGTATTATACAGTTTGATTATGGCATTATTATGTTAGCGCTATATGGTGGTATTATGACGGCGGTATGTGGCAGTATTAACTTGGCACCATATGGATATTTTCTGTAGCCTATAAATAACTGTATTATGTTCTCACTATATGGTGGTATTATATAGGCTGTATATGACACTATTATCTTGGCAGTACATGGTGGTATGATACCGGCTGTATATGGTGATATTACGTTAGCAGTATATGGTGGTATTATATAGGCTGTATATGACAGTATTATCTTGGCAATATAAGGTGGTATTATACAGGCTGTGTAGGGCAGTATTACTTTAGTAGTATATGGTGGTTATATACCAGCTGTATATGGCGGTATTACTTTAGCAGTATATGGTGGTTATATACCGGCTGTATATGGCGGTATTACTTTAGCAGTATATGGTGGTTTTCTTCTTATTAGTCATTGTAGCCATCCACAATCCTGTACACCGCATGTGACAACCCTTGGGGGGGATCTGCACTGGCGGCCGTATTAGTTGTCACCCAAGTTTTCTAAAACCAGCTTGTGGATAAGTCATGGAGGCCTAGAAGTAAGTATATACTATATCAGTACGTGTCACATATATTCCTGAGATCTGGGTGATGATGATGATGATGATATATCACAGGGTGTGTGGCCGGAAGATCTTCCAGCTTCCTGATCACTGTCACAGATTGGAGCCAATGGTGAAGACATAATTGACATCTTTTACCAACAGCAGAATTTTTGGCGAATATTCCTCTATCAGAATCAGTTACATAATCAGAGATGCAAAATAACCTGGTCAGGAAGGGGTAAAAACATTTATCAAAACCGTAATTGTAGATTTCGATGCTTCTTGGCATATAATAGTGTAATAATATGTAGGATATAACACTGATCAGATATTACGCCCCCTGGTGGATGAGGAGTGATAGCAGCCGTTCCCCGCAGATTATCGCCACAGCTTCATGATATCTCACATACAGGACATGCACTGCAGTGAGATAACAGCGTCCTGTCCCTTTAAATTTCCTCTTCCAGATGTCACTGCTCAGCAGCCAATGGGATCGCTGGATTTAAACTCGAAAGGAAACCAACGGTCAGTGGTCCTCAGACCGTTACAGCACGACGAGAGGTGAAGATGGACGCCGGTGAGATCTCACACCCCTTATCTGACATCTCCCATGATGCTTCACATTTATCCTAAATCCTACCTGTCCCAGACACCACTAGGGGGAGCTAGCCGTATATGGAGTTATACATCTGGGTGTAGTGAGCTCCCCCTAGTGGCTGGTGCAGGATTCCCAAATTCTGTCAGTTAAGGCCCTGTGCTGCCAGTATTGTTTATTGAGGGCCCTGTGCTGCCAGTATTGTTTATTAAGGGGCCCTGTGCTGGGAATTGGGGGCTTTCTGTTTGCAGTATTGTAAATGGGGACAATGTGCTTGCTCTGAAAATGGCGGTATTTTTTGAAATGTTGTTAATTGGGGTTTTTTACTGTCTTTTTGGGGGTGAGTTCTGTACTCCTGACTCCTGGGCAGGATGAATTTAGAAATAAACATGTCATATATCTGTATAGGGTCCAGTACAACCCAGTTTGCACTATAGGGGAGATGTATCAGAACTGGTGCAAAGGAAAACTGTCTCAGTTGCCCATAACAACCAATCAGATTCTACCTTTCATTTTCCAAATGAGTTTTGAAAAATTAAAGGAACGATCTGATTGGTTGCTATGGGTAACTGAGCCAGTTTTCCTTCATATAAGTTGAGATCAATCTCTCCTCTGTGTTATGTGCGGTGTTACGTATATGGGCCCTTCTGCTATAAGGGACACTACAGATACCCAGTAAAGATGGCACTATATATATATATATATACTGCATGATCATATGTGATTATTATCCTCTTATATGTAACGTGAATGTCCGCCTTTTATCATCAGGACATTTTTTATGTTAATTCATTTCTTGATATATTTTTATAGTGATCAGAGCTCTGTTTTACTGATACAAAGCTCCAAATCAAAAGCAGGCAGGCGGCACATGAGGAGGGAGCTGCGGCAGGCGGCGCATGACCGAGAGAGCTGCCGGTCTGCGCCGTCTTAATGCTATACATAAGGTACTACAGTAAGTACAGTACAGTAATTGAAGACCCATTCGGATTGAATGTACTTAACAGCTGTGGCGGGGCCCGGTGTATTAGAGTAGAATCACTGCACCGGGCCCCACCATGAGTGTCTCCGCCTCCTCCCTCCACACTGATGCATCTGATGGGGGATCTGTAGATGACACTTATAGGGATCTGTGGATGACATAAGTGTCATCCACAGATCCCCCCCGTAACAGTGCGTCATCCACAGATCCCCCCGTAACAGTGCGTCATCCACAGATCCCCCCCATAACAGTGCGTCATCCACAGATCCCCCCCATAACAGGGCGTCATCCACAGATTACCCCCATAACAGTGCGTCATCCACAGATCCCCCCCATAACAGTGTGCCATCCACAGATCCCCCCATAACAGTGTTTCATCCACAGATCCCCCCATAACAGTGCGTCATCCACAAATGATATGGGCAGATCATCTGATAAGGGGAAGGGGGGATGGGGCGGCAATTTTTTTCTTGCCTAGGGCGGCAAAAATCCTTGCACCGGCCCTGCGAGCACCGCAATGCTCAGCACATCGCGGTATTCGGCCAAATACCACCAGCTCTCCATCTCCACCAGACGGAATGACAGCATTTCAAAGGCCAGTAATTTTGAAATGATGGCATTTATGGCCAGGGATCGTGGGTGGGTAGATCGGTACTTCCTCTTCCGCTCCAGTGTTTGTGAGATAGAGAGCTGAACGCTTCCGTGGGACATTGTGGAGATGCTTGGTGACCCAGATGGTGGTGCTGCTGGCAGATCCTCTGTTTGCGGGGTGCCAGGTGGCACTGTCACTCCAGAGGTGGATGAAGAGGTGGAGACTGCAGCAAAAGAGGAAGCAGGAGGAGCCAGAGACCTTTCTTGGTTTTTGAGGTGTCT
This sequence comes from Bufo bufo, assembly GCF_905171765.1. NCBI lineage: Eukaryota > Metazoa > Chordata > Amphibia > Anura > Bufonidae > Bufo > Bufo bufo. The sequence goes on along the minus strand of NC_053390.1, from coordinate 783,858,947 downwards.
ACTCCACTGCAGCTCGTGCTTTGCACTTAGATGCCTGGTCATGCAGGTTGTGCTCCGGTTGAGAACGTTTATGCCTCGCTTCAGGCTTTGATTGCACAGCGTGCAAACCACTCGTGTCTTATCGTCAGCACATTGTCTGAAGAACTGCCACGCCAGGGAACTCCTTGGAGTTGGCTTTGGTGTGCTCGGTCCCTTGCTGCGGTGGGCAGTAGCAGGCGTACTGTCTAGGGGACGGCCGCTCCGCTTTTGCACCCTGCTCCCTCTTCTGCTGTGCTGGTGGCACTGTGCGACCACGCCTCTTTCTCCGAACTACACAGGTCCCTCGCATGACCTTGATTCCATGTGGGGTCGAGGACCTCATCATCCTCCACATCATCTTCCACCCAGTCTTCACCCCTGCCCTCCTGCCAGGGCCGGTGCAAGGATTTTTGCCGCCCTAGGCAAGATAAAAATTGCCTCCCCCCTCCTCCCCTTATCAGATGATCTGTCCATATCATGACATCACATATGTTCCACCCCTTTCTCAGCTTTTAAATTAAATAAACTGCTATGTTTCCCTTACGGTTAATCCAGCTTCTTGTAGCTGTCTCTTTTTGCGGAACAGAATTGCGGACCCATACATTTCTATGGGGCCGCACGATGTGCGGCCCTGCTCCGGAATTGCGGACCCGGATCCGCAATTCCAATCCTGAAAAAAATAGAACATGTCCTATCCTTGTCCGCAATAGCGGACAAGAATAGGCATATTCTCTTAGTGCCAGCAATGTACGGTCCACAAAATGCGGAACGCACATTGCCGCTGTCCGTGTTTTGTGGATCCGCAAAACACACACGGATGTGTGAATGGACCCTAAATGTGAGGTAAATTAGTTTCCAATGTAGTATTAATAATGAAACAATTAAATAATAAACATATTGCATTGTCTACTTACTACCAGGACAATAAGATGATCTGGTCTCTGGCTGCAGTCTGGCTCTTGGTCTGGCTCTGGGGACTCCCTTGTCACTCTCTTCTCCCTTCCCTCCCTTGTTACTCTCTTCTCCCCCCCTCCCTCCCTTGTCACTCTCTTCTCCCCCCTCCCTCCCTTGTCACTCTCTGACCCCCCTCCCTCATTTGTCACTCTCTCCCCCCCTCCCTCCCTTGTCACTCTCTTCCCCCCTCCCTCCCTTGTCACTCTCTGACCCCCCTCACTCCCTTGTCACTCTCTCCCCCCCTCCCTCCCTTGTCACTCTCTTCCCCCCTCCCTCCCTTGTCACTCTCTCCCCCCTCCTTTGTCACTCTCTCTCCCCCTCCCTCCTTTGTCACTCTCTCCCCCCTCCCTCCTTTGTCACTCTCTCCCCCCTCCCTCCCTTGTTACTCTCTTCCCCCCTCCCTTGTCACTCTCTCCCCCCCTTGTCACTCTCTCCCCCCTCCCTCCTTTGTCACTCTCCCACCCCTCCTTTTTCACTCTCTCCCCCCTCCCTCATTTGTCACGCCCCCCTCCTTTGTCACTCTCTCCCCCCTCCATCCTTTGTCACTTCCCCCCCTCCCTCCCTTGTCACTCTCTCCCCCCCTCTTTCCCTTGTCACTCTCTCCCCCTCCTCCCTCCTTTGTCACTCTCTCCCCCCCTCCTTTGTCACTCTCCCCCCCTCCTTTGTCACTCTCCCCCCCCCTCCTTTGTCACTCTCTCCCCCCTCCTTCCCTTTTCACCCTCTCCAGCCCCTCCCTCCCTTGTCACTCTCTCCCCCCCTCCCTTGTCACTCTCATTTCCCCCCCTCCCTTGTCACTCTCATCCCCCCCTTCCTTGTTCCTCTCATTCTACCCCCCTCCCTTGTCACACTCATTCTACCCCCCTTGTCACTCTCATTCTACCCCCCCCTTGTCACTCTCATTCTACCCCCCCTTCCTCCCTTGTCACCTCTAGTGTAGCGTGGCCGAGCTCTGTTCGGTGCGCGGTACAGGAGCATTTGTTTCCTGTACCCGGCCGGACTGAAAGGAAGTGCACACTAAGCGGCCGGGTATAGGAAACAGAAGCTCCTGTACCACGGACTGAACAGAGCTCGGCCACGCTACATTAACAACAGCACAGAGCAGACACAGCAGGCGCAGGCAGGCTGCGCAGCACTGAGCCGGCGGCCGGAGATTCTTTAGAGCGGCAAGCGCTCAGCCGCTCAGGAGGCGCAGCATGAGGGGCGCCGCCGGCCGGCCGCCCGAACTTATATAACCAATTTTTTATTTTTATTTTTTTTACACCGCAACGGGCGCTCCCTGCTAAATGGCGCCCTAGGCGACTGCCTAAGTCGCCTTAGTGGTGGTGCCGGCCCTGCCTCCTGCACACTTTCGAAAGCCCCAGCAGTTGGCACCTGTGTTTCGTCATCATCCGAAACGTGCAGCGATGGTCCTCCCATGTACTCATCTTGAAACATAAGTGGTTGGGCATCGGTGCACTCAATCTCTTCCACTTCCGGGGCAGGGCTAGGTGGATGGCCCTGGGAAACCCTGCTAACAAAGTCATCAAAAAGCAGAAGAGACTGCTGCATGACTTGGGGCTCAGACTGCTTGGGTGAGGTGAAAGACTGATGGACATCGGCTGCACGTGCCAACTCTGATCTTTCAGCAGGAGACTGAGTGGAAGACAATGTGAAGGAACTGGAGGCACTATCAGCAACCCAATCTACTATCGCCTGTACTTGTTCTGGCCTCACCATTCGTAGAGATGCATTAGGTCCGACCAAATACCGATGAAGGTTCTGTCACCTACTCGCACCTGAGGAAGGTGTTTCACTTGTGCGTGTAGCTGGCACAGATCGACCACGTCCTCTCCCTGCAACAGAAGCTCCACCAGCAGCACCACGACTAGGGCCACGTCCCTTATTTGACGCTCTCTTCATATTTCTCAAATTTAGGATCTTGCCCAAAATGGGTGTTTTTTTAATAACAGAATAGAACAACAGTATCTAACGCGTGTATCTCGCAATGACAGATACAGCAAAGGCTGCAGAATTAAGATTTTTGCCCTAAATCAGTGGGTTTTTTTAATACCAGAATAGCACAGCAGTATCTAAAGCATGTATCTCACACGTACAGATGCAGACAAGGCCACAAATTAAGATTTTGGCCCAAAATTTGTGTTTTTTTTAAATACCAGAATAGAACAGCAGTATCTAATTCGTATCTCACATGTACAGATGCAGACAAGGCCACAAATTAAGATTTTTGCCCAAAATAGGTGTTTATTTAATACCAGAATAGCACAGCAGTATGTAAAGGGTGTATCTCACAATCACAGATTCAGCAAAGGCTGCAAAATTAATTTTTTTGCCCTAAATAGGTGTTTTTTTAATAGCAGAATAGAACAACAGTATCTAAAGGGTGTATCTCCCAATGACATATGCAGCAAAGGCTGCAAAATTAAGTTTTTCACCCTAAATGGGTGTTTCTTTAATAGCAGAATAGAACAACAGTATCTAATGGGTGTATCTCACATGTACAGATGCAGACAAGGCTGCAAAATTAAGATTTTTGCCCTAAATGTGTGTTTTTTGAATAACAGAATATGACAGCATTATATAACGCTTGAATTTCACACGTACAGATGCAGCAAGGGCTGTAACATTGTGTATTTTGCCCAAAAAGGGTGTTTTTTAAAACCCTGAAAATTAAAGCTATATTTCAAGCTTAAATTGCACACTGACTAATGCGACAGAGGGCCCAGTTGGAGGGTATTGCAAAAAATGGCTGTTTTTTAAAACCCAGAAAATTATTGAAGTATTTAAAGCTTGGATTTCAATGTCACAAAAGCACATATGCAGTGCTGGTGCACTGAGCTTGCATAAAATGGCAGCCGTCGCCCACCTAACTAACAGACGGATAAAAGTTATTTTTCTCTGTCACTAGGCTCAGGGCAGGGTAAAAAGATTGTGCACTGCACCCACAAAACACAATGTATGTAGATCGCTGAGTTAGATTCTGATTTTGAGCAAAGAGTCTCTCCTATTCTCTCCCTGAAATCACAAGTCCAGCAGCATCCTATCCCTAAACTAAGCACAGCAGAGTGACGTGCAGCGCTACTTGACTCCAGCTTATATAGAGGCTGGGTCACATGCTGCACTGGCCAATCAGAGCTATGCCATTAGTACGCATGGCTGTGATGGCTTCTAAGGGCACACGAGTTAAACGCTTGTTGATTGGCTGCTCTGCAGGCTTTCAAAAAGTGCCAAGAAATCGCCGAACACCGAACCCCGAACCCGAACTTTTACTGAAATGTTCGGGTTCGGGGTCCAAAAATCCTATACAGTTTGGGTTCGCTCAACCCTAATTACGATATTAATTACATATATAAATATTTGTGTTAGGTGCTTACGGTAGTACCGAGAAGAGCCCTGGAATGCAGGGAAAGAAATGCAGTCGGTTGTGGTGTGCCGAAACCGAGGACGAGGTAGGCCTAAGAAAGAAGAGGGCCCACCCAAGGAAAAGACATAAAAGAAATGAGTTTGTAAATGAGTGGAGTGGTGGGAGGGACAAAGCTCAGACCTCAGACGGTGCAGGAGCCAGGTAAGGGGGGTGCCCTAAATAGGCTGGAGGCGGACCTCAGCCCCTCCCACAAATCCAGGCAAATGCCTTAATACTTGTGTTAGGTGCTTACGGTAGTACCGAGAAGAGCCCTGGAATGCAGGGAAAGAAATGCAGTCGGTTGTGGTGTGCCGAAACCGAGGACGAGGTAGGCCTAAGAAAGAAGAGGGCAAAAATGGAAATAAACCAGTTTATTTGTAACCAATAAAACATGTAAACAGCTTAACCCGACATGCTTTGGAAAGCCATTCTCAACTCTTGCGCTGGATTGGGAATGTATCGTGCGTAGGCGGACGACTTCCAGCGTCCCAATTTCTTGATCACATGAGCAGGAATGTTGGCACTGGAGGCCGTGGATGCTGCTCCGATGCGAAAGGAGTGCCCCGAGTAGTTGGCCGCGTTAAGGCCCAGTTGGGTGAGAAATGATCTGACATGGATCATGAAGGTGGTCGTGGTAAGCACCGATCCATGAAGTTGAAGTAGCGGTTGAGAGGGTAGGAACCTGTGAAGCTGACGGTAGGTGTCCAGCACCTTCACCGGACACCATTTGTTGTGCGTGGGGTAATATGAGACGTTGACGGGTGAATGCTGACTACTCTTGGAGTGAGGTAAGGTCAGGATGTAATGATCCAGGTGTTTAGATAAGTGGGAGACAAGGAGCCAAGATGAGGTTTGGGATGTAGAGGTGGTAGTGAATTCTCCGGGCCTCAGGAACCCGTAGAAGGCTAAGTAAATAGCAGTTTTGATGACCGCGTTGGTATTTGTATCAAAAGGCGTGGCGTCCAGTAGGTCGGATAATGCCTTGAAAATATGACTGTCGATGGGCAGCCTTTGGGCTGGACGTGCGGGTTCCGACTTCTGTATGCCTCTGAGTATTGTTTTGATTTGGTGGGAGGCCATGAAGCTGGTGTAGTTAGGGTGCAGGATTAACATATGATGTTGAATGCCAGTAAGATATAGTTTGATGGTGTTGTATGACATTTTTAGTTTGAGGTGGCAGAAAGAAGCAAATCCCAAAACAGACGTCATGATGAAAGGGTGCGTGATGTCGTGTTCTATCAGGAATCTGTTGAATAGTGTGAATGCTCTGTTGTATGCTCTATGTGTATTGACTGATAGTGAAAAGTGGGACAAAGACTGGCTATGCCGCATGATGGCCTCTAGTCCAGAATGAGTTGCTGAAATGACGGGGTGCTGGAGGCAGTGGGTGATGCTGATGGGAGATCCTGATGAAATGCCTGAAATTTGAAGCGAGACAAATTGTCAGCAGCCGAATTGCACACCCCCGGGACATGGAAACAATGCAAGAAAAAATTATTGCTGGCGGCCAGCCAGGTAAGTCTTCGCATGAACCTCATGATTGTGAGGGATTTAGAACGACCTTTGTTTATGATCTGGCAGGTTGCTTGGTTGTCCGAGTAGCAGCGGACCGCCAGATTTGCCCATAAATGACCCCACGCCACGGCAGCCGCTACGATGGGATAGATTTCAAAAAGCGCTGAGGTAGTGGAGAATCCTTCCAGACCCTGGACCTCAGGAGGCCAGCTGCCCCACAGCCAATCGTCCCCAAATATGGCCGCAAAGCCTGTGGTAGATGCCGCATCTGACCAGATAGAGGGGGAAGAGTCCGACAGCTGAGGGAGAAACAAGCTCCTGCCATTCCAGGTGGACAGAAATCTCCTCCACATTCCCAGATCCGCCGCAGCGTGGGCATCCAGGGACAATCTGTGCGAGTCGTGTAGGAACAAGGGGAAGAGGTGCAGAAGCCGTGAAATAAACGAGCGACCCTGGGGTATGATGCGCATGGCAAAGTTCAGGGAGCCCAGCAGGGACTGTAGTTCTCTGCGGTTGCAGGTGCCGAGTTGAAGATAGCCGTCTATGTGGGTGAGGATGTCCTGGATCTTCCCGGACGGCAAACTGGCTTGCATTAAAGCTGAATCCAACTGGATACCCAGGAAGGTGATGATCGTGTCCGGCCCCTCTGTCTTCTTGGTGGAGAGGGGGACCCCCAGTTCCTTGAACAGCTTGATGGTGGCTCTGAGGCTGGAAGGAGGGGAAGTGTTTTCTTCCACCAATAGGAAGTCATCAAGGTAATGTAAAACCAGCGGGCACCTTGCTATATTCAATAGCAACCAGCATAACGCTTCCGCAAACACGTCGAAGATGGCCGGGCTGCTTTTGGACCCGAAGGTCAATCGGGAGAAAAAATAATAATCCCCAGACCACTTGATGCCATGCAGGTGCCATAGTGTAGGGTGAATCGGTAGTAATTTGAAGGCGTTGGCGATGTCGGTTTTGCTGAGCCACGCCCCTACCCCTGCTTGACTGATGGCCGTGATGGCGTGATCTATGGTGGTATACTGCAGAGAGAATTCCTCCGAGGGAATGAGGGAGTTGAGACTGGGGTTGCCCGTCCCGTGAGGTGCCGATAGGTCGATGATGAGCCTCTGTTTCTGGGAAGATTTCCCAGTGACGACGCCAATGGGGTTGGTGCGCCATGTGGCGAATGGGGGAGTCTTGAAAGGACCTAGCACAAAACCCTCTGTTACTTCTTGGGCTATGAGGGCGTCAATGGCGGTGGGGTTGCGTAGAGCGGATAAAAGATTGGGACATTCCAGGGTGCCTGTTGGCATATACAGGATGCCCGTGTGAAATCCTTCTGTCAACCCTGAAACGAGGAAATCTGAGAGATGCCTGGAGGGGTGTTGCGACATGAGTGTGGTAAAAACAGGCATGTTGATGGTTGTTAGATACGGTTTAGAAAACATTTTATTTGGACACATGGACTTGGCATGTGCCCGGAAACATTTGGTGCATATGTGTAACAATTTACATCCGTTATAATTACAGGACCCCTCATTGAAATTATTGCAAATCATTGATTTGCCTAGAAATTTGATCGGCCGACCCAGTTTGTCCCGGGCCAGTCTCTCCGGGACCCCGGAGGGACCAGCTGCCTGGGAGGGGCCCTGTCTGACCGACGTGTTCGGGCAGAAATTGGTGGTGTGGGCCGTGGAGGAGCAGTGCGCACAGGCTGGGGTCCTAAGGCCTGCGAAGTGGCGACAAAAAATGACCGTGTCGATCCTCGCCCAGTTGGAGCGGACTCCGTACTGGGAGAAAGCCCCTGCCACCTTTGCCGAAAAAGACCTGTGATAGTCATAAAACGCTGACCCTCCGTATTTGTTGCCCAAATCCACCAGTTTGTGTAAGTAGAGGTCGAATTCCTCCCTTCTGTTGGGGTAGACCGCACAGATGACCTCTCTGTAGATTCCGAAGGCCAACACGAATTCGGGAATGGTCAATTTCCTATTGAGCCGGGCATCCCTGGACTTGACCACAACTGACACCTCGTCATAGGCATACGTCGTGTTTTCAACCACGTCCTGGGAGGCAATCAGAAGGGAGGCCAGGTTTATATCCTTACCTTCCAGGATATCCCGTTTCAAGTGCTCAGGAATCATATGCGCCGGGTTGACTTCCCGGTCCTCCACGCTAGTGGACGGTGTGATCACCGGCAAACCGACCGGTGCCGGTGATGCCGCCGGTGGCGGACCCGCCAAGGAGAGGGTCGTGGTGACCGTTTCTAGCCTCTCCAGCCTGGCGTTGATGGTTGACATGGATGTCATCAGAGAGGCCAGCATGGCATGGATGTCCCCGGTGCCGGACTGGCTGGGTCCTTGCCCCGCATCGCTAGTATCGGTTGATGCGCGTAGCAGCCGGAACAGCTCCGCTTTCCTAGCCGTGGCGGGGAAGGGAACATGCCGTTTCCTCAACTCCGCCGTGATGCGTGGAATTGTCCAGGACCGGATGGACGCTGGACTGGCTAGATCGTCTCCCGAAGTAGCAGTGACAGATCTAGCAGGGGTGCCAGGTAGGGAGAAGTTTTCCAACCCATCCAGCGACATACTACAATAAAAAAGTTGATTAATTTGAGGCCACGCAGGATCGTGCTGGCTAGCTAGGCCAAATGGCGAAAAAATTACACTTGCATGGTGACAGATGAGGCCCTGCTAATTGCCAAGCGGCTTTGAGAGGCTCTACCTATGATTTGGCGCGAGGGGGTAATGAGGCCACTCGTGGTAGCGGCAGGAGCGTTGGCCTCTCGGTGACTGTAAGACAGGACTAGGGGAAGGGAGTGACAGGTGAGGCCCTCTCTATGCAACATGCGAGGCGGCTTACTAACGAGGTGGCGCGTTGGGCAGGTGCCTCCGTACGTTTGAGGCGGGGTGTCGGCCTCGCGGGACCACTAACTGTCGGCGAAGCCAAAGAAAGGGGGGGTTACCTAGTGGGATGATCGTGCCCCTAAAGCCAGCACGCTGACCCTAACGGGACCATCCGAAATGTAAGGTAGATTTTGGTAAATGAGCAGGTGAACGTACCTGGTACCAAGAAAAAAAAAAAATTCTCCGGATACACGGTAGTGTAAAACAGTATAGGTTGACCGCCTAAAAAATAAGGGGGAGGGTAACATAACAAAGTGTGATGAAAAGTGTACATGCATGTGGTACATATGCATGACCGGAAGGATCATGGCGGTTATGACATGAAATGATAGCTTGCGCCTGGTGTGAACGAGACCAGTGCGTGCCGTGGCCCTGGCCAGGCGGAGTGCGCGCCTGCAATTTGGAACATATCTGGACCGTACCCCCGCAATTCCCACTTGTTCATTGACGATGATGTAACAATTTATAAATGGTAATTTTTATTTATTTTTTTATTTTTTATTTTTATTTTTTTGATTTTTTGACAGTCATTTGTGCTGAGTGCGGATGGGAAGTCTATGCCCCTCTGGCCAGTAGAGTATTGGTGAGATCGTGCATGACTTCGGTCAAGAGGGCCTGCTCATGATTCCCTGTTCAAGACCTGGGTGTTGATGCGTTCCTTGTTTGTTGGGGCTCCTGGGGAGTGTGTAACTGGAGGGGTATGCTGGGAGGCCTCTCCTGCTGCCCGACGGCGGCCCCCCGAACACCAGCGCCGAGCGCACGGCCGCCGGGACACCGCGCACGCGCCGACGGAATCGCCGCGCATGCGCAGAACCCCGGCCGCGCACGCGCAGACCAGGCACCAAGGACGTGGCCGGCAGGGGGAGCGGCACCAGCCAGGAGGTGGTGAGGGGATGTTTCGGCCGCGGTGAGCCCAGTGCAGGTAAATGAATGGGAGGAGAGGAGGGGGGGGGTGGGGGTGTGCGGTATCACCGCCGCTGGCCCCCGTGACTGCGCCCGTGATTGACCGGGGGGGGGGGGGGGTGACATGGAGCGAGGGAAACCTATGCATTTGAACACATGTGTCCAGGGTACGTCGGGACACTGCGCATGCGCCGACGAAATCGCCGCGCATGCGCAGAACCCCGGCCGCGCATGCGCAGACCAGGCCCCAGGACGCGGTCGGGCGCCATCGGCCGCGCGGCAGGCGGAGCGGCAACAGGCAGGAGGCGACGGGGAGGGGACGATCGCTAGAGAAAGTGAAGTGAATGGGGGGGGGGGGGGTGCACCGCAGCCGCCCCTGTGATGTACATGATGAATGACCGTTTGGGGTGAACCAGACCGGGTAGTGGGCTGAGATTAGCAGGTTGCTGGCCGGCGTGACGGTCCTGTGGGGAGATGACAGAGGGCCTGAGAAATGAGCTGCTGGTGACTGGGCAGCCGTGACATGAATGCAGTGTGTGAAAGATCATCAGAAAAAAAGGGGGGTTTTAAACCAGGAACCATTGCCGCATGCTGCCAGAGTGTGACCAGAATGATGGTGCAAATCGTAGATGAGAACGTATGAACAGGTGTGACAGAAATGAATGCTGGTGACTTGTATGAAAACGTGACATTGGTGCGCCTTGATGAAATGAGATGAATCGGTACTGGGGCAACCGTGAGGCCCTGCTGACCCGTACGAAATAACTCACAGTTTGACGGGCAAACGCGACCCACAGTGAACCGAGTGAAGCTGGGAAAAGAACAGCAATGCTCCAAAACCAGAACCAGACGGCAACGAAAGAACTCTCAGAAAATCAGCGGCTCGCAGGTAAATTCCTCAGAACTCCAACAAGCGACTTCCTCTCACAAAGCTCAGACCTCAGACGGTGCAGGAGCCAGGTAAGGGGGGTGCCCTAAATAGGCTGGAGGCGGACCTCAGCCCCTCCCACAAATCCAGGCAAATGCCTTAATACATATAAATATAAATATATATATATATATATATATATATTTTTTTTTTTTTTTTTTTTTTCTACATATTCCGCCCACTTCTGGTCCCCGCCAGAATTCCTAGCCAATTGATGCCAAATTGACACATATATATACTTGGTACAAGTGCATCCCTTTGTTATGTGTTATATTTTACACTGCTCTTGAGAAGAGGGATATACCCTGAAACGCATTAAACTTTTTGACCTAATAAAGAACTCTCCATTTGGAACCTTGGTTATCATTCTTTTGGGATGTGGAGGCAAGTTCATAACATCTGACGAGCGATCTCGGCGGGGGAGGAGAAGGTATAGGTGTTTTATGCTTATCCTATACCTCCCTCCCTGGTGAAGTAAGTCCTCCATTTGTTATAACATTTTAATACCCCTACATCATTACAGCTATTTATTTGTTTTAAATACCTATGTTCAACCAAATGTCCACATTATAAAATAGTTCTGTTGCTGACCCAAAATGTTTCACCTTCACTGACACTTATCCTATCGATTATATAGCTACCTTAGCGCCCCTGTGCTATTCTCTTCCCTCCTCCCACACCATCTGAGCCTTATAGGGGAACACTAGCACCTCCTTTTGTTTTTTCTGATTTATGCTTAAACCTTGCAGGGTACTCACGTACACTGCTATATAAATGGCGTGGCCTCGGGAACGATTCCCATACCATCTTTTATCAACCTCCTTTAAACATCTCCTTGCCCACCAATAGTCTCCCTGGCACTTCTCAATCCATCCCTTTTTCTTTTTTTCTCACTACCTTAATTTTTCTTTCCCTCATCAATATCAACTGAAAATGCTGACAGGTTGACTCTTATAAAAATGAACAAGTCCTGGATTGCCCCAGACTTCTCGACTTCTCGACCAGAGGAAAGCAGATGAACAAAGACACTTTAAATGTGTTGTTTAACCCTTTCATGACCAAGGGTCATTGATGCCCCAGTGTCCAGGTCAAAATTAACAAATCTGACATGTGTCACTTTATGTGGTAATAGCTTTGGAACACTTTTACTTATCCACGCCATTCTGAGATTGTTTTCTCGTGACACATTGTACTTCATGATAGTCATATATTTGAGTCAATATATTTCCCCTTTATTTATGAAAAAATCCCAAATTTACCAAAAATTTAGAAAAATTCACAATTTTCCAAATTTCAATTTATCTGCTTCTAAAACAGAAAGTCATACCTAATAAAATATTTATTACTTAACAATCCCCATATGTCTACTTTATGTTGGCATCATTTTGGAAATGTCATTTTATTTTTTTAGGACGTTAGAAGGCTTAGAAGTTTAGAAGCAATTCTTACAATTTTTAAGAAAATTTCCAAAACCCACTTTTTAAGGACCAGTTCAGGTCTGAAGTCCGTTTGTGGGGCTTACATAGTGGAAACCCCCATAAATGACCCCATTATAGAAACGACACCCCTCTAGTTACTTAAAACTGATTTTACAAACTTTGTTAACCCTTTAGGCGTTCCACAAGAATTAAAGGAAAATGGAGATGAAATGTAAAAATTTCACTTTTTTGGCAGATTTTCCATTTTATATATTTTTTTTCTTTAACACATTGAGGGTTAACAGCCAAACAAAACTCAATATTTATTACCCTGATTCTGCGGTTTACAGAAACACCCCACATGTGGTGTGGCAATGTGAACATTGAGGTGTTGTTTCCCCAGGTTCCAGTCCGGGACTTAGGGCATGCTCATGTCCAGGGATCCTATTTAATCCTGCTAATGGATCCTGGGTGTGTCTCACTCTGGAGAGTGTGCAGACAGAGGCCTGGTGAGGCTCTGTCAGTGTGGTCTCAGCTAGGCAAGGCTGAGGGGCCACGAGGCTATGCAATAGCCTGGACTTTGGGGGACTCAGCGACACCCAGGAACAAGCATTGAAAGGTCAGAGTCAGGAGGACTGCTAGACCACAACCCCCTCCAAAGGTACTGCATTTGTTACAGCCTGAGGGCTGGTGGACTGTATGTCTGGGGTAAGCCGCACCTGGTTCCATGTGTGAACGCTATCGTATAGCCGAGTTAGGGATACGATGTTTATTATGTTTAGGTAGAGCCCAGACGGGCAGGCTTTTGTTTTATGCCATGTTGTGTATGAAGAGTGTAAAATAAATTGCACTGTTTGGACCTGAAACCCAGTGGTTATGAAGATCCTTGTGAGAATGACCCCCGAATGAGAGGCGATCCCTTACATATGGTGGAGGATGCGGGCAATAACAGCAGGTTGCTAGGGGCAACGACCTGACGCGGAAAAGAGAAGGTGCTGCTGAATGTTGCCAAGGAATTGCTGTGTTTCTGTGCAGTGACTTAAAGGGCCGGAAGCCTGCTTGTTCGCTGGAGCTGGAGCAGGTGCTGCTGGAAAACTGCTGGTTAATCTGGACTTTATTTTTCTGAGGTGTAAGGTGTGCAGGGATTTAAAGGGCACAGTAAAAGAAACTGACCTGTGAAAATGGCTGCCAAATGGTGGAGCGCGTGGGAAAAGTCCTGTGAGATGGTGATCGGGGGGATCCCGCTGCTGGTTGTACTAGACTCCCGCCAACAAGTGTCTCAGGTCCTGCCTGTAATTCTGGACTTTCTGGAGAGAGGGCCAGAGACAGATGTCACCGTGTCTCTGACCTTTATAACAGACTATGGCCCTGTGCAGTGGGAGCTCTTAAAATGTGAGACCCTGGAAGTGGAGTTTGTGCTTGGCAAAGACTTCCCGTTATTTTGGCAGCTGTGGAGAGGAGAAAATGCTACAAATTGTGTACCTGGAGAATCCGATGAACAGCAGATATGTGCCGTTGCCAAGGGCAACCGTCGGGAAGACAAAGAGGTGGAGAGCGGTGCGGTTCTCAGGAGTGCATATCTTCCCTGCGACTGTGTCCGGAGTCCTAGAGAGGAAGTGCGGAGGTGCAGTAAAGCTGTTGCTAGGAGCAATCACAACCTTGAGGAGTGCGCGGGAGAGAATGTCACTGCTTTACCGGAATGGTTTATTACAAAGGGTAAGACTGTTCCTGTTATTAACTATGTGGCAGACCCAATGACAGTGAGCCGGCGGCAGGGGAGACCTGCTGGTCCGGTAGGTAATAAGTCACACAGAGAAAAAACTGTGTCTGAACAGGCGGATAAGCCTGCTGTGATTGCTCCCTCGCAGAAACCTGCAGGGGAGAAGGTTTCTGGGTCGCCCAAAGAGCCGGTGATCAAAGCTAGATTTGGGGTGGTGAAAGTCAGAGATCCCATGCTAGCCCAGGTAAGAGGTAGCATGATGGCCACCCCAGAGACTGGTAGAGTGTTACATGTTCGGGACAATTATGTGAATAATACGGACTCTCAGGTGGTTCTCACTGAGAGTGAACCTGATGTTACAAATACGCTCATACATGAGGAAATGGTGGGCCGTAATTTCCCCTTATGCTTGGAGGTTTTAAGTAATGGAGACATTTCTGCAGAGAGTGACAAAACTCCTGCAGAACCTGTACCTGTCCCTTTAAATGATAATGTGAAGGAGCTGCACATTGAGAACAAGGGTGCAGATAAGGTGCAAAGTGATGGTACCATGTTTGACGAAATGCATAATGGAAATGTGATGTCATGTAAAATATGTGATAATAATGACATGCCTTTTCCTTTGCAGGCTGTGATTGGGGAAAAAGCTAACCCTGTTGGTAAACATGTGTCTGATATAAAAGTGTTGATAAATGTTGAAGAAACACCCCTAGGAGACCCCATTGTAGACAATGTGGCGGGGCTAGAGGGTGTACCACACGTACCAGAGGTGGATGTGCAGTCTCCACAGGTTTCTATGATTAATAAAATGTCCCAGGTGGGGATTGACTCATGGGTGCCCCTAGAGGTCAGGGTTAATAATGACACAAACAGTATAAGTGGCGTATGTGCCGTGACAGTTAGCAACTTTGGGAGTGAGGCTACCATGTCAAGACCCAGCAAAACTAAAGTGGTTACTAGTAGCGAGTCTAGCGACCAGATGACAGTTATATCTGACGAGACGAGAGTTCAGTCGGGTGACAGCCTAGTGTCTGAAGCTCATATCCTGACAGTTGTAGATGACCTGACAGGACAGTACAGCTACAAACTTGAAGATGTTTTCTCTCGCTCCGCACAGTCGCTAGATACACTAGAAATGGGGCTAGCGGTTCTCGCAGAGCAACTGCAGGAGTCTCCAGAGGAGTCACAGAAAGAGATGAATGAACTGAAGGAACTAGAGTCACTAATAGAAGCGGAAATTCTCCAACTTCAAGAGGAACTTGCAGCTTCTGAGCGATCAAGACTTCATGCAGAGCAGGAAAGAGATGAGCTGGCTGATGAGGTTCTAAACAGCGCCTCAGAAAAATCTGCTCTCTTGGAGGAGAAAAGTCATTTGGAAGCCAGGATGGCTCAACTTGATCAAGAGTTGCATGTTCGGATGGTAGACCTGGACCACCAGAAACAAATTGTGTCTAAATTGGAGAAGAAACATAAGATGTTGGACAAGCTCCTGGCTGAAGAGAAAACCACCTCGGCCAGATATGCCGAAGAACGTGACCAAGCGGAGACTGATGCTCGAGAGAAGGCGACCAAGGCCCTCTCCTTGGCTAGAGCCCTTGAAGAAGTGCTTGAGGAGCGAAATGAATTAGAGAGGCTGAACAAGCAACTCAGAGCAGAGATGGAAGCTCTCATGAGCTCAAAAGATGCCATCTATGAGTTGGAGAAGCCTAAGCGTGCTGCTGCACAGCAGGTGGAAGAAAATGAGAAACTGGAAGAGGAAGATCCTCTGGAAGGTGCCAAGAAGTCAGAGCCTGGTAAAAGTGGGTCTGGAGATGGTGGTGCCGGGGTGCTGGCCAAGGCAGAGAAGGTGGAAAAGGTATCGGCTGAACCAGTTGATGGGGCTGATGTGCATGCAGAGGCCAAGAGTCTCATGACAGTGTGTAACCAGGACCAGGTCGCAAAAGACGTCCCCTCTGCCTACAAGGTCTTCCAAGTAGCCAGCAGCCTGCTGGGGAAGAGATATGAGGAGATGGACGACCAGTTTGCAGATCCGGGCTATTACGATGGGCTGTCTCTCCTGACTCCTCCCCAAAAGGAGTCCAGTGTCTTGGGTGAGCCTCTGGAGAAAACGCCAGAAGACAAGGAGTATGCTGAAGACCCCAGTGCCTCCAACCTTGATGCGAAAGGGAAGGAGGAATTAAGAAAGCAAGGATATGATGCCATGTCCCTGAATGGTGAGAAGGCTAATAAAGTAAAGGAGGACACCAAAGAGACCAAGGCCAAGGAAGCTAAGGCCGAGCTCTTGAAGTGGGAGAAATCCTTGGATGTTCCAGAGATCAAGGGTAAAGCCGAAGTGGGGAGAGGCAGTGAAGAGGCAGAAGACCCTGAAACTGAGGCACCATCTGAGGAAACCACTGCTGGAAAAGAAGCGAGCGGGGGCAAGCCAGCTCTGCTGACGGAGCTTCGCAAAGACAAGAAGAAAAGGCCTAAGCGTCTGCAAGAGCCAGCGAAGTCAAACAGAGAGTCTGTCGTTCGCATAAAAATATATTCTGAAGGGAGTTCCAGAAGCCGAGATCGAAATTCTAAGAGTAAAGGAAAAAGAAATGTACGATCTGCTGTTAAAATAAAGAGACAAAAAGAGGCGAGTCATAAGAAGCGTGCTCGGCTGAAGCAGCTGTGTAAGTCAAAGAGCGAGAAAGATAAAAAAATAAAAAGAGAGGGTCTGCCTGTCACATGGACATGGGAACATTGTAGACAATGTCTCTTGGGCAAGATGTCAGTGTGGGTAACAAACCAAGCACTGATGGCATGGGTCTGGCAAAATAAAGGGAAGCCTCTGACCCTGACCACATCTTCCAGGGGGAAGGTTGAGCCAGGCGATGGCAAGAAAATGCGGATGCCCTGTCACGAGCATCCAGTTGGTACATGTGTTCACCCCCACAGGTTTGAACAGAGGGGGGGGATATGTGGCAATGTGAACATTGAGGTGTTGTTTCCCCAGGTTCCAGTCCGGGACTTAGGGCATGCTCATGTCCAGGGATCCTATTTAATCCTGCTAATGGATCCTGGGTGTGTCTCACTCTGGAGAGTGTGCAGACAGAGGCCTGGTGAGGCTCTGTCAGTGTGGTCTCAGCTAGGCAAGGCTGAGGGGCCACGAGGCTATGCAATAGCCTGGACTTTGGGGGACTCAGCGACACCCAGGAACAAGCATTGAAAGGTCAGAGTCAGGAGGACTGCTAGACCACAACCCCCTCCAAAGGTACTGCATTTGTTACAGCCTGAGGGCTGGTGGACTGTATGTCTGGGGTAAGCCGCACCTGGTTCCATGTGTGAACGCTATCGTATAGCCGAGTTAGGGATACGATGTTTATTATGTTTAGGTAGAGCCCAGACGGGCAGGCTTTTGTTTTATGCCATGTTGTGTATGAAGAGTGTAAAATAAATTGCACTGTTTGGACCTGAAACCCAGTGGTTATGAAGATCCTTGTGAGAATGACCCCCGAATGAGAGGCGATCCCTTACAGTGGTCATAAACTGCTGTACGGGCACACGGCAGGGCGCAGAAGGAAAGAAATGCCATACGGTTTTTGGAAGGTAGATTGTGCTGGATTGGTTTTCAGAACGCCATATGTTTTTTATTTTTCTGCCGATCGTCTTGTACAGGGGCTCGTTTTTTGCAGAAAGTGTTGAGGTTTTTATTGGTACCATTTTTGGGTACATAGGATTTTTTGATCATTCATTATTACACTTTATGGGGCAAGGTGACCCAAAAATTGGCTGTTTTGGATCAGTTTTCATTTATTTATTTTTACAGCGTTCATCTGAGGAGTTAGGTCACGTGATAATTTTATAGAGAAGATCGTTACGGACGTGGCAATACCTAATATGTATACTTTTTCTTATTTATTTAAGTTTTACACAATAATAGCATTTCTGAAACCAAAAAAATGATGTTTTAGTGTCTCTATAGTCTGAGAGCCATAGCTTTTTTATTTTTTGGGCGATTGTCTTAAATAGGGTATCATTTTTTGCGGGACGAGGTGACGGTTTGATTGGTACTATTTTGGGGGTCATAAACCTTTTTGATCGCTTGCTGTTGCACTTTTTGTGATGTAAGGTGACAAAAATAGCTTTTTTGGCACTTTTATTTTATTTTATTTTTATGGTGTTTATCGGACGGGGTCCATCATGTGATATATTTATAGAGACGGTCGTTACGGACGCGGTGACACCTAATATGTGTATTTTATTTTATTTTTTTATTTTTTTATAGGAAAAGGCAATGTCTTTTATTTATTTACATTTTTATTTATTTATTGATTTATTTTTACTTTTATTAATTTCACTTTTTTTTTTATCAAGTCCCTCTTGGATCATGAAGATCCAGTGGGGCTGATAGCTGTACTATACTTTGCAATGCTCTTGCATTGCAAAGTATAATACTTCCAGATTGCCTGTAGGTGGCAGCACTGGACGCATTTGCCATGGCAACCGGACGCTTTTGCAAAGCGTCCGATTGCCATGGTAACCATCGGGTGCTGCAATCACAACGCTGCAGCCCCGATGGTGGAGAGAGGGAGCTCCCTCCCTCTGTTAACCCCATGGATGCCGCAACCGCAGCATCTATGGAGTTACAGGAGAGTGTCAGCATAGAGCTGACACTCTCTGCTGATGGCGGCGGCTCAGGAATGGAGCCGCCGCCATCACACACAGAATGAGGAATCGGGGGCAGCGCTGGAAGGGGGGGGGGTCGGGGGGTACAGACTACAATGGGGCAGGAGGGGCGGCTAGAAAATTAATGCATGGGGCGGGGAGGGGGCGGATCGCATGCCATCAGGGCAGGAAGGAGATGAGCGCAGGAGAGGGGCACAGATCGGCGGGGCATAGATCGGAGGGGGGGGGGGGCACAGAGGGGCACCAAGGGCTTGGAGTGGCACAGATCGGGGGGCATGAGGAACACTATCGGCTTTCAGGCTCTGATCTGCAGAGCGCAGATCAGAGCCTGAAACCGGCATTTTAACACTGCCGCGATCCGATAGGTTCGTCTGCACAGACTAACCAATCGGATCGATTGCCGGCAAGGGGCCACTCTGATTGGTCCCTTGCCGGCATTACTGCACTGTATGCTGTCCGTGACAGCAGCAGGGCAGGG
Organism: Bufo bufo; assembly: GCF_905171765.1. Taxonomy (NCBI): domain Eukaryota; kingdom Metazoa; phylum Chordata; class Amphibia; order Anura; family Bufonidae; genus Bufo; species Bufo bufo. The sequence continues at coordinate 783,840,072 of NC_053390.1, read as the reverse complement.
GCAGAAGCTTTAATCCAAGCGCTTTGCAGCGCTTGGATTAAAGAACTGTCTTGACGTTTATAGACGTGATAGCTGCACGGGGCATGTGCAGCTATCACGTATATATACAGATTGCGGTCGGGAAGAGGTTAATGTACTGAATACACTTTATTCCCATGCACCCCTTCCACCACAATAAAGGGTATATGGTTAAATCTTCCTTTCCTCGACCTCCTCCTCCTCTTCCATCATATCAACATGCTTATTCGTCGCATATAATGCCCTCGCATATATGCCCTTGCAAATAATTTCTTACAGGGTCAGCTTAACTGCAGACCCTCCCATATAATGTTTTACATGGTCAGCTGAACTGCAGTCCCTCACCTACAATCTTTTACAGGGTCATCTCAACTGCAGGCCCTCACACATAATGTTTTACAGTGTCAGATCAACTGCAGGCCCTCACCTACAATCTTTTACAGCATCAGCTCACCTTCTGATGACGACAGCGAAGTCTTGCCTGTTGGTACTCTGGCACACATGGCTGACTTCATGTTAGGCTGCCTTTCCCATGACCCGTGCGTTATATGCATTTTAGACAACACGGATTACTGGTTGTTCACCCTTCTCGACCCCCGCTACAAAAAGAACTTCTAATCTCATATCCCTCTGGTGGAAAGGACAAGCAAAACAGTGCTATACCAGAAGGTCCTTGTTGAAAATGTTGCTCCAAAGTTGATAGGACAGACATCCAAATGGATTGTCGCCGTCACGGGGACATGTGTTGGCCTAGAAGTTATCTAGAGTCAAAAAAGTGTCAGCAGGACCTCACCCACAAGTCCAGTCTCAGTAGCCAAGAGTCTGGTCAACACAATCCTCACCATGATGGCACACTGGGTGAACGTTTTGGAGGCTGGGAGCATGTTGGCTGCTGGCACCAGACTTGCCCTCCAATAGATCCTTGTTAACGGAAAGTGTATTCATTCCAATAACAGGGCTGCTTAGGAGTGCTGTATTGTTATTTATCACTACCAAACTGAGTCGGGAGTGGGTAATTGCCGCCTGCCTGCTGCATCCTGGGATGCTTGTGCTTTAATAACTTGACCCACCCTCTCTGCTCTGGGTGGTTCACAATTAGAAAAAAAAAAGGGGCAAGGCAACAACTGCCAATCAGATTTCAGCCATTGACCTCCCTTGGATGTGGTAGCCCTTTCTCAGACTCCCTCTCCGGCATCAAACCCTGATTGCCCATTACCCATGATCACCATGGTAGGCGCAGAAAAGAACATCGAAAGTTGATAGGGCAGACATCCGAATGGATCATCGCCATCACGTGGACATGCCATCGCCTAGAAGTTATCTAAAGTCAGCAAAGCGGCAGCAGGCCCTCACCTACAAGTCCAGTCTCAGTAGCCAAAAATCTGGTTAACACAATCCTCACCATGATGGCCCACTGGGTGAACGTTGTGGAGGCCGGGAGAAAATTGGCTGCTGGCACCAGACTTGCCCTCCAATAGATCCTCGTTAACGGAAAGTGTACTTATTCCAATAACAGAGCTACTTAGGAGTGCTGTATTGTTATTTATCGTCACTACCTCCCCAAGTCGGGAGTGGGTAATTGCCGCGTGCCTGCTGCCTCCTTGGATGCTTGTGCTTTAATAACTTGACCCACCCTCTCTGCTCTGGGTGGTTCACAATTAGAAAAAAAAAAGGGGCAAGGCAACAACTGCCAATCAGATTTTAGCCATTGACCTCCCTTGGATGTGGTAGCCCTTTCTTAGGCTCTCTCTCCGGCATCAAACCCTGATTGCCCGTTACCCATGATCACCATGGTAGGCGCAGAAAAGAACATCGAAAGTTGATAGGGCAGACATCCCAATGGATAGTCACCGTCATGGGGATGTGCAATCACCCAGAGGTTATCTACAGTCACCAATGCAGCAGCAGGCCCTCGCTCCTAAGGTTTTAGATGGTCAGATCAGCAGGCCCTTGCTCCAAATGTTTTTGAGGGTCACCAGCAGGCCATCAATCATAATTTTTCAAGGGTGTGTATGATGCCCTCTTTTATGTGTAACAAAGCATGTTTTGGAGTGCCGATTCCTTGTAATTTTTGGCAGCCCTTTCACTTAGTGCATAGGCTTTATGAGTGTAGGAGTCCCACTACCTGAACTATTGCACCACAATGTGAATGAGGCCCTCCATTATGTGATATGCAGGTTGTATCGAAGTACATCTTCCTTGCAATTTTTGGCAGCACTTGCAATTTATATACAAGTAAATATACAGGAAAGAATGTTTCTTAAAATCAGTCTGTAAAAGTGGCGTACTACTGGGACAACATGGTTCCCAGCAGCGACCTGGGAGTCCATGATGCATCAAGACATCCTCCCCATGCTGGTCCCAAACCATTTTGGTGGTGTTTCCATCAATTTCTGACCTTTTCCTATGAACCAGGCACCCTCCCCTCTTCAGAGCAGGGGGTGCCTGGTTTAATGCTCGGGTTCTCCCATTGACTTCCATTATACTCTGGTGCTCGGTAGAGCACCCGAGCATCCTGATGTGTTCGGCCAGAGCACCCGAGCACTTTGGTGCTCGATCATAACTAATTAGGAATACTGATGGATTACTAATACTGACTAAATGCTGACCGAGTGAAGGTGGATGCTCCACAGATAGGATCAGTTTTTTGGGGGTTATTGTTCTGATGGATCAGTGGAAGGGCAAAATAATCAGTGACGTCAACACAAACTTACTGCTGACACCTTCCCCACTCTGTCGGGGGCTCTACTTGTGCAGCATGCCAGACCTGCAGGGTATAGCGACAGTGAGGTCACGGTATGGGCAATCAAGGGTTACTCACTTTTCTGAGGAGAACCCTGGGCAGGCATGCAACAGTGAAAGGAGAGGCAGACACTAGTTCCTCTGGGGCACACTCTGTAGATAGGGACCAGGTCTGATGGTGTGTGAGGTGCCCTGGATGTTGTAGGTGTTTTGAGTGCCTTAGGTAAGGTCCCTTTAAGGTTAATGACGCCAGTGCCTGTAACGGTGACACACCGATTTGTAGGAGTAGTAAATGAGTACACAGTTGGTGAACTAAACGTTGCTTTACTTGGTGGTAAAAACAGTCCAACTTTGTACACGTAGTTACAGTAAATGGTAATGCAGTCCCTTAAACAATACTCCACAAGCAGGTTGACTTTCAATTGTGGCAGGTATTAATCATGCAAGATACTTGGAGGGTATACAGTTAATGCTTTGCAGTACAACGCTGCTCTATCCCCACAGCTATTCTAGCTGGCTGGATCCCAAGGCCCGGATGCCTAATTGCTGGCTTTAATCCTTGGTATATTAATCCTTCCTCCAGTATAGACCCTTGCTCTTTACTTTATAGTACTTCTGCCCATCAGGTTACTTATCTGAACTTGTGTTATCCTTGCTTGGTAGGGAAGCTGCAGGTTTCTTTCAGGAAGTTCATTCCTACTACTGGGGTTATCTTCTGAGCTAACTGAGGCTCACTTGATCTACAGGCAGGCTAGGGTTCTTCACTAGCCTCCTGGTTGTAGCTAGCAGCCAGGGCTATCAAGCTGCATGTCAGGAGGAGGCCCTCAGCATATCTCTGGCTGGTGCCTTCTCACTTCTGTCTCCGCAGACTCCTGACTATGACCTAACTCCTCCCTGTCTGGGCCTGGACATTTATACTAGGGGCTCCCTATCTCCCTCTAGTGGCTAGGATGTCTGATTACACCTAACTAGGCCTGCTAAGCATTAACACAGGGGAAACATTGCATGTAAAAACACATAGAAAAATACATTAAATGCATAGACAAATATAATATTACTGTCCCTTGTGTAGTGCCCACGCCTACCTAGTGGGACACTACACTTGTATAAGCGTTTAATAGAACAGGTTCTGTAGACATCTGTGTGGAATCAGCTGCCGACAGTGTAAAAGGAGTGCGCTTCTTCTTGGCGCTAACATCGACCTGTAAAGCTGAGTTCATACTTTAGTTATTTGGTCAGTTTTGGCCCCGTGACTGCCCAAATAAGTGAAGCGTGCAGTGATTCTAAGAGCGACGCCTGTCATGTGCATGTCATACTGACTCACAGTATTTTTTCACTACCAAAGCAGACTCCCTCTGCGCGTTACTGCAAGGCAGTGTTCTACACCCCTATAAAGGCTCTCTGCAGCCAGGAAATAGCAGTTTTTTAACTAAATTTGCCGTAAATATATTGTGATAGAACCAATTTTTTAAAAAAAATTCTGCAAATCGATTTTTTGAAAATGCGCTCATATCTAATTCACATATGTATCTGATTGACAATGGTTGGGGAAAGTATAAGTTCTTCCATGTATGGAGTTATATCTTGTATGTCTATATTATGAGGCATCCAGTTTGGAATTATATGTCTGTTCCTTTATTATTGTGCCGGCTACTTCAATTACTGGATTGGGTATTGATGCAGTCTCACGGCGCTGTAATATGGGCATATTGCCCTTTTCACAGATGGTGTCCGCGTTGGTTCGGGGGCAGGAACTGCTGTCGCAATGTGCTCTGTGCGGAGTGCTTCCCGACCTCCTCCCCCTTGGGTGCGCATGCGTGGCATCTTAGGGATGGGAATGAGCTGACATGGCTGATATCGCGAGGTCTGGTCACGTGTCCGAGCTTTCGAATGCCTTCCCACGTCATATCGCGTGATTTCGCTGCCATTACATAAGACTGTGTCCGGCGCCACGCACCCCTAAACGTATAATAGTTGCTGATGGAGACTGTTATATTGTAAAATAAATGGGACTCGCTAGTAGTAGATGAAGTAGAGAGCGACCATACAGGTAAAGATGTAAACAGAAAAGTACGCAAACATAAAAGGTGCGGGATATACACCCTGATTGGAGGGCTTTATAATGATTCCTCCGTAAAATTAATTTTACACACGGCAATAAGTTCAATAGTAAAGTCAGACTTACTTCACTGGGGAGGAAGCCAATAGGATAAAGCTCAAGGCACCTATTGGGTGTTCCCCCCTAGCCTAGATCGCAGGTAAAATGGTAAGGGGAAGCAGCAGGTCCACACATGAATGGAGGGCTTTATAATGATACCTCCGTAAAATGTTACGTATGGCAATAAGCCCCACAGTAAATCAAACTTACTTCACCAGGGAGGAATCCAGTAGGATAAAACTCAAGACACCTATTTATTCCAATATACTGTGGAACGCACGGGCACTTCCGGTTTAGTCCGAAACCGGAAGTATGATCGTAAAATAGCCACAAATAGATCTGATTCCCTTTTTGGAAAGCCACTCTCCCCCATTATATTAGTTATATATCTGCTCTGTTTGTTTATGATGATCTGTCCATCTGTCTAATGCGTTCCACTGTGGAGCGCATCACCACTTCCGGTCCACACAGGAACCGGAAGTGATGTCTCTATTACTAACGTGAATCTGTTTGTTTGCTATGTCTATCCCCTATATATAGACAGCAATTGTAATACTGTATATACTGCTGCTCCTGAGGAAGGGGTGTTTGATAGACCCCGAAACGCGTTGAGCCCACCTATTGCCTGTATTTCGAATAAAGGAAGTCACAAGAAGATCCCAGTGTGGACCTGCTGCTTCATCCTACCATTCTACTTGCGATCCAGGCGAGGGGGGAATATCCAATAGGTGTCTTGAGTTTTATCCTACTGGATTCCTCCCTGGTGAAGTAAGTTTGATTTACTGTGGGGCTTATTGCCATACGTAACATTTTACGGAGGTATCATTATAAAGCCCTCCATTCATGTGTGGACCTGCTGCTTCCCCTTACCATTTTACCTGCGATCTAGGCTAGGGGGGAACACCCAATAGGTGACTTGAGCTTTATCCTATTGGCTTCCTCCCCAGTGAAGTAAGTCTGACTTTACTATTGAACTTATTGCCGTGTGTAAAATTAATTTTACGGAGGAATCATTATAAAGCCCTCCAATCAGGGTGTATATCCCGCACCTTTTATGTTTGCGTACTTTTCTGTTTACATCTTTACCTGTATGGTCGCTCTCTACTTCATCTACTACTAGCGAGTCCCATTTATTTTACAATATAACAGTCTCCATCAGCAACTATTATACGTTTAGGGGTGCGTGGCGCCGGACACCTTCTTTCTTTTTCCGGTGGCTAAGGTTGTATTTTTTCCTGCTTTCTATTTCACTAAATGTGATAGTGCCTATACTTCACACCAACCTACCCTGGCAGCCTGCACGATCCCCCTCTCTCCTACATCCTTTGCCTAATCCTCCATAACACAAATAAATATATTGAATACCTTTATTCCTTCTATTTCTCCGTCCGACCTCTGGCGCCCTTCCGTGCCGTTCATTCATGATCCTCTTACTGATAAACTTTCAGAAGAGGTAATCTGTTTGACCGACACACTCTAATTTGTTTTTATTTTTTCTCATCTGTATTACATAAGACGCCATACATGGCTTATGGTACATTTCCTCTAGACCACAGGTGTATGTTTTATTGATAATGAAGGAGGGATTATCTGTATTTTATAGGGTATATATAGCATGGGTTTAGTTCAGATGGATATGCCCCCAGAGGAAGCAAGGCGAAAAGTACGTCAGGTTTTTTCTGCCCCCCTCCCTCCCCCCAGCTCCTGGTCTGTATGTCTCCTTTATTCCAGTAAATTTTTAACTTTTATGCCCTCTGGTTTTATTCTAGCTAGGGAGGCTTTCTAGATCTTTTGACTATTATGGTGGTAGTTTGGTCTTATTATTTCCCTATTATATATTGATACTCATGACAGCATGATAAAGTGTTGGGGAAGTGTTTAGTTAACATTGCACTGGTGTTGGTGAGTGACTCAGCTCATAATTTTGCATTACTGGTTGAATATTGAATACTAGTAACCATATATTTTTAAGTGAGAGGGACTAATACTAGGGTTGCTACCCGTACGGTAATGACCCGGACAGTCTGGGTTTGTAATCCTGTGCCCGGGTACAAGCCTTTCTCAGACCCGGATACAGGATTCATTTCAAACTGCAGTGCAGACTGTCTGACTTGCTCGCTCACGGTCCTGACAGCTGGCGGTGAGTGAGCGACGGCGAGCTGTGAGCGGCCGGCACTCCGGGACCGTCTCGAACCTGAAGAGGATGAGGCCGCCGGTCAGGATGGATTGGAAGCCGGAGAGCTGGGGGCTGCGGGTGGTCAGGAGCAGGAGCACGAAGACGCTGCTGAAGGAGAGCAGCAAACCCTCGCCCCACAGCATGGCGGCCACGCCGGGACTGAGCTGCTCTCACTCCCAGATCAGGCCGATAACAATGAGACGAGCCGCGGGCCTGCGCTCCTCCCGTCCCCGGCTCTTCTGCTGCGCTCCTTTCCTATCACCTCCCCTCTCCCCCGGTCTCCGTTACCGAGCCCAGGAAAGCTGTCGGACTCTCACACAACACTCTACAGTCAGTGTGCCGGCCCCGAGTGACGGTTCCAGGGGGATGAGGGCCACATTACTCTAACTGGGGGTCACTAATGGGGGCATTATTCTTAATGGGTGGCACTAATGGGGGCATTACTCTTACTAGGGGCATTATTCTTTCTGGCGGGCACTAATAGGGGGCATTATTCTTTCTGGGGCACACTAATAGGGCCATTACTCTTACTGGGGCACACTAATGGGGGTATTACTATTACTGGGTGCATTACTATTACTGGGGGCGCTAATAGGGACTTTAATATTCCTGAGGAGCCACAGTATGACAGCGACTTCACACCCTGTGTTAAGCCACGCCCCCACAACCATACCCCCTTTGGGTGTGGCTTAACTTGCCCGATATTTTTCGTTGGGAAAGGTGGCAACCCTAACTAATAGATGTGGACCTAGAGCTCGGTGGGGCTATCATTTTCACAGCATTGATCTGCACTACTTTTTACTTATTATTCCTGATATTTATGTAGTGTGTGTCCTTTTAGATGACACAATAAAGATGATTTTTGTACTACATGTGTGGTGTTCGTAATTTGGTCTTCCACCCTAAGTAAGCAGGAACTATCAGAAAGGAGACTACTAGAAAAACAGCAGGAGTGGTGAGTGGATAAAGCCTGCAGTCACTGACTGCTGGCATTACAGGTGCAAAAAATTGTCACTATGATACTCAGGGTCTGATGAGCCCAGGGCCGTCTTTAACGCGTGGAAAAAGGGGCAACTGCCGGGCCCAGTTGCTCCTGGGGGGCCAAAAGCTGCCTCTTGAGCCCCACTGGCCACTGGTGACGTGGGGGGCAGCGGCAGGGCACAGGGAGATGAGCGCTTCCATTGTGGAAGCGCTAATCTCCATAGTCATCTGTATCGCTGTCCTCATGACAGCGATACAGATGGAAGTGCTGCGGCGGGGCAGGGGAGGGTGAGGCTTCCCCCTTAACTGTTCCTCTGATAGGCTGCAGGCACTAGGCCGATGCAGGCGGCGCAATTACGTCATCGTGCCGCCTGAGCCGTACAGCGCGGGACACAGGCCGGAAGAGGCCTGCATCGCATTGCTGCCAGCCTGATGGAGGTAAGTATAAGTGTTTTTTTTTTTTTTTATAAGGTACTACTACTGGCACATTATTGGGGGGCATCTATGGGGGAACCTGTTACTGGCACATGATTGGGGGGCATCTATGGGGGCACTTTTTACTGACACATGATTGGGGGGCTGGGGGCATCTATGGGGGCACATCTTACTGGCACATTATTGGGAGGCACTGTGGGGGCATCTATGGGGGCACTTCTTACTGGCACATTATTGGTGGCACTTTTTACTGGCAAATTATTGGGGGCACTATGGGGGCATTGACTGAGGCCACAAAGAAGGGATATTTTATATGGGGGAAGGGGGGAGAGGAACACTATGGGGGCTTCTACTGAGGCCACAAATAATTTTATATAGGGGGCTCTGTATAGGGGCATTTTATACTGGGGCACATTATGGTGGGTACTATGGGGAAGGGGAGAGAGGAGTACTATGGGCTCATCTATGGTGGGCACTAAGAAGGGTTATTTTATACTTGCAGAAAACCACAGAAATAAGATAAAAATGCACTTAGAAAAGTAGATGCAAACATTATACATGGACAAAGTCCTCACTCTGATATAATAATATCTGAGACACTTAGTCAATATATTTTGATCAAAACACATCTAAGCCCGCCTACCAAGCACCAAGGTGGTCTCAGGTCAGGCGGGTCCTCCTCCATGTACATCAAGCAACCAATGGGAGGAGGAGCCAGCACACCTATATGTTCCACCTAATTAAGGCGCTCTATTGGATAGGAAGGGCAAAAGTGCAGAGGAATGCTACTCCCAAGATAAAATAGGTGCGCATTCACACTTGAAGGTGCCACTCCCTCAAGCAAATACTACATAAACAAAAAAAATTCCACAGAAAAAACTAAGATAAAAACATCCTGCACGGTATGATATACAAATGTGCGGATGTCCCTGGCCATATTATTGAAGAAAACTACAGAAATAAGATAAAAATGCACTTAGTAAAGTAGATGCAAACATTATACATGGACAAAGTCCTCACTCTGATATAATAATATCTGAGACACTTAGTCAATATATTTTGATCAAAACACATCTAAGCCCGCCTACCAAGCGCCAAGGTGGTCTCAGGTCAGGCGGGTCCTACGCTAAACCTACGTAAGCCATTGGGCTTCTATGTTCAGGAGCGCAGACACTATTTTATACTTGCAAATTATGGGGGACACTGAGGGCATCTACTGGGGCACTATATATGGGTCATTTTATACTGGTACATTATGAGGAGCCCTAGGAACAAGGGGGAGAGGAGCACTAAGGGGCATTTACTGGGGGCACTATAAAGGGGTATTTCAAACTGGCACATTATGGGGGCACTATGGGGACATTAGCTTAACTGGGGACATTAAAAGGGGGTATTTTTTTGCACTGGCACATTATAAGGAGAATTATCACTACTGGGGGGCATTATGATGGGCTTTATGACTACTGGGAGTCTATGGGGAACATGAATAATAGTGTTGGACGAGCATGCTCGGCCAAACACTGGTTCGGCTCGAGCACCCAGGGCCGGCGCCACCAGTAAGGCGAACTAGGCAGTCGCCTAGGGCGCCACTTAGCAGGGGGCGCCCGCCGCGGTTAAAAAAAAAACGTTGGTTATAACTAGTTAACATAACAGTGGCGGCCGGCCGGCGGCGCCCCTCATGCTGCGCCGCCTGAGCGGCTGAGCGCTCTAAAGAATCCTGGCGGGCCGCGCCGGCGGGCGGCACATGTCAGAGACAGGCAGCGCACAGACACAGGCAGCAGGCTGCGCAGCACTGAGCTGAGCCGGCGGCCAGAGAATCGGAGTCGCCAACTGCAACTTCGCCAAGTCGGAGTCGAGATGAGAGATGATATGCTGACTCCTGACTGAGCGCCGCTGCCTCAGTGAAGCCGTGGGGGTGGGGCGGGGGGGTCACGCACCAGACCAGAGAGACAGTCTGTCACTGACAGTCTGACACGGTCACCACTGTCTGTCTCTCTGGTGGTCTGACTCCTGACTCTGAGTGACTATTCTAACTGCTGCTGGCTTACCTGGCTTCAGGCTGCAGTGCTGAGGGTGGAGCGGAGGCGGAGCTCTGCCGACTTTGGAGCTAATGATCTTCTTGATTTGAACTCCCTGACCCCTCCCACCCTTGAGCACGTGACGCAGAGAGAGGGGTGGAGCGAAGGAGGAAAAAGAAGGCGGCAAGGCCGCACACTGAGCAGCCCAGCAGCCGAGCAGCCAGCCACGGCCACGGTGGCCACCAGTGGCCCACCACCAGCAATTTGACTCCCCTGACCCTCAGTGCAGCAGTGCCTGTGCCTTATCCTTCTGGGACAGAACTAGAAGTGGGCTCCTAGCCTCCTACCTGCCTGGATTGGAGTGCAGCCTGCAGGTGCAGCGACTTTCTTCTTCCCCAGGACCCTAGCCAGGGCGACATTGGTGAATGGTGTACGTACCGTGTTTGTCTCCAGTCCCCATAGCCCGACCAAGAGCCAGACTGCAGCCAGAGACCAGCTCATCTTATTGTCCTGGACTGGTAAGTAGTCAGTAGACAATGCAATATGTTTATTATTTACTGTATTTTTTGCCTTATAAGACGCACTTTTTCCCCCCCAAAAGTGGGGGTAAAATGGCCGTGCGTCTTATAAAGCGGATTGCGGATACTTCGCTGGCCGCTATGCTGCACAGCGCGGCCAGCGAAGTATCAGTGTGGAGGGAGGAGGCGGGGACACTCATGGTGGGGCCCGGTGCAGTGACTCTACTCTAATACACCAGGCCCCGCAGCTGTTAAGTACATTTAATCCGAATGGGTCTGCAATTACTGTTCTGTACTTACTGTAGTACCTTATGTATAGCATTAAGATGGCGCAGACCGGCAGCTCCCTCGGTCATGCGCCGCTTGCCTGTTCATTCATAAAGTGAGATAAGCAGGCAGGCGGCGCATGAGGAGGGAGCTGCCGGTCTGCGCCGTCTTAATGCTATACATAAGGTACTACAGTAAGTACAGAACAGTAATTGCGGACCCATTCGGATTGAATGTACTTAACAGCTGTGGCGGGGCCCGGTGTATTAGAGTAGAATCACTGCACCGGGCCCCACCATGAGTGTCTCCGCCTCCTCCCTCCACACTGATGCATCTGATGGGGGATCTGTAGATGACACTTATGGGGATCTGTGGATGACATAAGTGTCATCCACAGATCCCCCCCCGTAACAGTGTGTCATCCACATATCCCCCGTAACAGTGCATCATCCACAGATCCCCCCGTAACAGTGCGTCATCCACAGATCCCCCCCGTAACAGTGCATCATCCACAGATCCCCCCGTAACAGGGCGTCATCCACAGATCCCCCCCATAACAGTGCGTCATCCACAGATCCCCCCCATAACAGTGCTTCATCCACAGATCCCCCCATAACAGTGCGTCATCCACAGATCCCCCCATAACAGTGCGTCATCCACAGATCCCCCCCCCCATAACAGTGCGTCATTCACAGATCCCCCCCATAAGGCCTCATGCACACGACCGTTGTGTGCATCCGCGGCCGTTGTTCCGTTTTCCTTTTTTTTTTTCGCGGACCTATTGACTTTCAATGGGACCATGGAAAAATCGGAAAATGCACCGTTTGGCTTCCACGTCCGTGATCCGTTTTTCCAGTCCGTGAAAAAAATATGACCTGTCCTATTTTTTTCACGGACAACGGTTCACGGACCCATTCAAGTCAATGGGTCCGTGAAAAATCATGGATGCACACAAGATAGTCATCCGCGTCCGTGATCCGTGTCCGTGATCCGTGTCCGTTTTTCCTATCATTTTCAATGGAAACTTGACTTAGTTTTTTTTTTCACTTTTCATGTCCGTGGATCCTCCAATAATCAAGGAAGACCCACGGAAGAAAAAACGGTCACGGATCACGGAACAACGGAAATCAGTTTTGCGGACCGCAAAAAAAAAACGGTTGTGTGCATGAGGCCTAACAGTGCGTCATCCACAGATCCCCCCATAACAGTGCGTCATCCACAGATCCCCCCATAACAGTGCGTCATCCACAGATGATATGGGCAGATCATCTGATAAAGGGAAGGGGGGGGCGGCAATTTTTTTCTTGCCTAGGGCGGCAAAAATCCTTGCACCGGCCCTGATTATACCCCATCTGCTCTGAGATCCTGGCTCCTGATCATCCTGCAAAACAGACCCTAAAGGGGCAGCACTTGTGCTTGCCAATGTGCCCAAAGTGGGCATTTCTGTACGGGCATGAGGCTCAAAATGTATTGTGAATGGGAAGGGACAGGGCATACTGGGTTTCAACCTGCTCAATTTATTGTTCCTTGTGGACACTCAGCCCATAGGAGAAGACACCGTTATAACTTTATATGCATGCCGATCATGTATTTCTCTTACATTCTACCGTCATATACCTCCTTATGCCGCTGTCTCTTCTACATTACCCATATAGTTTCATCTACACATCTGGATAGGTTTCCATACCACCAAGTTAATTTCTTTCATACATGTTCCAGTATTTTATTTTCGAGTGCCCCCTTATGGCGTCTCAGGTAGTTGCATGCAGCCCCACGTCTGTAATGTGACAGGATGTTTCCTGTGGTCATAGTAATGCCCATATGGAGCTAAGCTGCAGTGTAAAGCAGGAAAAACAATGTGTCTCTACATCAGTGCATGAAGCTGACACAGAGACACTTACTGTACCTGAGTGCACAGAGCAGGACATCGCGGCATTACACTATGTCGGTCTGCAGAGCAGAACTGGGGGTTCAGCACTGGAAATGAGGGGTTCACTTCACACCAAAACACATATTACTGACAGCACACTCACTTCTCACCTAAAGTCATCGTTTTCACAGAAGTCACTCTCATCATCCTCTACACTGTCACTTGCAGAGGAATGAAAATCCCAACTCCCGTGGCACAGAACAAGCCAACTCAGCGCCCATCAGCGAGAAAACATAGAGCGCTAGTCGGGACTCCAGCGGGTGCAGAGCTAGCCACTGATGATGTACTGAGTAAAGGGGGGCCCTGAGGACAGGATAGAGGAAGCAGGGAGCTGGAAGCAGAGCCTGAGCCCCAGGCAAGGGACTCAAGACAGGAGCGAGAATTAAGTGTAATTAGGAGGCAGGACTTTTGTCCAAGATTGGACCCCCTTCCTCCAGGGGTCCCATAGCAACTGCGTGGTCTGCCTCCATTGGAGGTACACCGCTGACTCTACCTCTTAATATTTTTATTTTTTCTGTAGAAAAAATCTATATCATATAACCCTCCATGCACACAACCATATCTGTTTTGCGGTCTCCAAATTGCGGATTTGCAAAAACAAAAATCTGTATATGGTCCATGTTACATCCACATTTTTGCGCGCCTGTTGACTTCAAGGGGTATGTGGTCCGGATATAGTTTCTGTCGATACAAAACTTTCCTCTATCCACAAAATTTCTGGGACCACCACTGATCACAAGAACTGGATCCTGTGTCCACTTATGAATTAAGTGGCAAGTCGAGCGTGCACATAGCTACTCTCCATGGGTCTGCTGGAGATAGTCGAGTACAATGCTCAGCTATTTCCAGAAGTCCCATAGACACTGAATGAAGCAGAAGGGAACATGATTGACGTACCATTCCATTTCTTCGGGGACACAGGATCCCCATTCTCATGATCATGGGGGACCCAGCAGTCCCCACCAATCAGTCCCCCACTGTAGGTAGGGGATAAAAAAAATAAGCCTAGCTGTAAAACCAAGAAAGGCCATCACTATCTGAGCAGCAAGGGTCCGACACCCTGCACCCCATCCAGTTGACTATGAAGATTCATAAAGAGGCTCAGACACACCACTACTTAATATACACTGACTTCTTTATTAACTGCAAGGTATCAAATGTACAGTAGTTGTTCTCATTAGAAGTCAGGGCACTGGTCTTAAATGTGGCCCTGTTGATGATGGGCCTTTGACTCATGATGAGTCGGGCCTTCAGCACTCAGGAGAGGAAAAACCCCCAGTGGAGGAAACCTCTAGGGAGCCATGGCTGAAGGACTGCCCCTCCCCTAGGCGGTGGAAAACTGGTGAATGTCAAGTAAGTTGACTTCTGCAGAGACCAAGCCTGGAATCTGCCTTTTGATGCAGCAGGAAATTTACTTCTTTGTTGAATACATCTGTCTGCGGAAAGTCCGGTGAATGACAAGTCCAGTGGTTATTGCAGAGACCAAGCCTGGAATCTGCCTTTGATGCAGCAGGAAACTCACTTCTTTGGTGAATACATCTGTCTGCGGAAAGTCCGGTGAATGACAAGTCCAGTGGTGAATGCAGAGACCAAGCCTGGAATCTGCCTTTGATGCAGCAGGAAACTCACTTCTTTGGTGAATACATCTGTCTGCGGAAAGTCCGGTGAATGTCAAGTCAGAGACCAAGCCTGGAATCTGCCTTTGATGCAGCAGGAAACGCACTTCTTTAGTGAATACGTCTGACTGCAGAAAGTCCGGTGGGTGAGTGCAGAGACCGAGCCCGGAATCTGCCTCTTGCTGAAGTGCAGGTCATCTGATCCTGACATAGTGGCCACCATGTCGCTGACTTGTGGTAGAGACATCACCTCCAGCTGTATCCCACATTCATTGCAGGGACACAGTGAGACCCCCGCTCTGGTACAGTGATCTGCAGATGCAAAAAATATAACTAATTATGACTGAACATGGAAGAACGAAAAATTACATGTAAGTGACACACAATTTACTGTATTAAACTTGGGCCCATGTTTCTAACAGCGATACCAACGCTTATCAATGTCATTGACTGTTATAGCTGTTATTCTTGTTCTGGGACCCACTGCTGTATCCAACATAAACAGAATACACCTTGTAAGCGTGGGATGATTTATTTTCATATATTTTTGGAGCTCAGGAAGGTTTGGAGCTCAGTTTTCCTGCTACAAATCACCAAAACCCCTGCTTTTTTACACACTTCCATAGTTTAAATTCTGGGAGCCATTGCTCAAGGAGATCTACATATCAAGGTCAATAGGAGCTCCCCCTAGTGGCGACTGTAGGCAGTTAGAATTTTATCATTCTTATATGCCATGTATCAGGCGATTTGGATGATTTTCCACTAATGTCTACTGCTCTAATCATCTTCGTGGAGAATCTAAACCCTACATTATTCTGTGTCATCACTCTGGTGTCTCCAGAATTTGGCATCATGTCTATTATTATTATGAGCTCCTGTTATAAATCGCATCATATTTTATGACTCCTGTAACAAGGATCTTACCTTATTTAGGGCTCTTTTTGGTTCTTAAGGCCAATACCTTCTAGCAGGGGTCACTGGTGAAGATCAGGAGATGGTTTCTTCTGCACCTCATTTTGTCTCAGACCTCTGGTGATCCGATCTGCTGCAATTGCCTTCTTAACCCCAGGCTGTTTTCATTTCCAGTGGTGACCAGTGGATACCGCTGTGTCCAAATTATACAGAAAACAATATCAATATACACAATGAGGATACAAGGTCTCCTCATGGATGTGGTCCCTATCATCTGATAGTCTGACAAATGTTCCTGGGACACAACTGCCTGATAATCTGGTCTGTAGGACCGAGTTAACATAATAAACTAGGCTACCCCCCCCCCCCCCTCATAAATGGGTAAAACTATAGACACAGCAAAGTTATGGGGCCCATAGGCTAAAAGGCCAATGTTTGTGGGGTGTGATTACCCCGAACATTTGGTGTTGTCTAAGTACTTTCTACACATACATATATTATCACATGAGAAGACATTATTACAATCCATACACGGAAATGATCAAACTTAGAATAGTCACTTACCGATGCCAACAAGTCTGTGGGTTGTAGACCTGTGCCATGGGCCAGCGGTTGTAATCTGGGATTGGGTAGAGACTGCAGCTTTGGTGAAGTAGAGGATCCAGGTCTGTTTCGGTAATATCAGGCTTCTGGTCAGGGTGATCTCTTGGCCCATCATAGACTCGACATGTCATGAGAGACATGGAGTCGCTAATTGACCTTTTTGGGAAAGCCTGTGATCCTGCCATTCTGTAGGCAGGATATTAGATGGTCTCTCATCACATCGTGCTGGAAGATCGCCGTGGGTTCACAGTCATCTGCCAGAAACTCAAAGGCAAATGCTATGGCGAACACCCCACAGTCATAGGTGTTTCTCTGCTGATCCACGTTGAGAAATCTTAGATTTTTCAGGGGCTCATTGACCACTACACTGTAGATGTTATTAATCTGCTTGCAAACAGATAGAGGCAATTTGCTGGTCTTGATGCTGTCGGCCACAAGGATGTCGCCATTTTTGAAGCAGGTGGTCAGCCAGTGCACCCTGTCCTCGTCGTAGTGGATTTGTACGGCCTTCTTTAGCACACTGTACCCTGGAAAGAGAATAGCAGCAGCGGGCTGCAGGCCATCAAAGTCCCCAAACTGATTCTGCAGGAGATCCTGGGCCTTATTAATGATGTCATCGTCCAGCATGCCTTCCTGGCCGCTGCTCTTCAGGATGGATAAGTGCTTTGGAGACAAGTTGTTCTGTGCTCTCCGGGTATAGGCCATCTCCACTTGTGATGTTCCCAGCTCCGGGCTTCCTACATCTTTGGTAGATGGAGCGGACATGTTTTCTGCCGCAGCTCTTTTGGCTGGTGGAAATGTGCCGGACTGACTGTCATTGGAGGTTAGGGTTTTCCGTTTAAGACTGGCTTTGGAAGCTTCACGAGATGCCTTTAAAAGGTCTTCAGCAGACTCAGCCATTTTCTTGTCCGATGTTTTAAGGGTCTCAAAATTTAAAGAGACATTATCCTTCATTGCTGTGTGTTGTTTTTGACGAGTCTTTCTATTACATCGTCGCTTACAGCTCTTTGGTGTTTTTTTAGAAGGTGGTGCTTTGTGGTCAAGGAATGGCTCCACAGTATCAGCGTCCCGAGGTCTTTTTTGTGGGGGTTCCCCACTTTCAGTTTTTTCTCCCAGGGACATGCCTTGTGGTATTAGGGGCCCCTCATGTGCAACGTTTGGATCAGCAATAAAAATACTTGGTGTCTTCTCAGCTATGTCATGGCGGATGACGTGGTTTTTACGTCTTAAGGCAACTGACCTGAAGAAGCTCCTGACCTGTGTCATGATGGTCGATTTCTTGGCCAGGAAGCTGGAGTTCCTCATCAGAGTCCTCCATTTTTGATTCAGTTTCCTGAATCGGGTCAGAAGGAATGAGCCAATCGACATGCAGGATGAGAGAGAGTTGACCAGCAGCCGCCGATCAACATACCGCAGACGCCTATGAATCCTCATGATGGCGTCCAATCTTCTTTCTGAAGTTGTGTGCATCCAACATGGAGTCCCACCTTCACAAATCCATCATTGTGATATCATCCAGTGACATCACGGCTGTAGGCCCAGTTCTAGAACATTCTATGCAAATGTGGTGACATCACAATACTCTGCCAGGATGAAGGCCAGATTATTTTAATATGTTAATGAACTAAGATATATGGATAGTGTTTGTTTAATGGATGCAGATTTTCAGTTTTCAATACATTGATTTTTACCTTAACAGTAAATTTTCTGCTTCACATTTTTAGTTTGATTTGGTGGCTGATTTATTTTTATCTGTTTAGTTCCAAAACTTTATATAGATCTTTATATTATATGAAACACTCTAATCCTTTAAATAAAATTAGAATTTGAGGTGCAGATGCTGCAGAACCTCTTTTCTGAAAAGTAAGGAAGAGATTCCGTCCACCGTTGATTGCTTGGATAAGGCCTCGTCCTTCTCATCAGAAGGTCTGCAGTATGTGAGATGTGTACTTTTGTGTTGTGCTCACACTGGTGATTACGAAGGGGTTGTCCAAATTGTAGAATCCATTTCATTTCGGCCGCCGATTGACACCAGAGTTATATGCAAGTGGTACGCCGCCATAATATGCCCCCAAAGAAGTCTATGGGGCCTTACTGTACCCAAGAGAGTAAGTAGGCGCAAAATTTGGAAACACCCAAAGCAACTTCCCCAAAACCTCTCCTCCTGCATTGAGTCCTTCACAGTTCAGGAGGAGGAGTCAAGAGTTTACTAATCAATGGCTGATGAAAGCACCTCCCCTTTATTAATGCCCCGCCATCTACATGCAGATAGTCCTCTTCTCTCTGAGGGTTTGTGTCCCTGAAGTTTATAATCTTCTGTCCTTACTGTAACCTGATCATCTCTCCACATACTTACCTTCCACTTACACACAGCAGCAAAATTGAACAGGCAGTGCTGCAGTGTAAAGCATGAGGGAGATACAGAACAGCAGACCAAGTTTATATGGAGACAGGACCTCCTATACACAATGCAGCTAAGCTGCAGTCACTGATCATTATGATTATGGATGCCGATGTTCAAGCCGGCAGTGGTTGTTTTATGGCTGATGATCGGCGATTGACGTATGACCCAATTGGTAAGTTATCTGCTTATTTCAGGTTATTTTCCTGTGCCCCCCCCCATTAAAGATAACTGTCTGTATATCTTAGCACTATATGGTATTATTTTGGAGGCTGTATATGATGGTCTTGTCTTAGCACTCCACGGTGGTATTACACATGCGTTATATGGCAGTATTATTTTAACATTATATGTTGATAATTAGGGTTGAGCGAATCGAGCTTAGGATCATCAATCCAAAGTCCATTCGCTCCAAAACTTTGATTTTAATGTAGTTTCCGTACAGAATTTATAATGTATTGGTTCTACGTAGACAAAATTCGTCTTGGCCGAAGTCGCGCAAGACTTCAATGAAAGACTTCAGTAAATTAGGAATCCAAAGTCGGGTTCAATACCGAGGTACCAGCCAGTACCAAACCCGACTTCGGATTCCTATTTTAAAATGTTTTTAAGACGTAGAAAGGAATACTGAATGAATTCAGTGAAGTCTCACAACTTTGGCCGATACGAATTTTGTCTACGCAGAGCCAATACATTTTAATGCTGTACAGAGACCGCATTAAAAAGTTTGATCTCTGATCCGAAGCTCTATTGGCTCAACCCTAGTGATAATATGCAGGCTGTATAGCATTATCATGGCAGTATATGGTGGTATTATACAGTTTGATTATGGCATTATTATGTTAACGCTATATGGTGGTATTATGCCGGCGGTATGTGGCAGTATTAACTTAGCACCATATGGATATTTTCTGTAGCCTATAAATAACTGTATTATGTTCTCACTATATGGTGGTATTATATAGGCTGTATATGACACTATTATCTTGGCAGAACATGATAGTATGAAACCGGCTGTATTTGGTGATATTACGTTAGCAGTATATGGTGGTATTATATAGGCTGTATATGACAGTATTATCTTGGCAATATATGGTGGTATTATACAGGCTGTGTATGGCAGTATTATTTTAGTAGTATATGGTGGTTATATACCGGCTGTATATGGCGGTATTACTTTAGCAGTATATGGTGGTTTTCTTCTTATTAGTCATTGTAGCCATCCACAATCCTGTACACCCCATGTGACAACCCTTGGGGGGATCTGCACTGGCGGCCGTATTAGTTGTCACCCACGTTTTCTAAAACCAGCTTGTGGATAAGTCATGGAGGCCTAGAAGTAAGTATATACTATATCAGTACGTGTCACATATATTCCTGAGATCTGGGTGATGATGATGATGATGATATATCACAGGGTGTGTGGCCGGAAGATCTTCCAGCTTCCTGATCACTGTCACAGATTGGAGCCAATGCTGAAGACATAATTGACATCTTTTACCAACAGCAGAATTTTTGGCGAATATTCCTCTATCAAAATCAGTTACATAATCAGAGATGCAAAATAACCTGGTCAGGAAGGGGTAAAAACATTTATCAAAACCGTAATTGTAGATTTCGATGCTTCTTGGCATATAATAGTGTAATAATATGTAGGATATAACACTGATCAGATATTACGCCCCCTGGTGGATGAGGAGTGATAGCAGCCGGTCCCCGCAGATTATCTCCACAGCTTCATGATATCTCACATACAGGACATGCACTGCAGTGAGATAACAGCGTCCTGTCCCTTTAAATATCCTCTTCCAGATGTCACTTCTCAGCAGCCAATGGGATCGCTGGATTTAAACCTGAAAGGAAACCAACGGTCAGTGGTCCTCAGACCGTTACAGGACGACGAGAGGTGAAGATGGACGCCGGTGAGATCTCACACCCCTTATCTGACATCTCCCATGATGCTTCACATTTATCCTAAATCCTACCTGTCCCAGACACCACTAGGGGGAGCTAGCCGTATATGGAGTTATACATCTGGGTGTAGTGAGCTCCCCCTAGTGGCTGGTGCAGGATTCCCAAATTCTGTCAGTTAAGGCCCTGGCTGCCAGTATTGTTTATTGAGGGCCCTGTGCTAGGAATTGGGGGCTTTCTGTTTGCAGTATTGTAAATGGGGACAATGTGCTTGCTCTGAAAATGGGGGTATTTTTTAAAATGTTGTTAATTGGGGTTTTTTACTGTCTTTTTGGGGGTGAGTTCTGTACTCCTGACTCCTGGGCAGGATGAATTTAGAAATAAACATGTCATATATCTGTATAGGGTCCAGTACAACCCAGTCTGCACTATAGGGGAGATGTATCAGAACTGGTGCAAAGGAAAACTGGCTCAGTTGCCCATAACAACCAATCAGATTCTACCTTTCATTTTCCAAATGGAACGATCTGATTGGTTGCTATGGGTAACTGAGCCAGTTTTCCTTCATATAAGTTGAGATAAATCTCCCCTCTGTGTTATGTGCGGTGTTACGTATATGGGCCCTTCTGCTATAAGGGACACTACAGATTCCCAGTAAAGATGGCACTATATATATATATATATATATATATATATATATATATATACAGTGGGATGCGAAAGTTTGGGCAACCTTAATAGTCATGATTTTCCTGTATAAATCGTTGGTTGTTACGATAAAAAATGTCAGTTAAATATATCATATAGGAGACACACACAGTGATATTTGAGAAGTGAAATGAAGTTTATTGGATTTACAGAAAGTGTGCTATAATTGTTTAAACTAAATTAGGCAGGTGCATAAATTTGGGCACCACAAAAAAGAAATAAAATCAATATTTAGTAGATCCTCCTTTTGCAGAAATTACAGCCTCTAAACGCTTCCTGTAGGTTCCAATGAGAGTCTGGATTCTGGTTGAAGGTATTTTGGACCATTCCTCTTTACAAAACATCTTTAGTTCATTCAGGTTTGATGGCTTCCGAGCATGGACAGCTCTCTCTAAGTCACACCACAGATTTTCAATTATATTCAGGTCTGGGGACTGAGGTGGCCATTCCAGAACGTTGTACTTGTTCCTCTGCATAAATGCCTTAGTGGATTTTGAGCAGTGTTTAGGGTCGTTGTCTTGTTGAAAGATCCAGCCCCGGCGCAGCTTCAGCTTTGTCTCTGATTCCTGGACATTGGTCTCCAGAATCTGCTGATACTGAGTGGAATCCATGCGTCCCTCAACTTTGACAAGATTCCCAGTTCCTGCACTGGCCACACAGCCCCACAGCATGATGGAACCACCACCATATTTTACTGTAGGTAGCAGGTGTTTTTCTTGGAATGCTGTGTTCTTTTTCCTCCATGCATAACGCCCCTTGTTATGGCCAAATAACTCAAATTTTAGTTTCATCAGTCCACAGCGCCTTATTCCAAAATGAAGCTGGCTTGTCCAGATGTGCTTTAGCCCACCTCAAGCGGCACTTTTTGTGCTGTGGGCGGAGAAAAGGCTTCCTCTGCATCACTCTCGCATACAGCATCTCCTTGTGGAAAGTGCGCCGAATGGTTGAACGATGCACAGTGACTCCATCTGCAGCAAGATGATGTTGTAGGTTTTTGGTGCTGGTCTGTGGGTTGACTCTGACTGTTCTCACCATTCGTCGCTTCTGTCTATTCGAGATTTTTCTTGGTCTGCCACTTCGAGCCTTAACTTGAACTGAGCCTGTGGTCTTCCATTTCCTCAATATGTTCCTAACTGTGGAAACAGACAGCTGAAATCTCTGTATCCTTCCCCTAAACCATGATGGTGAACAATCTTTGTCTTCAGGTCATTTGAGGGTTGTTTTGAGACCCCCATGTTGCTACTCTTCAGAGAAAATAAAAAGAGGAGGGAAACTTACAATTGACCCCCTTAAATACTCTTTCTGATAATTGGATTCACCTGTGTATGTAGGTCAGGGGTCACTGAGCTTACCAAGCCAATTTGAGTTCCAATAATTAGTTCTAAAGGTTTTGGAATCAATAAAATGACAACAGTGCCCAAATTTATGCACCTGCCTAATTTTTTTTAAACAATTATAGCACACTTTCTGTAAATCCAATAAACTTCATTTCACTTCTCAAATATCACTGTGTGTGTCTCCTATATGATATATTTAACTGACATTTTTTATCGTAACAACCAACGATTTATACAGGAAAATCATGACGATTAACAAGGTTGCCCAAACTTTCGCATCCCACTGTAAGTGTCATCCACAGATCCCCCCCGTAACAGTGCGTCATCCACAGATCCCCCCCGTAACAGTGCATCATCCACAGATCCCCCCCATAACAGTGCGTCATCCACAGATCCCCCCCATAACAGTGCGTCATCCACAGATCCCCCCATAACAGTGCGTCATCCACAGATTCCCCCCATAACAGTGCGTCATCCACAGATCCCCCCCCCATAACAGTGCGTCCTTGAAGTTGGTGGTACGGATACTTCGGGAGAATGGGAGGGCCTCAATGGTGGGGGCTGGACTCCCATGGTTGGACGGTTGGCTGGTGTAAAAAGGCGTCCGTCAGTTGGTCTCCGAGCTGGTGTTTCACGGCTGGAGGCAAGATGGATGGGCCTGTTTGGAGAGTTGTGATAATGAGTTTTGGGGCTTCAAGGACCTCACTCGTCAGGGAATAAACAACTGGAGTTATGTTATTTATGTTATGTATTTATTAACCTCCCTGACGGTATTCCCGAGCGTGACTCGGGGTTAATTTTCGCTGCCAGAAGCGGTAACCCCGAGTCACGCTCGGGGTACATTGCAGAGGGAGCGGCGGGTGTCTTTACCTAATCCCGATGTTCCCCGCTGTGATCGCCGGTGAGAGCTCCGGCGGATGTCTCATCTCTCTTCCTGGTTTCGTCTCTGTGAGCCGCAGCGCCTCACAGAGGCGGAACTGGGCGGGAGATTCAAAAAAAAAAAAAAAAAAATACATTGTATAAAAGTCAAACACACACATAAAGTTAGGTGATACAGTGAAATCCTGTCAGATTACACTATCACCTCAGATTTGACAGATTTGACATCTGATCATTCTACACTGCCCTGGCTGCCCTTTTAGCTGTTTTTTCTAAGCAAAAAAAAAATATATTTTTTACCATGGCATCAAAGCGTCACTTTAGCATCACCAAAGCGGGTTTGGATCAGATAATTGACAGCGACAGCGACACAGAGCCCCTCGCAGAATTGAGCGACAGCGATAGCGATTCGTGGAAAGATTCGTCATCCGACTCTGACCAGAGAAGTGGCGACAGCGACGAATCTTCACTTGAGCTCAGTGAGGTGCGCTCTTGGTGCCCTATTGATTGCGGTATGGATGCAGTACCACCGCCAAGATTCCCGTTTACAGGATCGCCTGGGATGAAGGTAGACGTTGATCACAATGATCCTTTGGCGTACCTAAAATTATTTCTGACGGATGACGTCATTGAAAAGATTGTCACGGAGACAAACCGCTACAAAGAGCAGCAATCCACTACTCTGCACAGCAGATTTTCCAGAACCAGAAAATGGGAACCGGTGAGTAAGGAGGACATATGGAAATTTCTGGGGCTAATACTTCTTCAGGGGGTGGTGGGGAAACCCCTGCAGAAATGGTACTGGACTACCAATAAATTGCTGGCAACCCCATTTTTTGGCACCATCATGTCCGAGTACCGATTTTCCCTCATAATGAAGAATTTACACTTCACCAACAATGAGGAATTTGACGAAGCCACACATCCAGCGCCAAAACTGAAGAAGATCTGGGAAGTATTCCAAATGATCATAACCAATTTCCAGCAGGCCTATGTGCCAGACAGAGACATTAGCATTGATGAAAGTCTGATGGCTTACAAAGGACGCCTCAGCTGGATTCAATACATCGCATCCAAGAGAGCGCGGTTTGGAATAAAATCCTATATGCTCTGCGAGTCTACAACTGGCTATATATGGAATTCCATCATATACACCGGCAAAGGAACACAATTCAACCCCAGGTACAGCGGCTATGGGATGGCAACGTCATCAGTCCTTTCACTGCTTGAACCATTGCTCAATCAGGGGTATTGTGTGACAACAGACAACTTTTACACGTCGCCTGAGCTGTACGAGTTTCTACTAAAAAACAAGACTGACGCATATGGAACCGTTAGGGCCAACCGACGTGGCCTGCCATGTATGTTTTCCAAGAAAAAACTGAAAACAGGAGAAATGGTGGCCTGGCAGAAAGGAAAGATGATGGCAATGCGTTGGCGTGACAAAAAAGACGTGTGCCTAATGAGTACAGTACATAACACCTCCACTACCACGGTCCACACAAGAGGTGGGAAAGATGTCATAAAGCCACAACTTGTGATCGACTATAATAACACCATGGGAGGAGTCGATAGAGCCGATCAGGCGATGACATTCTATCCAGCTATGCGGAAGCAACAAAAAAAATACTACAAAAAAATATTCAGGCATCTCCTGGAACAATGTCTGTGGAATGCCTATATACTGCACAGAGGAAAGAGTGACAAGCCTCTTGTTCACTCTGACTTCATCTGGAAGGTGGCGGAGCAGATTTTTGTGAACTACCAAACGCCATCAGTGGCCGTGAACAGATCTGGACGTCGCGCTGTTGACGTTGTAAACCCAGAGAGGCTGACTGGTCGTCACTTTATGGATTACATCCCGCCAAGCGCAAAAAAGGCAGCACCTACAAGGATGTGTGTAGTTTGCTGCTCAAAGCGAGATGGAAATGGAAAAAAAATCCGAAAGGAAACCAGGTTCCATTGCCCTGATTGTGACGTTGGTCTATGTGCAGTCCCATGTTTCAAAATTTACCACACCCAGGATGTTTACTGAATTTTCTTTTGTTTGACAAATTTCATTATTTATTACATTACTGAATAAAATTATATTATTTATTAGATTATAACTCATGATTTTATTTTTTCGAACTTTATCACATCTGAGAGGTCTACTAGAGTCTTTATTGGTCAGGTTTAAGTAAGTAATTACTAAGAATTGCAGGCCTACAATACATAACACCAAATTTCCATGCAAAAAAATGGTACCGCTTTTGGAACAAAATTCCTGACATAATCATACCGCCAGGGAGGTTAATAAACGGCTGCTGTGGCCATTTATATCCAAAATCGGTCTCAGTGTGTTATTGTTAAGATGTGGTTGGAATGGGGTTTAAGGGGATTAGAAGGAGGCCCACGAGGAATGGACAATACCCTACTCATGCCGTAGCCATGTTGACTGCTGGCATTACAGTGATTGGCTGGCCGAAACGCGTCGTCGGGTGCTATATGGCACCTGTTGACATGTGTTCGGCTCATAATTAGTCAGGGAGACATGGAGAGCAGAAGGGAGAGATAGTGTAGGGATTGAAATAGCAATATTTTAGTTTTTATACTTGTTATAGACCCAAAAGTCATTTTAAGGACTATTGTGTGTGGCAGCAATATATATTTTTAGTGCAACCTGCGCTAAATAGCTTGCAATTGTTTGGCCGCTGCAGACAGCGACATTATCTGCGCTACATCTCCTGTCCAACGTGTGCGCAGCCTAAAAAATCTGTGACATCCAGTGTACTTTTTCCGTAGACGGTGTCCGCTGCGGACAGTTACATTACCTGCGCTACATCTTCTGTATGACGTTTGCGTATCCGAAATATCAGTGACATTCATTCAATTTTTTTTGCTGCTGGTGGCAGCGACATTACCTACGCTACATCTCCTGTATAACGTTTGCATATCTGAAATATCTGTGACATTCAGTCTAATTTTTTTTCTGCTGGTTTCAGCGACATTACCTGCGCTACATCTACTGTATAATGTTAGCGCATTCGAAATATCAGTGACATTCAATGTAATTTTTTTCGCCGCTGGTAACAGCGACATTATCTGCGCTACATCTCCTGTGTAACGTGTGCGCAGCCTAAACATATCAGTGTACTTTTTCTGAAGACGGTGTCCGCTGCGGACAGTTACATTACCTGCGCTTTATCTCCTGTATAACGTTTGCATATCTGAAATATCAGTGACATTTAGTCTAATTTTTTTGCTGCTAGTGGCAGCGACATTACCTGCGCTACATCTGTATAACATTTGCCCATAATAAATATCAGTGACATTCATTCAGTGTAATTTTAGCCGCTGGTGACAGCGACATTACTTGCACTATACCTCCTGTATAAAGTTTGTGCATCCGAAATATCAATGACATTTATTCAGTGTAATTTTTTATTAGGCGGTGGTGACAGTGACATTACTTGCGCTATACCTCCTGTTTAACGTTTGCGCATCCTAAATATCAGTGACATTCATTCAGTGTAATTTTTTATTAGGCGGTGGTCACAGCAACATTACTTGCACTATACCTCCTGTTTAACGTGTGCGCATCCTAAAAATATCTGTGACATTCTGTGTACTTTATTTGCACATACACTTAAAAAACTTGTGCTACTGTAAGTGTGACATACTTGCAAGCATATATACCATTTAATATGCGTGAGCAGTAAGAGACGAGGAAGTGGCCGTGCTGCTGATGCACACAGAGGCCGTGGCCATGGGCACAGTGAAACTGTTCCTGCTGCCAGAGCATAAGAAACACACTAATCCACGATACCTAGCTTCATGTCCCAGTTTCCAGGGCGACGCAGGACACCATTCTCGAACTCAGACCAGTGAAACCAGGTGGTCGGTTGAATTGCAGCAGATAATGCTTCCAGTTGGTTAAGCACCTCCCTGTTTTCCACAATGTCCAGTCTCAGTAGCCAAGAGTCTGGTCAACAGAATCCTCACCCTGATCCTCCTTCCACCCACCATGGAGAGTCTTGTCAAACAAGTGATCCCACACTCGGATATTCAGAGGAGCTGTTTTCATCGCCATTCCTTAATTCGGGCCTCTCGCCAAGCCCGCTTGAGGAGGGACATGAGGAGATCTTGTGCCCTGATTACCAAACTCTGGAGCATCCACAGTCAGAAGAAGATAATGGCTGGGAACAGCAATGAG
This sequence comes from Bufo bufo, assembly GCF_905171765.1. Taxonomy (NCBI): domain Eukaryota; kingdom Metazoa; phylum Chordata; class Amphibia; order Anura; family Bufonidae; genus Bufo; species Bufo bufo. The sequence continues at coordinate 783,812,267 of NC_053390.1, read as the reverse complement.
TGTTTCACGAAGTGGATGATGATGATGAGACACAGTTGCAAATAGGTCAACCGCAATTAGTGTCTCAAGGGGTTCATGATGAAGATGAGATACAGTTGTCATTAACTGAGGTTGTTGTTAGGTCAAAAAGGAGGATGACAAGAGTGAGGAAGTGGAAGAGAAGGTGCTGGACAATGAAGTCGCTGACCAAACCTGGGAAGGTGGCAAGCCGAGCAAGGACAGCAGTACAGAGGGGGAGCAATCCACCGCAACAGGCTGAAAGAGGTATTGGGGTGGCAAAAGGGAGAAGGCGGGCCTCAACAGTTCCCCGGAGCACTCCTTTGCGGCAATCTCCCTTGCCAAGGGGTAGGTGTTTCTCAGTCTGGCGCTTTTTTGAGTAAAGTGCGGACGATAAAAGAATTGTCATTTGCAACCTGTCCTGTACCAAAATGAGCAGTGGCGTGAACACTAGCAACCTCACCACCAGCATGATCCGCCACATGACATCAAATCACCCTAATAGGTGGGCACAGGTTCTACCGACGCCAAGGATATTGCGGGCCCTACTTTCATCAGAGTTTCCGCCGCCACCTACGTTAGTGGCTGCAACCCCCCCCCCCCCCCCTTCTCCTCCTCCGCCTCCTCCTCCACTTCCACTTCTGAATTATCTTGCAGCACCAGTCAGGCATCAGTCAATAGCTGTAAGCAGTGTAGCACTGCAGTGGAGAAGTGGTGACAGGCCGTGCTTAAACTGATCTGCTTAGGTGACAAACAGCACACCGCCGCAGAGCTGTGGCAGGGGATAACGGACGAGACTCAGCTGTGGCTCTCGCCACTCAACCTACAAGGCATGGTTGTGTCTGATAATAGCCGTAACTTGGTGCTGGCTGTGGAGCTCGGCAAGCTCACACACATACCATGCCTAGCCCACGTGTTCAACCTAGTGGTTCAGCGGTTTATCAAAACCTACTCCAATTTGCCTGAGCTACTGGTGAAGGTGCGCCGCGTGTGTGCCTATTTCCGCAAGTCGTCTACAGCTTCCGCCGGTCTGGCATCGCTGCAGCAGCGCTTGCAATTTCCAGCTCACCGATTGTTGTGCGACGTGAGCACGCGCTGGAACTCCACATTTCACATGTTGGCCAGGCTTTGTGAGCAACAGTGGGCAGTAGTGGAATACCAGCTGCAACATGATCGTCGCGTTTCCAGTCAGCTTCCACTCTTCACAAGCGACGAGTGGGCATTGATGTCTGACCTCTGTGAGGTTTTACGCAACTTTGAGGAATCAACACAGATTGTGAGCGGCGATAACGCTATTATCAGCGTAACCATCCCACTTTTGCATCTACTCAAACGCTCGATGCTCACAATGAAGGCGAATGCTTTGCATGTGGAAGAGGTGGAAATGGGGGAAGACAGTACACAGGGTGATAACCAGACCACCCTCAGTTCGTCTTCTCAGTGCAAATTGGATGATGAGGAGGAGGAGGAGGAGCAGGAGATGGTTGCCTCCGCTACAGAGGGTAGTACCCATGGAAGTTTAATTCCATCTGTTCAGCGTGGATGGGTAGAAGAGGAGGAAAAGGATGAGGAAATTGAGAGTCATCCTCCTGATGAGGACAGCAAAGTATTGCCTGTTGGGACTCTGGCACACATGGCTGACTTTATGTTAGACTTCCTTTCCCGTGACCCTCGCGTTGTACGCATTTTGGCCAATACCGATTACTGGTTGTTCACCCTTCTCGACCCCTGCTATACTTCTCATCTCTTACTCCTGTTGTGGAGAGGACGAGCAAAATGGTGCAATACCAGAAGGTCCCTGTGGATACGTAGTTCCTTGAGGGAGATGAGGGGAACTCACAGCAGTTCCAACAGAGGCAGGCCAACACTCTCCAAGGCCTGGGACAGTTTTATAACAGCCCGCCAGCACCCTCAACCTGATGCGCGGCCTAGTGTAACAAGGAGGGAAATTTTTGGAAGATGGTTAAAGAGTATGTAGCAGACTGTGTCACCATCCTCAGTGATCCCTCTGTGCCTTACAACTTTTGGGAGTCCAAGCTGTATGCGTGGCATGAACTGGCACTCTACGCCTTGGAGGTGCTGGCCTGCCCCGCTGCCAGCGTTTTGTCAGAGCGTGTATTTAGTGCTGCTGGGGGCATAATAACTGATAAGCGCATCCGCCTGTCAACTGAAAATGCTGACCGGTTGACTCTTATGAAAATTAACAAGGCCTGGATTGCCCCTGACTTCTCTACACCACCAGAGGAAAGCGGTTTAACATAAAGGCACTCTAAATTTGGCTTTTATGGTTTATTAAATACACTGTATTCCCATGCACCCCTTCCACCACTAAAAAGGGTATATGGTTCAATCTCCCTTTTCTCGTCCTTCTCCTCCTCCATCATATCAACATGCCTATTAGGCTGCCCTCGCTCTTAATGTTTTAGAGGGTCAGCTCAGCAGTGGGCCCTCACCCATAATGTTTTAGAGGGTCACCAGCAGGCCCTTACCCATAATGTTTTAGATGGTCAGCTTAGCAGCAGACCCGTACTCCTAAATTTTTAGATGGTCAGCTCGACAGCAGGCTCTCGCCCACAAATTTTTTTATATGGTCAGCTCAGCAGCAGGCCCTCGCCCACAACATTTTTTAGATGGTAAGTTCGGCAGCAGGCCCTCGCCCACAAAATTCTTTAGATGGTCAGCTCGATAGCAGGCCCTCGCCCACAACATTTTTTAGATGGTCAGCTCGGCAGCTGGCCCTCACCCACAAAATTTTTTAGATGGTCAGCTCGGAAGCAGGCCCTCGCCCAAGACATTTTTTAAATGGTCAGCTCGGCAGCAGGCCCTCGCCCACAAAATTGTTTTGATGGTCAGCTCGGCACAGGTCCTCGCCCATAAAATGTTTTAGATGGTCAGCTTGGCAGCAGGCCCTCACCCCTAATGTTTTAAATGGTCAGATCAGCAGCAGACCCTCGCCCCTAATGTTTTAGAGGATCACCAGCAGGCCCTTGGTCCTAATGTTTTTGAGGGTCACCAGCAAGCCAGCAATCATAATTTTTCAAGAGTGTGCATGATGCCCTCCTTTATGTGTAATAAAGGGTGTATTGGAGTGCCGATTCCTTGTAATTTTTGGCAGCCCTTTCCCTTAGTGCATAGGCTTTATGTAGGAGTCCAACTACCTGAATAGAGATGGCCTTGTGGTTCGCCTGGCGGTTGTTTCGCGGAGAACTTTGAGATATTCGCGCCCGCCATATTCTTTTACATTGTGAAGAACTTTGACCCATGACACATCCATCAGGTGGTACAGGACAGCCAATTGAGACGTTTCAGCACATGGACTACCTTATAAATAAACCTGATCTGGCCACCATTTTACATTCAGTGTTTTGCCAGTGTAGGGAGAGGTTGCTGTGTGGAGCAGGGACAGTCCTTTTAAGGACTGGTATAGGCGTGCTATTGATAGGTGTGATACACAGAGGGGTGCAATATACTTATAATATACTTTTATAATGAGTCAAAAACACATAAATCTAAATAGTGATCACCTGAAAGTCAGGGGCCTAGGGGCTAGGGACTTACTAGGGCCATTTTTATATAGGGTAAGGTTCCGGATGGGGTCGCTCTTATCAGGGCGGGTGGTCTGCGGTTAGGCTATCAGGGCCAGAATAGCACCTCCCCTGTAGGGCAATATCAGGGACAGTTCTTTGCCCACCCTGTCCTTCAATACCACATCATCATCTAGCCCAGGGATAAATATTTTTTACTTTCTTTCCGGGATTCATGGATGTGCACTGGAACCCCCCGGATTGTGGTAGGACATATGGTTTCTGATTTGGTGCCGCCGAGCACCTGATTTAGTGCCACCGAGCACTTGTTATTGCCTACCACATCTATGCTTTTTGCTTAACATTAATAATTTAATTTATTTTCATTTTGAGGGATATCTTTTCCATTCACACGTCTGCAAAATGGGTCCGCATTCATTTTCAATGGGGCCGGAATTTGCCATCCGCATCCGCATTTGCGGATCTGCACTTCCGCATCCGTGCTTGCATTTCTGCAAAAAAATTTTTACTTGTCCTATTCTTGTCCGCAATTGCAGACAAGATTAGGCATTTTCTATTATACTGCCGGCGATGTGCGGTCCGCAAATTGCGGAATGCACATTGCCGGTGTCTGTGTTTTGCGGATCCGCAAAACACTTACGGACGTGTGAATGGACCCTCATAGTAACATTATTAAAGGTTACGTTTTATCTTCATGTACAGTTGCAAGAAAAAGTATGTGAAACCTGTGGAATTATATGGATTTCTACACAAATTGGTCATACAATGTGATTTGATCTTCATCTAAGTCACAACAATAGACAATCACAGTCTGCTTAAACTAATAACACACAAAAAATTTTATGTTACCATTTTTTTTATTGAACACACCATGTAAACATTCACAGGGCATGTGGAAAAAAGTATGTGAACCCCTAGACTAATGACATCTCTAAGAGCTAATTGGAGTGAGGTGTCAGCCAACTGGAGTCCAATCAATGAGATGAGATTGGAGGTGTTGGTTACAGCTGTCATGCCCTATAAAAAACACACACCAGTTCTGGGTTTGCTTTTCACAAGAAGCATTGCCTGATGTGAATGATGCCTCACACAAGAGCTCTCAGAAGACCTACAATTAAGAATTGTTGACTTGCATAAAGCTGGAAAGGGTTATAAAAGTATCTCCAAAAGCCTTGCTGTTCATCAGTCCACGGTAAGACAAATTGTCTATAAATGGGGAAAGTTCAGCACTGCTGCTACTCTCCCTAGAAGTGGCCGTCCTGTAAAGATGACTGCAAGAGCACAACGCAGACTGCTCAATGAGCTGAAGAAGAATCCTAGAGTGTTAGCTAAAGACTTGCAAAAGTCTCTGGCATATGCTAACATCCCTGTTAGCGAATCTACGATACGTAAAACACTATACCACAGAGGAAGCCACTGCTGTCCAAAAAAAACATTGCTGCACGTTTACAGTTTGCACAAGAGCACCTGGATGTTCTACAGCAGTACTGGGAAAATATTCTGTGGACAGATGAAACCAAAGTTGAGTTGTTTGGAAGAAACACACAACACTATGTGTGGAGAAAAAGAGGCACAGCACACCAACATCAAAACCTCATCCCAACTGTGAAGTATGGTGGTGGGGGCATCATGGTTTGGGGCTGCTTTGCTGCGTCAGGGCCTGGACGGATTGATATCATCGAGGGGAAAATGAATTCCCAAGTTTATCAAGACTTTTTGCAGGAGAACTTAAGGCCATCTGTCCACCAGCTGAAGCTCAACAGAAAATGGGTGTTGCAACAGGACAACGACCCAAAGCATAGAAGTAAATCAACAACAGAATGGCTTAAACAGAAGAAAATACACCTTCTGAAGTGGCTGTGGCATGACTTCAAGAAAAAGATTCACACCAGACATGCCAAGAATATTGCTGAACTGAAACAGTTCTGTAAAGAGGAATGGTCAAGAATTGCTCCTGACCGTTGTGCACGTCTGATCTGCAACTACAGGAAAAGTTTGGTTGAAGTTATTGCTGCCAAAGGAGGTTTAACCAATTATTAAATCCAAGGGTTCATATACTTTTTCCACCTGCACTGTGAATGTTTACATGATGTGTTCAATAAAAACATGGTAACATTTAATTATTTGTGTGTTATTAGCTTAAGCAGACTGTGATTGTCTATTGTTGTGACTTAGATGAAGTTCAAATCACATTGTACGACCAATTGGTGCAGAAATCCATATAATTCCAAAGGGTTCACATACTTTTTCTTGCAACTGTATATTCTAATGGATTGCCTTCCTTGTACAATATTATAATATACTTTCCTGAGGATAGGTCATCAGTATTAAAGTCTTAGAAAACCAATTTCAATGTCAATTAACTGTTCTCAGCCAAGCAGAATCTCTGAAAACACCTTAAGTCTAATTGGCTAAGAGTTAATAGCAGGTATACAAGGTGTGCTCTCCACCATATTCTTGTAAGCATCTATCTCATCATAGGGACATATATCTGTCTTCATTTATCTTTGGCACTAATGCTTGGGTCTAAAACCTTATTCACATGCCAGTATTTTGGTCAGTGATTTGCATCAGTGATTGTGAGCCAAAACCAGGATTGGAGCCTCCACAGACATAAGGTATAAGGGAAAGATCTGCACCTGTTCTGTGTTTGGAGCTGCACCTGATTTTGGCTTAAAATTATTGATAGAAATCACTGACCAAACACTGACTGTGTGAATAAGGCATAAGGGGAACCAATAAATGTACTCAATTATTCCTGCTGTTCCATTTTATTATTAAATACCTCTGTTTACTGAAAACTATGTGAGATTGTGAAACAGCTATTTCTGCATAATGTTTGTACTGAAACTGTCATTTGGCATTCCGGGCACTAGAGGCCACTGTTTTGCAGCTACAGCCAGCACACTTGTCACGAGTTGGAGGTCCCAGGAGAGACCTCTGTGTCGTCAAGCAATAAACAAACGGAAATCAGGTACAGACACACAAGAGTTTATTGCACAAACAAAAACCAGGGAAGGCAGCACAGACAAAACATGAGCTCTATGTACCATCAGCACAGTGGGAGAAAACCCCCACTGCGCCACTGTCTAGTAATACTCCAGAGGGGCGTGACTAAGCAACTCCTGGTATTCACTAGGGCCCCAGATGGTAGGGTTAGACTTTGCAGCAGGAAGTTGCCAGGGTCCACTCTGGAGCGTGAACTAGACAGTGACAGCAGAAACGAATGGACAATAGGTACCAGAAGGTACCGATGGCACATAGGCAAACATAACATAGACAGGCAAATACAAAACAGGGCAAATAATAACACAAGCAGGAGTACATAGCAAGGAAACAGGAGTGACAATGAGCAGAGAAGGACTTGCTCCACCAGTAGTAAACTGAATGGCCTTGCGCATGGCACTCTGCTGCAAAGAAAGGTGCAGCAAGGACTTGCTGAACAGAGACATGAATAAACACAAGGTAACTAAAACATAACTGGCAGAACAGATAACAGAAACACAGGAAAGAGGACATCAAAGAGGACGGGAATGAACAAGTAGGAAACCCACAAAGCACAGACAGACACGGATCCCATGGGTCAGCAGCATGGGAGAGTGAGTACAAACAGGAGCAGGACAAGACAACACACACCAGGAGAGCTGACCCAGAACTGAGGAAACCTCAGCCTTATATACAGGTTCCATGGGTGCAGCAGAGAGGTCACATCCATGGAGCAGACAGAGAGGATTAACTCCTAATAGGCACACAAGGGAGTTAACCCATAAAGAACCACAAATGACACACAGGAATGGAGCTGCAGCGAGAGCATAGACAGAAGGTCACAGCCAAAGGTAACGACTGTGACAACACTCTGGGATTTGAATATGCAAAACAGATGATGACTCATGCTGATGACTCATGCTGTGTGTGCCAGACAGAGCAGGAAGTGGTGATCTGACATGGTGGAAGGATTGTGCTGTGAGGGACTGAATCCGATTCCATCCTGGCTTGCAGATGGCCGGCAGTTAATGGACACTCAAAAGAAGGAGAGTAACTGTTATAACCTTACTGAATCCAGCTCTTTTGAAAGAGAGGTTGTCCCAGGAAAATCAGTTCAGTGTGTGGACAGAAGGCCTCATCATCAAACAAGGCAGCACGGTTGCTGAGAGGTTGGTGGCCATACCTGGTAGGCTGCATCCTCGGGCCCAGAACAGACGCAGATCAGTGCACCAGGTTACGGATTGTAATATATTGTGTGGCGCCTGAAGTAACAGAGACTAGCCTAGGCCTCGCATTAGTTAGTTAGTTAGGATTATATCGTTTTGCTAGGCTTTTCTGTACTGGACTGCAGCGCAGTTATTGACTTGCAGGCTCTGCTGCGTCTGCCACCGGCTAGGGGTGTCTTCTGTAGCGGCACAGCACGACTTGCAGGCTCTGCTGTGTCCACTATCGGCTAGGCCTGTCCAGGGGGCAGGGACATTGACTGTGGGTCCGGGATATAGCGTTTTCTATGCATGTTTGTATTGTTTTGGTTATGCTTGTGATATTACTTTTTGCCTAAGTAAAGTTTCTGTTCTTGCATATTTTACTGGTGTCAGTGTCACTTTCCTTGTCTGTGACTTCACTGTATCCTGGGGAACCCACCCCGGTACACGGCTTACAACTACATAGAAACCAGTTAAGAATAAACTAATATCTCTGAGGTTTGAAAACAATCTTTAATCAAGATCGCCCACCATGGGTCAAAATTAACCACGCTGACGCATTTCAAGACAAATAGACACTATAACAATGGAACATAAATAAAACACTGAGTAATCAACATCTACGTCAGTGAAACACTTCTAATCATGGAACCCACAAAAATACTTTAAATACTTTCAATGGTGTCTGGCAGATTTCCCTGCTGCATTTCTGGAGCCTCCGCGGCTTCCCCGCACTGATATTGCACCGATAACGAAAGACTTTATAAGACCATGTGAGCAGAAAAATAGAGTTATTGCTCCAGGAATGAGAATGAAAAACAAAATAGAAAAATAGAAAAATCACCATGTAGGCAAGGGGTTAAAAATGTTATATTCATCCCATGATGACTATTATACCATGTTACTGATTGCATCACCTTACGGACAGAAATCTACTTTTGATCCAAATGGGGATAGTTTTTTTTACTCTCCTCACCAGTTGCAGAGGTAATCTCCATGGATCAAAACTGCATCCTTTGGTAGGCAATACAGATGGACAATTTTTCAAAAAATGTATTCGCCGGTTCGCCCAATTTTTTGGAATTTTTTTTTTCGATCCGAATTTATTCATGGCGAATTTAGTTAAAAACTGCTATTTCCTGGCTAAAGAGACTTTATAGTGGTGTAGAGCACTGTGCCTTGCAGTAACATGCATAGGGTGTCTGCTTTGGTAGTGAGTCCGTATGACATGCAGATGACAGGTGTCGCTCTTAGAATTACTGCACACTTCACTTATTTGGGCAGTCACGGGGCCAAAATTGACCAAATAACTGAAGTATGAACTCTCAGCCTTACAGGTTAATGTTAGCGCCAAAAAGAAGCGCACTTCTTTTACACCGTCGGGAGCTGATTCCACATAGATGTCTACAGAACCTGTTATATTAAACGCTTATACAAGTAGAGCCCCCTGACAGAGTGGGGAGGGTGTCAGCAGTAAGCTTGTGTCCCAAAAAACGGATCCTGTCTGTTGAGCATCCACCTTCACTCGGTCAGCATATGGTCAGTAATCCATCAGTATTCAATTGTCCCAGCAGTGGAGGCTGCGGCAACAGTGGAGAATGAGAAGGTAGAGGCGGACATTGTCACAGGACCAACGGCGTGAGAACGTGGAGGGGGAAGAGGCGTCACCTGGCCAAGTTGCTGGTGTGGCTGGGCAGGAACCACATTTACCCAGTGGGCCGTAAAGGACATATATTGTCCTTGACCGTAGTTAAACCTACCGACCAATTTTCCCAAAAAAGGCTGTTTCACAAAGAAAATTCCCCAACGAATGGCTAATCGACGTAATTCGGTCCATACAGCAAAAGGAGGTCTACTATCACCCATCAATTTTCACAAAAAAGGTTGTTTCACAAACACGTTTCACCACTGAATGACAATGTAAATTCACCGCAGAACGGCTAATAACACGTACTTATTTTTTTCCATTAATACACCCCAACAATGGCAGTATAACAATGTCGGTACACTGCAGACCGGCTAATAAGATGTATTCTTTTTTCTATAAATACACTCCAAAAAATATATATAACAATTCACCGCAGAATGGCTAATAGGATGTACGTATCTATCCTATTAATACAACCTGTAAATGGCTGTAGTACAATGGAACCTAACCGCTGAATGGCAAATATTTTTTTTGGCCACAAATACACACCAAAAAGGGCAGTAATTTTTTCACTTCAACACACAACGGCTAATAAGCCCTTTTTCTTTTTCCCCACTAATACACGCCAAAAAGGGCTTAAGAACATATAACTGCACCGCTGAACGGCAAATATATTTTTATGTTGCCACTATTACAAGACAAAAAGGGCTTTAGAACATATAACTGCACCGCTGAATGGCAAATATATTTTTTCTTTTTCCACTAATACACGCCACAAAAGGCTTTAGAACATATAACTACAGGGCTAAACTGCAAATATATTTTTTTATTTTTCCACTAATACATGACAAAAAGGGCTGTAATTTTCGCACTTCACCACACAACGGCTGATAAGTCGCTTTTTCCCACTAATACAAGCCAAAATATGCTTTAGAACATATAACTGCACCGCACAAGGGCAAATAAGATGTAGGAATATTTCCTTGTAATAAACCCTGTTTCAAACAGCACTTGCACGCTAATAAGAACGGTTTGCTGGTATTACAGAGCTGTATAATGGCAATTTGGATTCCCAGTCAGTGCAGTAAGTTGTAATAGGATTGTTCCTATTACCCAGGCTGTAACCTCCCCTACTAAACCCTGTTCAACTTAAATGCTGTGGAATGATTCCTCTCTATCCTTTCCCTACACCTTGAATAATCTTTCGCTGCACTTATAAATAGTTTTTTTTAGCACAATGACATTTTTTCTAACCCTGTCCCTAACGCCTGCTGACATCTCTCCTTGCAGGAGTACACTGGTAATTGGCAGAATCTAAGATAGCTGACGCTATTTATAGGGCTGTGACATCACAGGGCTGGCTGGTTGCTGATTGGCTGCATGCATGGCATTATGGGTGATCCCGCCTTCCCAGAGTTCCTTGCTCCATGTCCTCACACATGCAGCAGCCATTTTAGGAAAAAATGTGATTCTTTACCACGAAGCGTGAGGAAATTCCCTCATCTCTAGTAGGCAACCATTTGTCCTGATCACGTATCCAGTGAAGTATTTTCTCTGCTATGGTCCTGCTGGATCTTACAGAAACAATCCTTTACATCTACATTGGGTTGTCCTCTATTGTAATGGCCTATTTAAAGTAGACTTTAGCCTTTTCACTTCCGCTGCTGATTGAGGTTTATTCCTTCATGACTTTTGTTCTTTGTGCTACTAATCCTGACTGACCACGACCTGGGAGATGAACCAAGAAGATCCATGCCTCTTTTTTTGGAATTAAGGAGGAAGAGTCTAGTCAGCACCTAACCAACTGTGGCTTAGAGAAATCATATCTCTGGTAAGAAACATTAAACCAGGGTTGCCTTGTAGTAATTGAGACATATATTTATATCAAGGAGTATATCCACATGGTGTTTGTATAATTTCCCTCCCTGTGCTTGTGTTGGTTTCTACTGGCTAAGTCTAAGGATACTAGTTATATTGATTTTGAAGTTAAGGATAAAAGCTAGTGTCACGGAAGAGGTAAAGGAGTAAACACCACACTGACAACCAGGGGGGAAGGGAAAATCCACTAGGCCTCAACGCTAGGGAAGGGAAAGGATCACCACCAAAAGAACCCTTCTCCTGGCCCTGACGCCTAACCGTATGGGCACCCCTTGAAGGTAGAAATGCCCATACACAGGAAACTGGAAGCCCTGGAGAGCCTGAGGAGCCCTAAAGATATTGGCAATGGTGAGACAACCCGTTCCTTCCAAGATGAAGGAACAAGCGTCTCCCTAAGGCCTAGTAACCACAACCAAGGGGAAAAGACAAAATGCAAACAAGCGAGACATTTAGCTTTTGTTGTAGAAGGATGAGCTGGAACTCGGGGAGAACCACACTCCAGCTCTTTCCAAAACCAAATAAAGCAATCTACCGCATAGTCAGAAGGGTGGGGTCAGACTATAAAGGGTAGAAGTGATGACCACTGAGAAACAGCTGAGACAAGGGAAGTGGTAATTAACCCTATCAACACTGAATCAAGAGTCACCTGAGGGACCGTGACAGCTAGCTAGCGACTTCCTCCCTGTTTTAAAAGAAGTCAAAATGTGAGAATTTGAGCTGAAAGTTTTGTTCTTTTCACATATCCCTAATAAATAAAAAACTTAGCAGTGGGTCATTGATAAGAGATCCTGGTTCTGTGGGCACACAATTAAATAAGTATTTAACTGTCTACCATGGAGAATAGCGAGTAGAAAGGGAAGAACACTCTTGTGACCGAGTGACAGACTAATCAGCCCAATAGTATCGATGATGATCGTTGCTGTCAGTTGGCTACTTCCTTTCTGAAAGCTAAAAGCAAAAGATGTCCAATCCACCAATCAGTGTAGGTCTGGGGTTCCGTGGGCCCACCAGAGAATATTACTCTTGTGGTCCAATCCTTATAGCATCAATACAGTCTAATAAGTTTTGTATCAAAGAAATAGATCCTAGAGGCAATTAGCTCCAAATATTTTTTTCTCTTCTCCTGGACCTTTGGGGCCCATTAGGGTATCAGTGTGAGATGGGGAAACAGCTATCCTTGTCTGAACACTGTTTGTGTAGATTAAATTAAATGGTCTGGACTGACATTCTACTGTTTGGCCACAAGATTTCCTAAACACAGCTACAGACTGCACATATATCTCCACAGAGTATGGCGAGAATAGAAGGAGAGAGCAATTATCTTAGAGGGAGGTGAAACGAAGGAACCGTGTGAGCAGATAATCTGACGGCATCCAGGTGTGAGAGCATCCCTCAGTGACCAGTGCTGCAGCTAAGTGAAGCTGATCGTGTCCAAGACCCTGATTCTGTCCAGAGGAACGAGGATTGCTGCCAGGAACGCTGATGAGAGCAGAGGAACAAAGCAACATACACTGCGGTACCGCATGCTTGTTAGAGAGACATTTGTTCTGTTCAGAGTCACCAGCGGATGCAAAGCAGACCCAGGTCGGTAATATTGTGCACGCACCTCATCACAGTGTTGGTGCCTAGAGACTGAGACCAGGCCTGTAGTTAGTTAGTTAAGGTTTCTGTTTGTGTCAGGCCACAAGTGTTACTACTGTTCATTTCAAGGACTCCATAACTTAAAGTGACATTTCACATTGGAGAGCTGATAAAATTCTCACAAACTCAAGCCAGGCTGGAGTTGTTTGGGGGATACTCAGGCACATACTTCAGGACCAGTTATGCGAGGGGGAATACTGTAGAATTTGGTAAGATTCTAAGCTGTTGTGCTGCACCTCAGGATAGCCCGTCACATACACCCATACAGTGGTTCTTGCTTTTAGGTTAGGGTAATAACAGGTAAGGTGTGGCAGTTTAGTTGTGCCTGCCAGAAGGTAAATTACTTCACTTTCCTCCTCTATCCATCGGAGGGCGCCGTGCTGTGCAGCACAAGGGTCTCAGCCTTCGGGCTGGGTGTATGTAAATTTATTGTATGTTCCCGGCATTTGTGGTTGTGTTTATTGCCACATTTACAGTAAGTAAAATTCTGTTTTGGCAAAAGCTGGTGTTGGGGGTGCTTTCCTTGTTCGTGACTTCACTGTATCCTGGGAAGCCCACCCCGCTACACGGCTTGCATCAGAGCCTGAACCCACAGGAGGATCCTCTGGTACTCTGTTGGGCCAGTTTGACCTCGCCACTACAGGGAGTGCAGAATTATTAGGCAAGTTGTATTTTTGAGGATTAATTTTATTATTGAACAACAACCATGTTCTCAATGAACTCAAAAAACTCATTAATATCAAAGCTGAATATTTTTGGAAGTAGTTTTTAGTTTGTTTTTAGTTTTAGCTATTTTAGGGGGATATCTGTGTGTGCAGGTGACTATTACTGTGCATAATTATTAGGCAACTTAACAAAAAACAAATATATACCCATTTCAATTATTTATTTTTACCAGTGAAACCAATATAACATCTCAACATTCACAAATATACATTTCTGACATTCGAAAACAAAACAAAAACAAATCAGTGACCAATATAGCCACCTTTCTTTGCAAGGACACTCAAAAGCCTGCCATCCATGGATTCTGTCAGTGTTTTGATCTGTTCACCATCAACATTGCGTGCAGCAGCAACCACAGCCTCCCAGACACTGTTCAGAGAGGTGTACTGTTTTCCCTCCTTGTAAATCTCACATTTGATGATGGACCACAGGTTCTCAATGGGGTTCAGATCAGGTGAACAAGGAGGCCATGTCATTAGATTTTCTTATTTTATACCCTTTCTTGCCAGCCACGCTGTGGAGTACTTGGACGCGTGTGATGGAGCATTGTCCTGCATGAAAATCATGTTTTTCTTGAAGGATGCAGACTTCTTTCTGTACCACTGCTTGAAGAAGGTGTCTTCCAGAAACTGGCAGTAGGACTGGGAGTTGAGCTTGACTCCATCCTCAACCCGAAAAGGCCCCACAAGCTCATCTTTGATGATACCAGCCCAAACCAGTACTCCACCTCCACCTTGCTGGCGTCTGAGTCGGACTGGAGCTCTCTGCCCTTTACCAATCCAGCCACGGGCCCATCCATCTGGCCCATCAAGACTCACTCTCATTTCATCAGTCCATAAAACCTTAGAAAAATCAGTCTTGAGATATTTCTTGGCCCAGTCTTGACGTTTCAGCTTGTGTGTCTTGTTCAGTGGTGGTCGTCTTTCAGCCTTTCTTACCTTGGCCATGTCTCTGAGTATTGCACACCTTGTGCTTTTGGGCACTCCAGTGATGTTGCAGCTCTGAAATATGGCCAAACTGGTGGCAAGTGGCATCTTGGCAGCTGCACGCTTGACTTTTCTCAGTTCATGGGCAGTTATTTTGCGCCTTGGTTTTTCCACACGCTTCTTGCGCCCCTGTTGACTATTTTGAATGAAACGCTTGATTGTTCGATGATCACGCTTCAGAAGCTTTGCAATTTTAAGAGTGCTGCATCCCTCTGCAAGATATCTCACTATTTTTGACTTTTCTGAGCCTGTCAAGTCCTTCTTTTGACCCATTTTGCCAAAGGAAAGGAAGTTGCCTAATAATTATGCACACCTAATATAGGGTGTTGATGTCATTAGACCACACCCCTTCTCATTACAGAGATGCACATCACCTAATATGCTTAATTGGTAGTAGGCTTTCGAGCCTATACAGCTTGGAGTAAGACAACATGCATAAAGAGGATGATGTGGTCAAAATACTCATTTGCCTAATAATTCTGCACGCAGTGTAATGGCTAAGTTACCTCTCATGATCATTCAGGAAAACAATCAAGTTATCATTGTTTCATTGAGGTTCACTTTATAGGGGTTGTCTGAGTTATATCTATATATGTTATGATGCCTTATAACATTCTTACTAATACATTTGTAATTTACTCACATTATTTATTCTGCAGTCTTTCGGAACGGCCGATGTGGGTCACGTGACCCCTGACGTCATCCACCAGGCTGTCAAATAGCTTAGAAAATGAAAAAATAAACAGCAGCACTCCTTTGATACCAGGTGCAAATCCCCAATTGTTCCTAGGATGTGGAACGATAACATAAAGCAGAAAAATAAGGCAGTACTCCGGTCTTCCAGTGAATAGGTGGATACTTTATTACACCCAACAGCAATGCGGTCTTCCATTGCATTGCTGTTGGATGTAATAAAGTATCCACCTATTCACTGGAAGACCGGAGTACTGCCTTATTTTTCTGCTTTATGTCATGTAGCTTAGATAGATGTAGCTGTCGTATAGCTTAGATACAAATAGTTGTCAAATAGCTTAGATACATATAGTTGTCATATAGCTTAGGCTACTTTCACACTAGCGTTCGGAGCGGATCCGTCTGATGTTTCATCAGACGGATCCTCTCCTATAATGCAGACGTTCGCATCCGTTCAGAACGGATCCGTCTGCATTAAAACTTAGAAAATTTTCTAAGTATGAAAGTAGCCTGAGCGGATCCGTCCAGACTTTACATTGAAAGTCAATGGGGAACGGATCCGCTTGAAGATTGAGCCATACTGTGTCATCTTCAAGCGGATCCGTCCCCATTGACTTCCATTGTAAGTCTGGACGGATCCGCTCGCCTCCGCACGGCCAGGCGTACACCCGAACGCTGCAAGCATTCTCAGTGGATCCGCCTCCATTGAGAATGCATTGCGGCCAGACGGCTGCGTTCAGGACCGCTTGTGAGCCCCTTCAAACGGAACTCACGAGCGGACACCTGAACGCAGGTGTGAAAGGAGCCTTAGATACATATAGTTGTCATATAGCTTGGATATATATAGCTGTCATATAGCTTAGATACATATAGCTGTCATATAGATTACAAACAAGATATTGGGCAGCACTGCAGGCAAAGCAAAAATTGGAGTGCCAGCAGCCACAGAAGCGATCCAACATCCAGATCAATGTAAAAATAAAAAATTACTCAACACTTCCAAGAAACAATTGATGTGTTTATTACACCAGGTGCGACGTTTTGGTCCTCTCAATGAAACCTTTTTCAAGCAATAACATTGATATAGATACATATAGCTGTCATATAGCTTAGATACATATAGCTGTCATATAGCTTAGATACATATAGCTGTCATATAGCTTAGATACATATAGTTGTCATATAGCTTAGATACATATAGTTGTCATATAGCTTAGATACATATAGTTGTCATATAGCTTAGATACATATAGTTGTCATATAGCTTAGATACATACAGTTGTGAGGTAGATTAGATACATATAGCTGTCATATAGCTTAGATACATATAGCTGTCATATAGCTTAGATACATATAGCTGTCATATAGCTTAGATACATATAGTTGTCATATAGCTTAGATACATATAGTTGTCATATAGCTTAGATACATATAGTTGTCATATAGCTTAGATACATACAGTTGTGAGGTAGATTAGATACATATAGCTGTCATATAGCTTAGATACATATAGCTGTCATATAGCTTAGATACATATAGCTGTCATGTAGCTTAGATACATATAGCGGTCATATAGCTTAGATATATATAGCTTAGATACATATAGTTGTCATATAGCTTAGATACATACAGTTGTGATGTAGATTAGATACATATGGCTGTCATATAGCTTAGGTAGATATAGCTGTAATATAGCTTAAATACATATAGCTGTCATATAGCTTAGATACATATAGCTGTCATATAGATTAGATACATATAGCTGTCATATAGCTTAGATATAGATATAGCTTACATATAGATGTAGCTTAGATACTGTGGGAATTTGCTCTGGTAGACAGGCTAGCGGACACAGTATAGAGGCAACCACAAAGTCTTTAACTTAAACAGTTCAGTGTTTTATTCACACAAAAGGAAAAACAAAAAGTAACTGTTTGCAGTCTTGGTGTTTGTTCACACCATAAAAAGTTCACAGAACAAAAGCCTTCACCTGGTCAGCAGTTTTTCCACCCGCAGTCCAAAGCAGGCTTTAGGGCCTGTTTCCCAGCAGGCATCACTCAGCCCTTTAGCACGGCACAAGTTATCAGTTCCCAAACACACAGAGACTGACAGCAGTCCACTGTCACAGAGGAGTAATCCACACCCAACTGAAACTGGTGGTTTGAAATAGGCCAGTAAAGACCAGGCCTGGAGCGTGGGGAGAGGCCACCCACCCAGCACTTTGGCTACTCCCAGTAAGAGCCGGCCCGGATCGGCTTTACAGCCATACTAACAACAAACATTGTCAATCAGCACTAGCTGCCGCTGACCCTTGAAATTACCAGATCTTACCTCACCGAGGCAGGGAACCTCGGTGACACAAACCTTCCGTCAATGACGGCCCTTTGCGCCTTCCTACAATACATATAGCTGTTATATAGCTTAGATATAGATATAGCTTAGATATAGATATAGCTTAGATACATATAGTTGTCATATAGCTTAGATACATATAGCTGTCATATAGCTTAGATAAATAGAGCTGTCATATAGCTTAGATACATATAGCTGTCATATAGCTTAGATAAATAGAGCTGTCATATAGCTTAGATACATATGTCTGTCATATAGCTTAGATAGTTATAGCTTAGATATAGATATAGTTTAGATATAGATATAGCTTAGATATAAATATAGCTTAGATACATATAGTTGTCATATAGCTTAGATACATAAAGCTGTCATATAGCTTAGATACTTATGGCTGCCTCGAGCTTAGATACATATAGCTGTCATATAGCTTAGATACATATATCTGTCATATAGCTTAGATAAATAGAGCTTTCATATAGCTTAGATACATATGGCTGTCATAGCTTAGATAGATATAGCTTAGATATATATATAGCTTAGATACATATAGCTGTCATATAGCTTAGATAGATATAGCTTAGCTATAGGTATAGCTTAGGTATAGATATTGCTTAGCTATAGGTATAGCTTAGGTATAGATATAGCTTAGATACATGTAGTTGTTATATAGCTTAGATATATATAGCTGTCATATAGCTTAGATACATATGGCTGCCTCAAGCTTAGATACATATACCTGTGATATAACTTAGATACATATAGCTGTCATATAGCTTAGATACATATAGCTGTGATATAGCTTAGATACATATAGCTGTCATATAGTTTAGATAAATATAGCTGTCATATAGCTTAGATAAATATAGCTGTCATATAGCTTAGATATATATAGCTTAGATATAGATATAGTTTAGATATAGATATAGCTTAGATACATATAGCTGTCATAAAGCTTAGATACATATAGCTTTCATATAGCTTAAAAGGTCACTGCTTGAGAAAGGTCCCAGCAAGTGGACCGAAACGTCGCTGTCTGGTGAATAAAGCTTACATTTGAATTTCACGCCCTGAATGTGTCGTAGAATTTCCTCATTTTTGGGATTATTTTGGGGGTGGATCGTCCCCACAGCCGCTGGCACTCTACACACACAAGTGTGATTGCGGTGCTGCCCAGACTTTGTTTTTTATTATATAGCTTAGATACATATAGCTGTTAGATACATATAGCTGTCGTATAGCTTAGATACCGGTAGATATAGCTGTCATATAGCTTAGATACATATAGCTGTCATATAGCTTAGATACATATAGCTGTCATATAGCTTAGATATAGCTTAGATATAGATATAGCTTAGATACATATAGCTTAGATATACATATATAGATTTGTATATAGAGATCTATATATATCATCTATATACAGTATATATGTGGGAATATATATAGTGATTAGGGTTGAGCGAACCCGAACTGAAAGGTTCGTACCGAACTTTAGGATTTTTGGACCCCGGACCCGAACCCGAACATTTCAGCAAAAGTTTGGGTTCGGGTTCCGTGTTCGGCATTTTCTTGGCACTTTTTGAAAGGCTGCAGAGCAGCCAATCAACAAGCGGTTGACTGTCTGACCTTAGAAGCCATCACAGCCATGCCTACTAATGGCATGGCTGTGATTGGCCAGTGTAGCATGTGACCCAGCCTCTATATAAGCTGGAGTCATGTAGCGCTGCACTTCACTCTGCTGTGCTTAGTGTAGGGAGAGGATGCTGCTGGACTTGTGATTTCAGGGAGAGAATAGGAGAGACTCTTTGCTCAAAATCAGAATCTAACTCAGCGATCTACATACATTGTGTTTTGTGGGTGCAGAGCACATTTTTTTTATCCTGCCATGAGCCCAGTGACCGAAAAAAAAATAACTTTAATAAGTCAGTTAGGTGGGTGGCGGCGGCGGCCATTTTATGCAAGCTCAGTGCACCAGCACTGCATCTGAGCTTTTGGGACATTGAAAATCACAATTTTTTTGGCAATATACAACATCTGGATTAGTCAGTGTGCAATTTAAGCTAGAAATACAGCCATCATTTTCTGGGGTTTTAAAAACACACTTTTTTGCCAAAAAAATTTATTTTCCTGATCTGCAAGTGTTAATATATACAGCTTTCATATTCTGTTACCAAAAAAACACTTTTTTGGCAATATACAACATCTGGATTAGTCAGTGTGCAATGTAAGCTAGAAATACACCCATCATTTTCTGGGGTTTTAAAAACACACTTTTTTGCCAAAAAACACTATTTTCCTGATCTGCAAGTATTAAATTCAAGTTTAATATATACAGCTTTCATATTCTGTTACCAAAAAAAAACACTTTTTTGGCAATATACAACATCTGGATTAGTCAGTGTGCAATTTAAGCTAGAAATACACCCATCATTTTCTGGGGTTTTAAAAACACACTTTTTTTGGCAAAAACCACTATTTTCAGGCCTTGCAGCATCAGCACGTGTGAAATTACAGGCTTATATACTGCTGTCAAATTCAGTTGTTAAACAAACACTCGTTTGGGCAAAAAAAAATTAGTTGGCAGCCTTTGATGCAGATGTCATTGTGAGATACACCCTTAATACATTTGGGTTAGATTCAGAGATTTGAAATACCGCCATTTGGTGCACCAATATTTAATTCAGGCCTACACTGGTTCAGGCCGTATGAGATACACCCTTTACATACAGGGGTTTGATTCAGGCATTTGAAATACAGCCATTTTGGGCAAATAAATCTTTACTTCAGGCTTACAGTGGTTCAGGCCGTGTGAAATACACCTGTCACGACTGTGACTGATCCAGACAGGTCTGGAAGGAGAAGGTCGCAGCGACTTGCTACTCGCGATAGCTTGTGAGTTTGCTCCGTGGTTCAGGGTATGTCATCTGGGTTTTGCCTTGTGAACCTTTCTGTCCTGACTGGGAGTTTGTAGGCATCCCAGCTACTATATTAGTTTCAGTTTCACTTGCAGTCATTGCCAGATATAGTCCTTACTTCCAATGCTACTCTGACCTTGGAAGGAGATCGTTTGATGGTGTTGCTGTGGAGCTCTTGTCCGGCGTGGACTGTCGTGATTGGGATCGCCTTCTCTGCTCGTGACTGGATAAGTCTATCTCTGTTATAGTTTGTTTGTTGCTGTCTTCCCCTGTTGTTTTCCTAGACGTGAGTGATGGTGACTAGCGCTCCCATCGGCCTTTCCACAGTCCAGTGTTGTTAGGGCGACTGAGGGTTTAGGCATCCTGCTCGCCGCACGGGTTCACACCCCGTCTAGGGTATCAGGGCAGACAGGTGCCAGCTTAGGGTTAGTCAGGGGTGACCATTCTATTTCCTATCCGTAGATAAGGGTCCCCCTTCCCCTCTGTCTGGTGAGACACGACTGCTGCTGGGATAGCGGTCGTGACAGTATATCTGGCCTTTTAAAAAAAAAAAAAAAGTGACATTTCATTTTTTTTTTTTTTTTGCTTGCTGTTTTGCTTTGTATTTTGTCTGTTCCACTATGGATCCGGTTTCGGTTTTGGCGAAACAATTACAGGGGTTATCCCTTGAAGTGGCAGGATTAAAAGCAACAGTGCTGCAGCAGCAATCCTTGGGTTCCACCGTTGCTACGGGAAACCAAGGTACTCCTGAGCCAAAAGTGGCTTTACCTGATAGGTTCTCAGGAGGGAGAGACCAATTTGTAACCTTCAGAGAAGCTTGCAAATTGTTCTTCAGGTTACGCCCTAGATCCTCCGGCGGTGAGGAACAACGGGTGGGCATTGTAATTTCTCTCCTGCAAGGAGATCCGCAGGCTTGGGCTTTCTCCCTACCATCAGACTCTCCGGCCTTACGATCAGTGGAGGAGTTTTTTGAAGCCCTGGGTCTCGTATATGATGACCCGGACAGGGTCTCACTGGCTGAGTCTAAGCTACGTAGACTTCGGCAAGAGAACCGGTCTGCTGAACTATATTGTTCCGAATTCCGTAGGTGGGCTACTGATACGTTATGGAACGACTCGGCCCTTAGGAGTCAGTTCTGCCAGGGGTTGTCTGAAAAATTAAAAGACGCGCTGGCGGTATACGAGGTCCCTGGGTCTCTTGAGGCTGCTATGTCTCTGTCCATAAGAATTGACAGACGACTCAGGGAGAGACTATTAAATTTTACGGAGGCCTCTATAGGGCAGGGATCGGTCTGTTATGGTCCAGTCGAACCAATGCAAATAGGGGGCGCCACTAGACGGGTGAATCCTCCTAAATTCCGCCGTAGGTCAGAGGTTTGTTTTCGTTGTGGGGGGAGGGGTCATTTTGTAAAGGTTTGTCCCTCAGAACCCAAGAGACCACAAACAAAGGAGCCGCCGGAAAACTAGAGTCCCCAGATTGTGCGGAGGAGAACAGTCTGGGTGTATTCGTTTCCTCCATACGCATGTCTCAGTTTTTGTTGTCCGCTACAGTTGAGGCGGGCAATAAAACTGAGATCTGTTCCGTCTTTTTGGACAGTGGGGCGGGGGTCAACTTGGTGGATTCACGGTTTGCTTAGGCTCTGGGTTTTACTCCGGAACCGGTATGCAGAACTATTCCTGTTTTTGCCATCGACTCCTCCCCTCTTACTCAGAGAGAGTTAACTCAGATCATCCATAATATCCATCTGCAGGTAGGGGACCTCCATAAAAAGCATATCTCTTGTTATGTCCTGGACGGTCTTCCGGCTCCTATAGTATTGGGGCTTCCCTGGCTGGTGACTCACAATCCAGTGGTGGATTGGCAGGCCGGGGAGATTGTGGAGTGGAGTGAACGTTGTAAGGACAACTGCTTGAGTAGTAGGTGCTCTACACTCTCTGTAACATCTTTACCTGCCTTTCTGTCAGATTTTATGGATGTGTTCTCTGAGAAGGGTTGTCAGGGGTTACCACCTCATCGTCCATATGATTGCCCGATTAATCTATTACCTGGGGCAAAACTACCTAAAACCCGGTTATACAATCTTTCCGGCCCGGAGAGGAAGGCTATGAAAGATTATATTTCGGAGAGTTTGGCTAAGGGACACATCAGACCCTCTTCTTCACCTGTGGCTGCAGGGTTCTTTTTCATTAAAAAGAAAGATGGGGGCCTACGTCCTTGCCTGGATTTCCGGGAATTAAACCGGATAACTATCCGAGATCCCTATCCTCTTCCTCTCATTCCCGACCTCTTTAATCAGGTTGCTGGTGCTAAATGGTTCTCCAAAATGGATCTCAGAGGAGCCTATAACCTGGTTCGCATCAAAGAGGGGGATGAGTGGAAGACGGCTTTTAATACTCCGGAAGGGCATTATAAAAATCTGGTCATGCCATTTGGTCTTACTAATGCGCCTGCGGTATTCCAACATTTTGTCAACGATATTTTTAGTCACCTTATCGGGAGATTTGTTGTGATATATCTTGATGACATCCTGGTCTATTCCCCGGATCTGGATACACATAAGATCCATGTGAGACAAGTGCTGCAGATATTAAGGGCCAACAAGTTGTTTGCTAAGTTAGAAAAATGTGTGTTCGCCGTAAAAGAACTGCCATTTCTGGGGTATGTGTTGTCAGATTCAGGTTTCCACATGGATCCAGAGAAAGTCCGGGCGATTATAGACTGGGATCTGCCTGAGAACCTGAAGGCATTGTAACGCTTCCTGGGGTTTGCCAATTTTTATAGAAAGTTTATAAAGAACTATTCCTTGGTGGTCAAACCACTGACGGACATGACCCGAAAGGGATCCGATTTTTCCAAATGGTCACATGCAGCCAAAACTGCCTTTGCATCTCTGAAGGAGAGATTCACCTCGGCCCCTATTCTCGTACAGCCAGATGTCTCGCTTCCTTTTATTGTAGAGGTTGACGCATCAGAGGTGGGGGTGGGAGCGGTACTATCTCAGGGCCCGTCCCCTTGTGAATGGCGTCCGTGTGCTTTCTTTTCGAAGAAATTGTCTACTGCAGAAAGGAACTATGATATTGGCAACAGGGAACTTTTGGCTATTAAGTTGGCTTTTGAGGAGTGGCGTCATTTTTTGGAGGGGGCGGTTCATCCCGTCACGGTGATTACTGATCACAAAAACTTATTATATCTGGAGTCTGCTAAACGTCTCACCCCTAGACAGGCTCGGTGGTCGTTATTTTTTACTAGGTTTAATTTTGTAATAACCTATCGCCCGGGGGCAAAAAATACTAAGGCGGATGCATTGTCTCGAAGTTTTCCTGGAGGGGGTGATGTTGAGGTACCAGAGCCCATTTTGCAAAAGGGGGTGGTGGTCTCTGCATTACACTCAGGTTTGGAGGGGAGGGTGTTGGAAGCTCAGGGGGACGCCCCGGCCTCCTGCCCCTCGGGTAAACTGTTTGTGCCAGAAAATTTACGACTGGAGATACTAAAAGAACACCATAACTCCACACTGGCAGGACACCCAGGTAGTAGGGCAACCTCTGAGTTAGTGTCTCGTCGGTTCTGGTGGCCTAAATGGCGCCAGGAGGTGTTGAATTTTGTGTCTGCATGTGCTACCTGTGCTCGTTCTAAGGTAGATCATACTCGTCCGGCAGGGCGTCTTTTACCTCTGGCCATCCCCAACAGGCCTTGGACGCACCTGTCAATGGATTTCATTACGGATCTACCAGTATCAGCGGGGAAGACTGTTATTCTTGTAGTTGTTGACAGATTCAGTAAAATGGTGCACTTTATTGCTCTTGCCGCATTGCCTAATGCTAACACACTGGCTCAGGTTTTTATTGACCACATCGTGAAGCTTCACGGGGTCCCTTCCGATATTGTTTTGGATCGTGGTACCCAATACGTTTCTAAATTTTGGAAAGCTTTTTGTTCTCGTTTAGGGGTTCATCTGTCGTTTTCTTCATCTTTCCATCCAGAGTCCAACGGTCAGACTGAACGTACCAATCAAAACCTAGAGACATATTTGAGATGCTTTGTTTCCGAAAATCAGGAGGAATGGTCATCTTATTTACCGTTAGCTGAGTTTGCCATTAATAATCGTCGTCAAGAATCCACCGATAAGTCACCATTTTTTGGTGCGTATGGTTTCCATCCTCAGTTTTGTACGTTTAGTGAGGGGGGGCCGTCTGGGATTCCCGAGGAGGAACGATTTGCGTCTTCACTTTCTTCAGTGTGGCAGAGTGTGCAAGAAAGTTTGAAGAGAATTGGTGGTAGATACAAACGTGCGGCTGATAGGAAGCGCTCTGAAGGTCCGGACCTTGGGGTGAATGACTTAGTGTGGTTGTCTACCAGAAATATCAAGTTGAAGGTTCCCTCGTGGAAATTGGGTCCGAGATTTATTGGTCCTTATAGGGTAATTAAGACCATTAACCCGGTGGCTTTTCGTCTGGAGCTACCTCAGATTCTAAGGATCCATAATGTCTTCCACAGATCTCTGCTTAAGAGATATGTAGAACCTCCTGAACCATTGCCACTACCGCCTCCACCGGTGGTTGTTGATGGCAGTCTTGAGTTTCAGGTAGAAAAGATTGTTGATTCACGATATGTTCGCCGCTCTCTTCAGTACCTGGTGCACTGGAAAGGTTATGGTTCCGAAGAGAGAATGTGGGTTCCAGCATCAGAGATAAAAGCGGACAGACTCATTCGGGCTTTTCATAGCTCCCATCCGGAGAGGCCTGGTCTTGAGGGTCCAGGGGCCCCTCGTAGAAAGGGGGGTACTGTCACGACTGTGACTGATCCAGACAGGTCTGGAAGGAGAAGGTCGCAGCGACTTGCTACTCGCGATAGCTTGTGAGTTTGCTCCGTGGTTCAGGGTATGTCATCTGGGTTTTGCCTTGTGAACCTTTTTGTCCTGACTGGGAGTTTGTAGGCATCCTTCTCAGGTGAGTCCTGTCTGCCACTCCCAGCTACTATATTAGTTTCAGTTTCACTTGCAGTCATTGCCAGATATAGTCCTTACTTCCAGTGCTACTCTGACCTTGGAAGGAGATCGTTTGATGGTGTTGCTGTGGAGCTCTTGTCCGGCGTGGACTGTCGTGTTTGGGATCGCCTTCTCTGCTCGTGACTGGATAAGTCTATCTCTGCTGTTGTTTGTTTGTTGCTGTCTTCCCCTGTTGTTTTCCTAGACGTGAGTGATGGTGACTAGCGCTCCCATCGGCCTTTCCCCAGTCCAGTGTTGTTAGGGCGACTGAGGGTTTAGGCATCCTGCTCGCCGCACGGGTTCACACCCCGTCTAGGGTATCAGGGCAGACAGGTGCCAGCTTAGGGTTAGTCAGGGGTGGCCATTCTATTTCCCATCCGTAGATAAGGGTCCCCCTTCCCCTCCGTCTGGTGCGACACGACTGCTGCTGGGATAGCGGTCGTGACAACACCCTTTACATACAGTAGTTTGATTCAGGCATTTGAAATACAGCCATTTATTGCAAATAAATCTTTAATTCAGGCCTACACAGGTTCAGGCCGTGTGAGATACACCCTTTACATACAGGGGTTTGATTCAGGCATTTGAAATACAGCCATTTTGGGCAAAGAAATCTTTAATTAAGGCCTAGTCTGGTTCAGGTCGTGTGAGATACACCCCTTACATACTGTCGTTCTATTCTACTATTAATTAAAACACCCATTTAGGGCAAGATCCCAAATTCGAGAAATAGGAGGAAAGCGTCAAATAAGGGACCTGGCCCAGGTCGTGGTGCTGCTGGTGGAGCTCCTGTTGCAGGAAGAGGACGTGGTCGATCTGTGCCAGCTACACGCACAAGTGAAACCCCTTCCTCAGGTGCGAGTAGGCGACAGAACCTGCACTGAACCACAGTTGGCACCTGCAGCCGATGTCCATCAGTCTTTCACCTCACCCCTTGCAAATCAGCCAAGCAGTCTGAGCCCCAAGTCATGCAGCAGTCTCTTCTGCTTTTTGATAACTCTGTTAGCAGGGTTTCCCACGGCCATCCACCTAGCCCTGCCCCAGAAGTGGAAGAGATTGAGTGCACCGATGCCCAACCACTTATCTTTCAAGATCAGTACATGGGAGGACCATCGCAGCACGTCTCGGATGATGACGAAACACAGGTGTCAACTGCTGGGGCTTTCGAAAGTGTGCAGACCGACAAGGAAGGCATGGGTGAAGACTGGGTGGAAGATGATGTGGAGGACGATGAGGTCCTCGACCCCACATGGAATCAAGGTCATGCGAGTGACCTATGTAGTTGGGAGGAAGAGTCGGTGGTCGCACAGAGGCACCAGCACAGCAGAAGAGGGAGCAGGGTGCAAAAGACAAGACAGGAGTGGTTTGCACGCTGTGCAATCAGAGCCTCAAGCGAGGCATAAACGTTCTCAACCTGAGCACAACCTGCATGACCAGGCATTTAAGTGCAAAGCACAAGCTGCAGTGGAGTAGACACCTCAAATACCATGAAAGGTCTCTGGCTCCTCCTGCTTCCTCTTCTGCTGCAGTCTCGGGCTCTTCATCCACCTCTGGAGTAACAGTGCCATCTGCCACCCCGCAAACAGAGGATATGCCAGCAACACCAACACCTGGGTCACCAAGCATCTTCACAATGTCCCACGGAGGCGTTCAGCTCTCCATCTCCCAAACGCTGGAGAGGAAGTACCCCCCTACCCACCCGCGATCCCAAGCCCTGAATGCCAGCATTTCTAAATCACTGGCTGTCATTCCGTCTGGTGGAGACGGATAGTTTTAAAGGCCTTATGGCGGTGGCTGTCCCACAGTACGTCGTGCCCAGCCGCCACTACGATTCAAGGCGAGCCATCCCTTCCCTGCACAACCAAGTAGGGGACAAAATCAGGTGTGCACTGCGCAACGCCATCTGTGGCAAGGTGCACCTGACTATGGATACGTGGACCAGTAAGCATGGTCAGGGCCGTTATATCTCCATAACAGCACACTGGGTAAATGCAGTGGCGGCTGGGCCTGAGGCGGATAGCAGTTTGGCGCATGTCCTTCCACCACCGAGGATTGCAGGGTGCTTCAGTTTGCCTCCTGTTGCTTCCTACTCCTACTCTGCGCAGAACCTGTGGACGGGCCTTGAACGACAGACCGATGAGTGGTTGCTGCTGGTGACCCTCAAGCCCGGCCTGGTGGTGTGCGATATTGGGCGAAATCTCGTAGCAGCTCTGGGACTAGCCAGTTTGATGCACATCCCTTGCCTGGCGCATGTGCTGAATTTGGTGGTGCAGAGATTTCTTAAAAATTACCGCGATATGTCAGAGCTGCTGCATAAAGTGCGGGCTGTCTGTGCGCGCTTTTGGCATTCTCACCCTGCTGCTGCTCGCCTGTCAGCGCTGCAGCGTAACTTCGGCCTTCCCGCCCACCTCCTCATATGCGACGTGCCCACAAGGTGGAACTTCACCTTGCACATGCTGGCCAGACTGTGCGAGTAGCAGCAGGCCATAGTGGAGTTTCAGCTGCAGCACGCACGGGTGAGTCGCTCGGCGGAACAGCACCACTTCACCACCAATGACTGGGCCTCCATGCGAGACCTGTGTTCCTTGTTGCGCTGTTTCGAGTACTCCACCAACATGGCTAGTGCCGATAACGCCGTTCTCAGCATTACTATCCCACTTCTATGCCTCCTTGAAAAAACGCTCCTGGCTCTGATGGAAGAGGATGTGGCACAGGAGGAGGAGGAAGAGGGATCATTTCGTAGAGTTTCCGGCCAGTCATTCCCAAGTGGCTCCGAGGGTGGGTTCCTGCAACCTCAAACCCAATGTACACTCATTGTCCTGCCAGGGCACAGTTCAGGAGGATGACGAGGTTGAGGATGAGGTGATGGAGGAGGAGGAACCATGTTCACAGCAGGGTGGCACCCAGACCAGCTCATGGCCATCACTGGGTGCGTCGCTGGGGGGATATAGAGGACACAGTCGATACACCTCCCACAGAGGACAGCTTTTTATTGCCTCTGGGCAGCCTGGCACACATGAGTGATTACATGCTGCAGTGTCTCCGCAACGACCGCCGAGTTGCCCACATTCTAACTTGTGCTGATTACTGGGTGGCCACGCTGCTGGATCCCCGTTACAAGGACAATGTACCGTCCTTAATTCCGTCACTGGAGCGTGATCGTAAGATGCGCGAGTATAAGAGCACGCTGGTAGACGCGCTGCTGGTGGCATTCCCACCTGAAAGCGGGGGCACAGTGGAAGCACAAGGCGAAAGCAGAGTACGAGGAAGAGGTCGCCAATGCAGCTGGGGCACCGCCAGCACCTCAGAAGGCAGGGTTAGCATGGCTGAAATGTGGAAAAGCTTTGTCAGCACGCCACAACAACCAGCACCACCAGCTGATATGGAACGTCTTAGCAGGTGGCAGCATTTCACCAACATGGTGGAGCAGTATGTGTGCACATGCCTACACGTACTGAATGACGGGTCTGCCCCCTTCAACTTCTGGGTCTCCAAATTGGGCACATGGCCTGAGCTTGCCCTTTACGCCTTGGAGGTGCTGGCCTGCCCTGCAGCCAGTGTATTGTCTGGACGTGTGTTTAGCACGGCAGGGGGCGTCATCACAGACAAGCGCAGCCGCCTGTCCACAGCCAATGTGGACAAGCTCATGTTCATTAAAATGAACCAGGCATGGATCCCTCAGGACTTGTCCGTACCTTGTGCAGAATAGACATGTATACCGGCACTAACCAGCCATTGTTATACTGCTGCGCAATGGCTCACTCTTGTATTTTGGATATTTTACACTCTTTTAGAGTGTACCCTAATTAAAAAAAAAATATTTAAACTAAAACCTGTGTTGGCTACCTCGTCCTCCTCCACCGCCGCTTCCACCTACACCGCTACATCCACCGTCTCCTCAAACTCCTACTACATATGGAACTCCACCTCATAAACTCAATTTTCTTTTATTTATTTGTACGTATTTTATTTTATATCATTTCACTACTTTGCCAGTTACATTTTCTGGTGAAATTCAGCAATTTTTGGGTGTATAGTACCACTGCTATACCAAGTAGACAGGTTTAAAAAAATAAATTGTCATTTACATTTTCTAGTGAAATTAACAAATTTTTGGGTGTATAGTACCACTGCTATACCTAGTAGACAGGTTAAACAAAAGAAAATTGTCATTTACATTTTCGGGTGAAATTCACAAATTTTTGGGTGTATAGTACCACTGCTATACCTTGTAGGCCGGTTCAAAAAATAAAATTGGCATTTACATTTTCGGGTAAAATTGCCCATTTTTTGGGTGTATAGCACCACTGCTATACCTAGTAGGCTGGTTAAAAAAAAAAAAATTGTCATTTACATTTTCGGGTGAAATTCACCAATTTTTAGGTGTATAGTACCACTGCTATACCAGTTAAAAAAAAATAAAAAATTGTCATTTACATTTTCGGAAGAAATTCACCAATTTTGGTGTGTATAGTACCACTGCATTACCTAGTAGACTGTTAAAAAAATAAAAATAAATTGTCATTTACATTTTCTGGTGAAATCAACAAATTTTTGGGTGTATAGTACCACTGCTATACCTAGTAGACAGGTTAAACAAAAAAAAATTGTCATTTACATTTTCTGGTGAAATTAACAAATTTTTGGGTGTATAGTACCACTGCTATACCTAGTAGACAGGTTAAACAAAACAAATTGTCATTTACATTTTCGGGTGAAATTCACAAATTTTTGGGTGTATAGTACCACTGCTATACCTAGCAGGCCAGTTAAAAAAAATAAAAAATTGTCATTTACATTTTCGGGTGAAATTAACCAATTTTTGGGTGTATAGTACCACTGCTATACCTTGTAGGCCGGTTCAAAAAATAAAATTGGCATTTACATTTTCGGGTAAAATTCACCAATTTTTGGGTGTATAGCACCACTGCTATACCTAGTAGGCTGGTTAAAAAAATAAATAAATAGTCATTTACATTTTCGGGTGAAATTCACAAATTTTTGGGTGTATAGTACCACTGCTATACCTAGTAGGCCAGTTAAAAAAAATAAAAAATTGTCATTTACATTTTCAGAAGAAATTCACCAATTTTGGTGTGTATAGTACCACTGCATTACCTAGTAGACCGTTAAAAAAATAAAAATAAATTGTCATTTACATTTTCTGGTGAAATCAACAAATTTTTGGGTGTATAGTACCACTGCTATACCTAGTAGACAGGTTAAACAAAAAAAAATTGTCATTTACATTTTCGGGTGAAATTAACAAATTTTTGGGTGTATAGTACCACTGCTATACCTAGTAGGCCGGTTAAAAAAATAAATAAATTGTCATTTACATTTTTGGGTGAAATTCACCAATTTTTGGGTGTATAGTACCACTGCTATACCTAGTAGGCCAGTTAAAAAAAATAATAAATTGTCATTTACATTTTTGGATGAAATTCACCAATTATGGTGTGTATAGTACCACTGCTATACCTAGTAGACCGTTAAAAAAAAAAAATTGTCAGTTATATATTCTGGTGAAATTCACCAATTTTTGGGTGTGATGTACCACTGCTATACCTAGTAGACAAAAAAATATAAAAATAGTCAGTTACATTTTCCGGTGAAATTCACAAATTTTTGGGTGTGATTTACCACTGCTATACCTAGTAGACAGGTTTAAAAAAAAAAAATTGTCAGTCACATTTTTGGGTGTAATATACCCCTCCTCTACCTAGTTGACAGCTTAATAAATTTCAGTGATTTTTCTGTTACATTCTTGGGTTGACATTATACAATTTTAGACGTGAATAAACACCTGCTATGCATAGGTGACAGGGAATAAAATTTTATAAATCATTCAGTAATTAATGTGCGCCACATCCTTTCATTCAATGCTTAAACTTTGAAAAGTTGTCACACTTTTATGCTTTAATAATTTCTACCATATTTCAACTCTATAATTGTAAATTTAAAAAAATTAATCCTCCCTTGAATGTGGTCTCTCTTTCTCACGCTCCCTCTCCGGCGTGGAACCCTGATTCCCTGCCACCCGTGATCACCATGGTAGGTGCATAAAAGAACATCAAAAGTTGATAGAGCAGATGTCAAATTGGATCGTGAACATCACGGGGACGTGCGACATGGTGGGGCAGTAAGTGTGCACACGCCTACACGAACTGACTGACAGGGGTCAGCCCCTGCAACTTCTGGGTCTCCAAATTGGGCAGATGGCCTGAGCTTGCCCTTTACCCCTTGGAGGTGCTGGCCTGCCCTGCAGCCAGTGTATTGTTTAAACGTGTGTTTAGCATAACTGGAGGGAGTTATCACAGGTTATATTTCCCAATGTTTTGGGGTGTACCCTAATTTTAAAAATAAAATGGAAAACAAAAAAGGAGTGTAGATTTCCTCCTCCTCCTCCACCGCTGCTTCTACCTACGCCGCCACATCCACCGCCTCCTCAACCTCCTACTCCATATGGACCTGGTCCTCCTAGATCAAGATTATTATTTTTTATTTTTACGTATTTTATGTTATTTTAAGTCATTTCCCTATCTACATTTGTTTGCAGAGCACTTGCCATGCTCTTAACTACATTTTGATGCCATTTGAAGCCCTCTAGCCCTTTCCATTACATTATTACAGCCATTTTAGTGCTCAAAAGTTCGGGTCCCCATTGACTTTAACCACCTCCCGACCGCCTAACGCACGGATGCGTCCGGAAGGTGGTTGATTCATTCCTCCTGGACGCATCCGTGCGTCATCTCGCGAGACGCGAGATTTCCTGTGAACGCGCGCACACAGGCGCGCGCGCTCACAGGAACGGAAGGTAAGAGAGTTGATCTCCAGCCTGCCAGCGGCGATCGTTCGCTGGCAGGCTGGAGATGTGATTTTTTTAACCCCTAACAGGTATATTAGACGCTGTTTTGATAACAGCGTCTAATATACCTGCTACCTGGTCCTCTGGTGGTCCCCTTTGTTTGGATCGACCACCAGAGGACACAGGTAGCTCAGTAAAGTAGCACCAAGCACCACTACACTACACTACACCCCCCCCCGTCACTTATTAACCCCTTATTAGCACCTGATCACCCCATATAGACTCCCTGATCACCCCCCTGTCATTGATTACCCCCCTGTCATTGATCAACCCCCTGTAAAGCTCCATTCAGACGTCCGCATGATTTTTACGGATCCACTGATAGATGGATCGGATCCGCAAAACGCATCCGGACGTCTGAATGAAGCCTTACAGGGGCGTGATCAATGACTGTGGTTATCACCCCATATAGACTCCCTGATCACCCCCCTGTCATTGATTACACCCCTGTCATTGATTTCCCCCCTGTAAAGCTCCATTCAGACGTCCGCATGATTTTTACGGATCCACTGATAGATGGATCGGATCCGCAAAACGCATCCGGACGTCTGAATGAAGCCTTACAGGGGCGTGATCAATGACTGTGGTTATCACCCCATATAGACTCCCTGATCACCCCCCTGTCATTGATCACACCCCTGTCATTGATCACCCCCCTGTAAAGCTCCATTCAGACGTCCGCATGATTTTTACGGATGCACTGATAGATGGATCGGATCCGCAAAACGCATCCGGACGTCTGAATGAAGCCTTACAGGGGCATGATCAATGACTGTGGTGATCACCCCATATAGACTCCCTGATCACCCCCCTGTAAAGCTCCATTCAGATGTCCGCATGATTTTTACGGATGCACTGATAGATGGATCCGATCCGCAAAACGCATCCGGACGTCTGAATGAAGCCTTACAGGGGCATGATCAATGACTGTGGTGATCACCCCATATAGACTCCCTGATCACCCCCCTGTAAAGCTCCATTCAGATGTCCGCATGATTTTTACGGATGCACTAATAGATGGATCCGATCCGCAAAACGCATCCGGACGTCTGAATGAAGCCTTACAGGGGCGTGATCAATGACTGTGGTGATCACCCCATATAGACTCCCTGATCACCCCCCTGTCATTGATTACACCCCTGTAAAGCTCCATTCAGACGTCCGCATGATTTTTACGGATCCACTGATAGATGGATCGGATCCGCAAAACGCATCCGGACGTCTGAATGAAGCCTTACAGGGGCATGATCAATGACTGTGGTGATCACCCCATATAGACTCCCTGATCACCCCCCTGTCATTGATCACCCCCCCTGTCATTGATCACCCCCCCTGTCATTGATCACCCCCCCTGTCATTGATCACCCCCCCTGTCATTGATCACCCCCCCTGTCATTGATCACCCCCCTGTCATTGATCACCCCCCCTGTCATTGATCACCCCCCCTGTCATTGATCACCCCCCCTGTCATTGATCACCCCCCCTGTCATTGATCACCCCCCCTGTCATTGATCACCCCCCTGTCATTGATCACCCCTCTGTAAGGCTCCATTCAGACATTTTTTTGGCCCAAGTTAGCGGAATTATTTTTTTTTTTTCTTACAAAGTCTCATATTCCACTAACTTGTGTCAAAAAATAAAATCTCACATGAACTCACCATACCCCTCACGGAATCCAAATGCGTAAAATTTTTTAGACATTTATATTCCAGACTTCTTCTCACGCTTTAGGGCCCCTAGAATGCCAGGGCAGTATAAATACCCCACATGTGACCCCATTTCGGAAAGAAGACACCCCCAGGTATTCCGTGAGGGGCATATTGAGTCCATGAAAGATTGAAATTTTTGTCCCAAGTTAGCGGAACGGGAGACTTTGTGAGAAAAAAATTAAAAATATCAATTTCCGCTAACTTGTGCCAAAAATTTTTTTTTTCTATGAACTCGCCATGCCCCTCATTGAATACCTTGGGGTGTCTTCTTTCCAAAATGGGGTCACATGTGGGGTATTTATACTGCCCTGGCATTCTAGGGGCCCCAAAGCGTGAGAAGAAGTCTGGTATCCAAATGTCTAAAAATGCCCTCCTAAAAGGAATTTGGGCACCTTTGCGCATCTAGGCTGCAAAAAAGTGTCACACATCTGGTATCGCCGTACTCAGGAGAAGTTGGGGAATGTGTTTTGGGGTGTCATTTTACATATACCCATGCTGGGTGAGAGAAATATCTTGGTCAAATGCCAACTTTGTATAAAAAAATGGGAAAAGTTGTCTTTTGCCAAGATATTTCTCTCACCCAGCAAGGGTATATGTAAAATGACACCCCAAAACACATTCCCCAACTTCTCCTGAATACGGCGATACCACATGTGTGACACTTTTTTGCAGCCTAGGTGGGCAAAGGGGCCCATATTCCAAAGAGCACCTTTAGGATTTCACAGGTCATTTACCTACTTACCACACATTAGGGCCCCTGGAAAATGCCAGGGCAGTATAACTACCCCACAAGTGACCCCATTTTGGAAAGAAGACACCCCAAGGTATTCCGTGAGGGGCATGGCGAGTTCCTAGAATTTTTTATTTTTTGTCACAAGTTAGTGGAAAATGCTGATTTTTTTTTTTTTTTTTTTTTTTTTATACAAAGTCTCATATTCCACTAACTTGTGACAAAAAATAAAAACTTCCATGAACTCACTATGTCCATCAGCGAATACCTTGGGGTGTCTTCTTTCCAAAATGGGGTCACTTGTGGGGTAGTTATACTGCCCTGGCATTCTAGTGGCCCAAATGTGTGGTAAGGAGTTTGAAATCAAATTCTGTAATAAATGACCTGTGAAATCCGAAAGGTGCTCTTTGGAATATGGGCCCCTTTGCCCACCTAGGCTGCAAAAAAGTGTCACACATCTGGTATCTCCGTACTCAGGAGAAGGTGGGGAATGTGTTTTGGGGTGTCATTTTACATATACCCCTGCTGGGTGAGAGAAATATCTTGGCAAAAGACAACTTTTCCCATTTTTTTATACAAAGTTGGCATTTGACCAAGATATTTCTCTCACCCAGCATGGGTATATGTAAAAAGACACCCCAAAACACATTCCCCAACTTCTACTGAATACGGAGATACCAGATGTGTGACACTTTTTTGCAGCCTAGGTGGGCAAAGGGGCCCATATTCCAAAGAGCACCTTTCGGATTTCACAGGTCAATTTTTACAGAATTTGATTTCAAACTCCTTACCACACATTTGGGCCCCTAGAATGCCAGGGCAGTATAACTACCCCACAAGTGACCCCATTTTGGAAAGAAGAGACCCCAAGGTATTCGCTGATGGGCATAGTGAGTTCATGGAAGTTTTTATTTTTTGTCACAAGTTAGTGGAATATGAGACTTTGTATGAAAAAAAAAAAAAAAAAAAAAAATCATCATTTTCCACTAACTTGTGACAAAAAATAAAAAATTCTAGGAACTCGCCATGCCCCTTACGGAATACCTTGGGGTGTCTTCTTTCCAAAATGGGGTCACTTGTGGGGTAGTTATACTGCCCTGGCATTCTAGGGGCCCAAATGTGTGGTAAGGAGTTTGAAATCAAATTCAGTAAAAAATGACGAGTGAAATCCGAAAGGTGCTCTTTGGAATATGGGCCCCTTTGCCCACCTAGGCTGCAAAAAAGTGTCACACATCTGGTATCTCCGTACTCAGGAGAAGGTGGGGAATGTGTTTTGGGGTGTCATTTTATATATACCCATGCTGGGTGAGAGAAATATCTTGGCAAAAGACAACTTTTCCCATTTTTTTATACAAAGTTGTCATTTGACCAAGATATTTATCTCACCCAGCATGGGTATATGTAAAAAGACACCCCAAAACACATTCCTCAACTTCTCCTGAGTACGGCAATACCAGATGTGTGACACTTTTTTGCAGCCTAGGTGGGCAAAGGGGCCCATATTCCAAAGAGCACCTTTCGGATTTCACAGGTCATTTTTTACTGAATTTGATTTCAAACTCCTTACCACACATTTGGGCCCCTAGAATGCCAGGGCAGTATAACTACCCCACAAGTGACCCCATTTTGGAAAGAAGAGACCCCAAGGTATTTCGTGATGGGCATAGTGAGTTCATAGAACTTTTTATTTTTTGTCACAAGTTAGTGGAATATGAGACTTTGTAAGAAAAAAAAAAAAAAAAAAAAAAATCATCATTTTCCGCTAACTTGTGACAAAAAATAAAAAGTTCTATGAACTCACTATGCCCATCAGCGAATACCTTAGGGTGTGTACTTTCAGAAATGGGGTCATTTGTGGGGTGTTTGTACTGTCTGGGCATTGTAGAACCTCAGGAAACATGACAGGTGCTCAGAAAGTCAGAGCTGCTTCAAAAAGCGGAAATTCACATTTTTGTACCATAGTTTGTAAACGCTATAACTTTTACCCAAACCATTTTTTTTCTACCCAAACATTTTTTTTTTATCAAAGACATGTAGAACTATAAATTTAGAGCAAAATTTCTATATGGATGTCGTTTTTTTTTGCAAAATTTTACAACTGAAAGTGAAAAATGTCATTTTTTTGCAAAAAAATCGTTAAATTTCGATTAATAACAAAAAAAGTAAAAATGTCAGCAGCAATGAAATACCACCAAATGAAAGCTCTATTAGTGAGAAGAAAAGGAGGTAAAATTCATTTGGGTGGTAAGTTGCATGACCGAGCAATAAACGGTGAAAGTAGTGTAGGTCAGAAGTGTAAAAAGTGGCCTGGTCTTTCAGGGTGTTTAAGCACTGGGGGCTGAGGTGGTTAATGGGGTTCGGGTTCAAGTTCGGGTCAAGTTCGGGTCAAGTTCGGGTCCCGAATTCGAACTTTTTTCCGAAGTTCGGCCAAACCCATCGAACCCGAACATCCAGGTGTCCGCTCAACTCTATTTATGATTATTATTCTGTCCCATTACTTTTGGTCCCTTAACAAGTGGGAGGCATATATGCAAACTGTTGTAATTCCTGCACCGTTCACCTGATTTGGATGTAAATACCCTCAAATAAAGCGGACAGTCTGCAGTTATAGCACATCTAGTTCGTTTCATTTCAAATCCATTGTGGTGGTGTATAGAGCTAAACATGCTAGAATTGTGTCGATGTCCCAAAATTTATGGACCTGGCTGTATGTAAATGGTGAAATATACAGTACAGACCAAAAGTTTGGACACACCTTCTCATTCAAAGAGTTTTCTTTATTTTCATGACTATGAAAATTGTAGATTCACACTGAAGGCATCAAAACTATGAATTAACACATGTGGAATTATATACATAACAAACAAGTGTGAAACAACTGAAAATATGTCATATTCTAGGTTCTTCAAAGTAGCCACCTTTTGCTTTGATTACTGCTTTGCACACTCTTGGCATTCTCTTGATGAGCTTCAAGAGGTAGTCCCCTGAAATGGTTTTCACTTCACAGGTGTGCCCTGTCAGGTTTAATAAGTGGGATTTCTTGCCTTATAAATGGGGTTGGGACCATCAGTGGCGTTGAGGAGAAGTCAGGTGGATACACAGCTGATAGTCCTACTGAATAGACTGTTAGAATTTGTATTATGGCAAGAAAAAAGCAGCTAAGTAAAGAAAAACGAGTGGCCATCATTACTTTAAGAAATGAAGGTCAGTCAGTCAGCCGGAAAATTGGGAAAACTTTGAAAGTAAGGGCTATTTGACCATGAAGGAGAGTGATGGGGTGCTGCGCCAGATGACCTGGCCTCCACAGTCACCGGACCTGAACCCAATCGAGATGGTTTGGGGTGAGCTGGACCGCAGAGTGAAGGCAAAAGGGCCAACAAGTGCTAAGCATCTCTGGGAACTCCTTCAAGACTGTTTGAAGACCATTTCAGGGGACTACATTTTGAAGCTCATCAAGAGAATGCCAAGAGTGTGCAAAGCAGTAATCAAAGCAAAAGGTGGCTACTTTGAAGAACCTAGAATATGACATATTTTCAGTTGTTTCACACTTGTTTGTTATGTATATAATTCCACATGTGTTAATTCATAGTTTTGATGCCTTCATAGTCATGAAAATAAAGAAAACTCTTTGAATGAGAAGGTGTGTCCAAACTTTTGGTCTGTACTGTATATTTACCGATCGATATATCTATAAACATATATATCTATATATACCATCTATATATATAGAGAGAGTATCTGCAATGTGACAGGAAGATCTTGTGCTTGTGCGAGCTAGGAGATGATCATGTGACAGTTTTTTTTAAATGCAAAGTTAGGTTGTGCAGAGCAGGGGGAGGGGAAGGGCAGGTTATTCACGCCCACAAATATTCATGAGGGAGAGCTCAGTCATTGTTGTTACACGCCCCCACAGCTTTGCTGCAGCATGTAAACAAAGTAATAATAGCAGCACAATGCAAAGGTGTAAGTATGGGTTTTTCTCTTAAGAAAACAAGCTTAACTAATGTATATGCATGTCCTGATGAGTTTTATAAGGTTTTTTTTTGTTTTTTTTCCACAACCCGGATAACCCCTTTAAGTGAAACTCTCCAAAAGTTCCAAAACTTGATGTTAAATTTCCAGCCATTGTGAAGCATATTAAACTGATGCAGTTTTAAAGTTAAATTCAACCCTGCTGCCTCATAATCCATCCGATTTCATATGACGTTAAATTCCAAAAAATAATGACTTTTTTTATTATAAGTTTAAATCACAGATGTTGTCATTTGCAGTCGTGTTGGTTTCATTCACTACCTTTCTTTTTCCAGTGCTCATGTAATTTAGTTTTACTGGGAGTATTAATGTTTCCCTCTGGTTCCCTCACAAATTGATTCAGCAGGGTGCCTAATGAACGTTAAAACAGAATTTAAAAAAAGAGAAGAAATCAATGGTGCAATTCGGAACTCCGGAAAACAGTTTTATAGAATTTTTAAGAAAGGATTACATCAGCTTTATTTTAGCCAGAGCGATATCTTGGTAGAGTATTTGTGAAGTTTTGACGTAAATAATATATCACTAGTAAAACTAATAATAAATCATTTTAATTAAATTGGATTTGGCAAGCTTTGGGTTGGCTACATTCTAAGCTTCTGTGGAAAAACAACTTTCTTGCCACCGGTATCTACTAACTGTTAGAATGAAAAAGACTTTAGAAATAAGAGTCAGCTGTTGCTAAAGTAAATACAACTATGTATTGTGTTAACGGAGTTATAGCATGGTTATTGTAAAAAATTAAAATCAGACATCATATGATACATGACATTCTCTTTTTAACAATGCTAGAACCAGCCCTGTACCTCACATGGCTCCAGAGATCTCTTAATTAATTGTTCCAATTGTTCTGCTAGATTCATTTCAAGCTGGCAGCTCAGAGGGTGTGTCTTTTCTTGCTGTAACAGTTTCCCTATCTCAGCTCAGGGGGTGTGCCCTTTCTGCTGCAGCCGTCTCCCTATCACAGCTCAGGGGGTGAATCCTTTGTATTAGAGCTCTATCCCTATGACAGATTGAGGTGTGTCTTTCTGCTCCAGCAGTCTCCATATGACAGACCAGGGGCCTTGTCCTTTCTACTTCAGCTCTCTCCCTATCACAGCTCAGGCTCTTTTCCTGCAACTGTCACAACTGGTGACAGTTGAAGGTTGGAACTGAGCATGTTCATCCACCTCAGAGAGGAAAATAGCCAAGCAGCAGGTGGCACCGTAAAGATAGAATTTATGGAATAACTCAGTAGCTAAACTAAATTTTAAATTACATGCAGTTACAAAATCATTCTGATTGAAGTGCCACTTTGAATATAGAATATTTCTTGTGGGACAACCCCTCCAACCCTTTCCTTACCTCCGCTGTAAATGTCGTCCGCTCGCGAGCAAAGCAGGCCCCATAGTCACTGGTTGTCGCTTTTTTAAACAGCTGACACCCAGAGCTAATGTCAATGATCGCCAATAACTCAGATTGCAGACATTTAACCCCTCTGATGCCGTGGTCAACTGAGGTATTACCAGGCGATTGTCACGCAATAGTAGATTTAAGTCAGACACAGAGAGGGAATGTCTTGCATTAAAGAAAGCCTGCCTGTATGCTGTTTGATCCGGTGGTTGAAGGTGAGCCTCAGCAAGAAAAGAGATCCAGTTCTTAGACCAAACAACTGAAGTTGGGGATCAGACTCCAACACTTGTTTTTATTTTCTCCATAGTCAATGCTCTCAGTAAACAACAAAGTTTACATGCTCCTCAGCTGAATACAGTTGCTGGTATATCATCTTTGGCAGATTGTGGTGATGGGTGTCTCGAAAAATAGTCTTCAGGGTTCCCAGATCCTGCTTCATATCTCAAATGAAAGTAGTAGTTCTGTTGGTGGAGTGGCCAGAGTTCCAGTCGTGGGAGAGGCTTTGAAGAAGGTTGATTGAAGATTGGATTAAGTAGTTTATTGGTAACTTACCAGTGCCAATTGACCACTAAAAAGGTAAAGATAAAAATAAAGGCACCCCAACACAAAAGCAAGAGCTTCCCTCTCAGTTTCTGAATAGCACTGTTTTATCTCCGTTAAAGGGGCTCTTCGAGAAACTGAAAGGGTTATTGTTTACCTCTTTTTTGAGGAATAAACTTTACTCATGAAGAAACACAAGCATTACAAGAATTAATAGAAAATCAGAATATAGTAATCAAACCATCAAACAAGGGTGATAACATGGTGATAATTGACAGAGATACATATGTGGAAATTGTTATGAGGATAGTCAATGATGAAAATACATTAAAGTACATACAAAAAAACTAGAAACTAATTCAACAGAAAAATATTGGTAGATGCCAAAGCTCATTGTGAAAGAGGAGTTTCAAAGTTTTTATAACTCAAACCCAACACTGGCCACCTTCTAAAGTTCATAAGAACAGGAGCCCGGTCCCTGGCAGACCGATTGTTTGAGGGAATAACAATCTTACCAAAAATATAAGTAAACATGTTGACAAAATGCTGTCCCCCTTTGTAACAATATTACCCTCTTATCTGAAAGATACCAAAGTCACCAGGCTCCAGGAGATACATGTCACACTATGAACAATGACAGCGAGCTTACATGTAGAAGCTCTGTACACAACTATACAACATGATTTGGGAATTTAAGCCATCAAAACCTTTTTAGGTACTAAGGGGATACACTTTCAAAATAAAGTTTGTACTCAAGCACAATTATTTCATTTTCAATGGCAAATTTTATCACCTGATCACTGGAACAGCAATGGGGATAGCTTGCATACCGAGTTATGCAAATTTATTTTTAGGGTGGTGGCAGGACACTAAGGTCTTCATGAAACACATACATGAGTGTATGCAGTAGTCACATTTTATTTTGGGGAAGATATTTAGATTTAATAATTCAATTAATAATGATTCATGCTGCCCCCTCTGTAGTATAACATTCAATATATCCTACTCACAGGGCTACTGTTATATCGTAATGCAGGCCCGGCCGGGCAGACGAGCGGCAGAGTGACTGACTGACGTCATGTGCCTGCCCGGCCTACTTTATGAATGAAGCAGGCGGCGCAGGCACGTGACGTCAGTCAGTCTGCCGCTCGTCTGCCCGGCCGGCCTGCATTACAATATAACAGTAGCCCTGTGAGTAGGATATATTGAATGTTATACTACAGAGGGGGCAGCATGAATCATTATTAATTGAATTACACATTTTATAACTGTAATGGAGCGGCAATAGGGGGCCTGTGGATGGCACTGTTATGGGGTGGGGGGGTCTGTGGATGGCACTGTTATAGGATGGGGGATCTGTGGATGCCATCCACAAATCCCCCATAACAGTGCCATCCAGTGGCGTAGGGATCGCCATAGCAGTGGCTATGGGGCCCGACACCACTGGGGGCCCGTCCGACCGCATTCAGTTTTTTTATTTTTTTTATTAACACACAGACACTACAGGAGGTGGCGTAACTACCGGGGAAGCAGCTGCTTCGGGGCCCGACAGTTTATTTTCAAGTTAGTTAAATATCGATTCTTGTCTTAATGTTCAGGCCCCCTCGCTAATGTGATCTAATCTTACTGTATTCTAAAGTTTCCTGTTGTGTCTGGGATTTGAACCCACAACCTCCAATGTATCAGTGGCAAAGCATTTACCCTCACAACCATAAAGGAGGCATTGCAACTGATTGAAAAAACATGAGACTTCTACTGTTATAGCTGGCTAAGTGTACATCTATACACATGACTGCTGCCCCAACACACCCAGCACTGCTATATCTCTATATGACAGCTATCCCAGCACACTCAGCTCTGCTATATCTCTATATATGAGCAGCTGTCATGTGTATAGATGTACACTTAGCCAGCTATAACAGTAGAAGCCTCATAATTTTTCAGTCAGCAGCAAGGCAGCTGTTATGGTCTTGTGGTTAGATGCTTTGCCTCTGATACAGAAGGTCATGGGTTCAAATCCCAGCAGAAACCTTTTCTGAAATACACAAGCACTGACTCCATATATGGACATACAGGGCGGGACACAGGAAGAGACTGCATCGCATCGCTGACATGGAGGTAAGTAGAAGTGTTTATTATTATTTTTTTAATACCCGACTGTTACTGCCATGGGGGAGCGGGGGGGCACTTGATACTGGCACATGGGGGGAGGGGGACTGGCACCTGGGGGGGGGGTTGGCACCTGATACTGGCACATGGGGGGGGGGAGAGAGGCAACTGATACTGTGGATGGCACTGTTTAAGGGAGGGGATCTGTGGATGGCACTGTTTAGGGGAGGGGGGATCTGTTGATGGCACTGATTAGGGGAGGGGGATCTGTGGATGGCACTATTTAGGGGAGGGGGATCTGTGGATGGCACTATTTAGGGGAGGGGGATCTGTGGATGGCACTATTTAGGGGAGGGGGATCTGTGGATGGCACTATTTAGGGGAGGGGGATCTGTGGATGGCACTATTTAGGGGAGGGGGATCTGTGGATGGCACTGTTTAGGGGAGAGGGATCTGTGGATGGCACTATTTAGGGGAGGGGGATCTGTGGATGGCACTATTTAGGGGAGGGGGATCTGTTGATGGCACTATTTAGGGGAGGGGATCTGTGGATGGCACTGTTTAGGGGAGGGGGATCTGTGGATGGCACTGTTTAGGGGAGAGGGATCTGTGGATGGCACTGTTTAGGGGAGGGGGATCTGTGGACGGCACT
Organism: Bufo bufo; assembly: GCF_905171765.1. Taxonomy (NCBI): domain Eukaryota; kingdom Metazoa; phylum Chordata; class Amphibia; order Anura; family Bufonidae; genus Bufo; species Bufo bufo. The sequence continues at coordinate 783,768,683 of NC_053390.1, read as the reverse complement.
ATTTAGGGGAGGGGGATCTGTGGATGGCACTATTTAGGGGAGGGGGATCTGTGGATGGCACTATTTAGGGGAGGGGGATCTGTGGACGGCACTGTTTAGGGGAGAGGGATCTGTGGATGGCACTGTTTAGGGGAGGGGGATCTGTGGATGGCACTATTTAGGGGAGGGGGATCTGTGGATGGCACTATTTAGGGGAGGGGGATCTGTTGATGGCACTATTTAGGGGAGGGGGATCTGTGGATGGCACTATTTAGGGGAGGGGGATCTGTTGATGGCACTATTTAGGAGAGGGGGATCCGTGGATGGCACAGGGGGGGGGGGGCATAAATTTTTTTTGCTATGGGCCCATGCATTTCTAGCTACGCCCCTGGAACAGGCGTAGTATTTTAGATAAATATTACACATTACACAGTGTAAACTTAGTCCAGGCAGTCACTGGATGCTCCAGATTTATCACAATACTGAACGCTTCATGATAAATTTGGCGCATATTACAAGGCCAGACATGTTATAATGTCAGTGGACTGATAAGCAGCTAATGTAAGAAAAAACATCGGAGGATCTGTGCACACATTTCACTCAGAGCTGACATGTAAGTAGCAAATATCAAATAACTGATAGATTTTCTTTTTTCAGCATCTGCATGTTCTGGAGGAAAATGAAATCTAGAGAGCCTCTGGAAAAAGAGCCAGTGTGAAGGCGAACCGTCAAGCACCATCCTGTACTGCCACCTGCCAGGAAAAAAAAAATATATGAAAATTTTGACCCTTCCCCAAAAACAAAAAAACTTTAAAAAAAAACTTCCCTTCCCCATTTCTGCCTTCACTTTCTCTCCCTACTCCCCCTCCATGAAAAAATAAAAATAAAAAAATGTTTCCCAAAAAATAAAAAATTCTCTTCCCTTCCCCTTTTCTTCCCTCCCCTTTTTCCCTTAAAAATAAAAAAAATAAAAATATACAACAAATCTTGACTGCAGCATTTCATTTCCCATTCCTTACCTGCCTATATGTCACATAAGAACTACAAAGAGTATGGCCTCTTTCCCACGGGCGTGTGCGCCCCGTGGTCGTGCTGCGGCCCGCATAATGCGGGCCTCAATGCAGGAGCACAGTCCGTGGGGCAGCCGCAGCGGATCGCGGACCCATTCACTTGAATGGTTCCACGATCCGGCCGTTCCGCAAAATGATAGGACATGTTCTATCTTTTTGCGGAACGGAAGTACGGGACGAAACCCCACGGAAGCACTCCGTAGTGCTTTCATAGGGTTCTGTTCCGTGCTTCCATTCCGCACCATTCCGCATCTCCGGATTTGCGGACCCATTGAAGTGAATGGGTCCGCATCCGTGATGAGGAATGCCCATGGAAGGGCACCCGTGTATTGCGGATCCACAAATGCGGTCTGCAATACGGCAAAGGGGCGCACACGCCCGTGGGAAAGATCTAGATGACTAACTTCAAGCACCTGGGCTCCAATGTAAAATACCTAACAGGGCCATGAACTATCATGTGTGGTGTACAGCACTGGTCTACTCATATGGGACATGTGGACCTTTTGGACCCTCTCAGATTAAAGGGCCTAGGGTGTGACCGTTGCTGGGGGAAAAAGATGTGGGATGTCGCATAGTCGAGCTCGTCTTCTTTCTTCTTCTTCTTGCAGGACCTGGCTGGAAAAGGACCTTCGGTGACGTCATCGCGCTCACCACGTGATGAGCACGGTGACGTCAGCGCCGGTCCTGCTGAATGAAGATAGAAGAACCTTCTATCTTCATTCAGCAGGACCTGCGCTGACATCACCGCGCTCACCACGTGGTGAGCGCGATGACATCACTGAAGGTCCTTTTCCAGCCAGGTTCTGCAAGAAGAAGAAGAAAGAAGACGAGCTCGACTATGCGATCAAGTGGATGAGGTGAGTTGCATTTTTTTTATTTTTAACCCCACAATGGACCTTTTACTTAGCATTCAGAATTAAAGAATGCTATTATTTTCCATTATAACCATGTTATAATGGAAAATAATAAAGTAATTGGGGTCCCTGGTAACTCATCCCTTGTCTCCTTAGCAACCATGTGTGAATGTGGATGCTTGCGATTTTCACACATCCCCGATCATTTCTATGGGGCCTGCTTTGCGTAAAAAACGCAGAATATAGAACATGCTGTGATTTTCACGCAACGCACAAGTGATGCGTGAAAAACACCGCTCATCTGAACAGCCCCATTGAAGTGAATTCGTCCGGATTCAGTGCGGGTGCAATGTGTTCACCTCACGCATTGCACCCGCGCTGAATTATTGCCCGTGTGAAAGGGGCCTTACTGTTTCCGATCTGCAAAAAACGTATTGCATAAGGAAACCATACGGATATGTTTTGTGGAATAACGGAACAGAAGAGGACTTAAATCAGAGAAAAAAAATAGATACGAAACAACGGATCCAGGAAATACGGACCGCAAAGCAACGGTCGTGTGCATGTGCCCTAAGTCAAGTAGTGTAGTTCCTTTTCGTTTGGCGGCCCACGTGGCGTCCCATGTTTTGGTTTGCTCACTCGTTCTTTGACACAGTGCACTGTCTATTTCAGTGCACTGGTTGGGCGTCCAAGAAAATCAATATAACAAAATAATAGCAAAGACAAGTGCACTCTGTGGTCTTACTAAACCCTCAAACTGATTTTAAAATTGAGAGATTAGCCAACATATCCTACGGTGTAGGACATGTCTGAGCCCGAGCACCGCGCCAAGGTTTCTCAAGTAGCTCGGGGACCTAACACTCACCTACCTGGGCCTATGTGGGCAATACCAGGAGCCAGTGGGCAAATTACAGGAGCATGAGGCCGACTCACAAACAACTCACCAGTTACCTCCAGCATGTGACCATGCTAGCAATGGGAGGAGAGAGGAGTCACTCATGCTCCTGTAATTTGCCCACTGGCTCCTGGTATTGCCCACATAGGCCCAGGTAGGTGAGTGTTAGGTCCCCGAGCTACTTGAGAAACCTTGGCGCGGTGCTCGGACTTAGACATGTCCTACACCGTAGGATATGTTGGCTAATCTCTCAATTTTAAAATCAGTTTGAGGGTTTAGTAAGACCGCAGAGTGCACCTGTCCTTGCTGAGTTTGCTTTAAATAACCATCGCCAGGAGTCCTCTGATAAGTCACCATTTTTTCGTGCATATGGGTTTCATCCGCAGTTTGGGACATTCTCTGGAGAGGGGTCTTCTGGTTTACCTGATGAGGAGAGATTTTCCTCGTCTTTGTCGTTTATTTGGCAAAAGATTCAGGGTAATCTGAAGAGGATGACTGAGAGATATAAGCGTGTGGCGGATAAGAGACGTGTGCCTGGTCCGGACCTGAATGTGGGTGATCTGGTGTGGTTGTCCACAAAGAATATCAAACTGAAGGTTCCCTCCTGGAAGTTGGGTCCTAAGTTTATTGGGCCTTACAAGATATTGTCCGTCATCAATCCAGTTGCCTTCCGACTTCCTCAGACTTGGAAGATCCATAATGTTTTTCACAAGTCCCTATTAAAACCTTATGTCCAACCCACTGTACCCTCCTCTTTGCCTCCTCCTCCGATTATTGTTGATGGTAATCTTGAATTTCAGGTCTCTGGGATTGTGGATTCTCGCATTATCCGCTGTTCTCTCCAGTACCTCGCTCATTGGGAGGGTTATGGTCCTGAGGAGAGGATGTGGGTCCCAGTGGCGGACATTAAGGCCACTCGTCTCATTAGAGCTTTCCATAGGTCTCATCCTGAGAAGGTGTGCTCTGAGTGTCCGGAGTCCACCCGTAGAGGGAGGGTTACTGTCACCGCCACTTCTGTGAGAAGGTCTGGCAGACGTTCTTCTCTACCTCTTGTATGATGTTCTATGTTTTGGTTTCACTTTCTCATCTCCTTTCCTTCTGCCAGGTGTCACTTATTTAGACATAATCGTCTTCCTTTATATTCCCTCCCATACTGCCTCACTTTGCGGTTTATACTACTTCCTGGATTAGGTATTCACTGCTGGAGGCTTCGTCTGCTGTTTGCTCAGATAAGTCCTTTACTTTATTGTGTTTGCTTGCTGGCTTGAATCTATGTGACCCTGACTCCCTCACTATTATAGGGTTTTCAGGTGTCACACAGGCTTAGGTACGTGGACATGCAATCGTCTACCATCGAGACCCTTGTATGTGCATAGCAGTCAGGGAGAGCTGTTAGGGTTTTATAGGGCTCACCTAATAGCTCCTTAGTGTGGGATCAAGCCAGTCGCTCATTTATTTATAAGTTCCAGCTATCTGCAAATCTCATCCATGACATTCAGCTGTCATTCCCTTAAATAGGAGTTGAGCTTCAGTGCAAATGCATGGCCGCTATACCATACACAGAGCTGTGCTGTGCTCCGTACACAGTATAATTTCTGGAGCAGTGGCTGCATGAATCAGCTAATCAGATTCAGACCCCCACCGATCTGATATTGATGACCCATCATGAATATAGCTCATCAATATCTGCAAATGCAGTGGCCTTATATGTGTAATATATAACATGTAACATGTTATGTGATGTACTAGTAATGTGATGCACGAGTATACAGTGCAGATATTGGAACATCACATTGCAGTACATATACATAATAAACACAGTGGCGTAGCTATAGGGGTCGCAATTGCGACCGGGCCCCTAAGTCAGAGGGGCCCATGGGGCCCCCTCCAGGAGAGATAGATGTGGCAGCGGGCAGCATCGCTATAGCAGCGCCACTGGGCCCGGTCCGCCTGCTGAGGATGCGGCCTTACCCCCTCCCCGATCCCCCCCCCCATCATTGGTTGCAGCGGCAGTTCCGATCGGAGTCCCAGCAGTGTAATGGCAGCCAGGACGCTACTGAAATCCTGGCTGCCATGGCCAGTTACTCTGCAGCATACTTACATGCGCTGTCGCCGCCGGGCGCTCCTCCTTCTTGTCACTCATCACAGGTCTGTGCGGCGCATTGCTATAAGCATAAGCAATGCGCCGCACAGACCTGTAAGTTACAAGAAGAAGGAGCACCCGGCGGCCACCGCGCATGTAAGTAATCTGCTGACTAACTGACCATGGCAGCCAGGACTTCAGTAGCGTCCTGGCTGCCATGGTAACTGATCGGAGCCCCAGCATTACACTACTGGGACTCCGATTGGAACTGCCGCTGCCACCAATGTTGGGGGGGGGGTTGGGGTATGGCACACTGCCCACAATGATTATAATACTGGGGGGGGAGGGCTTGCACTGCCCACCAATGATTATAATACTGGGGGGCGCACTGCCCACCAATGATTTTATTACTGGGGGGAGGGCTTGCACTGCCCACCAATGATTATAATACTGGGGGGGGCGCACTGCCCACCAATGATTTTATTACCGGGGGGAGGGTGCACTGCCCACTAATGATTTTAATGCTGGGGGGGAGGGCTTGCACTGCCCACCAGTGATTATAATACTGGAGGGGGTGCACTGCCCACCAATGATTTTAATACCGGCGAGGGCGCACTGCCCACCAATGATTTTAATACAGGGGAGGGGGGGGAGGGCGCACTGCCCACCAATGATTTTAAAACCGGGGAGGGTGCACTGCCCACCAATGATTTTAATACCGGGGAGGGTGCACTGGGGGCTGATTGAGAGGCACTGGAGGCTGATGGAGAGGCATTGACTGGGGGCTGCTGGTGAGAGGCACTGGGAGCTGATTGAGAGGCACTAGGAGCTGATTGAGAGGCACTGGGGACTGATTGAGAGGCACTGGGGACTGATTGAGAGGCACTGGGGGCTGGTGAGAGGCACTGGGGGCTGGTGAGAGGCACTGGGGGCTAATGGAGAGGCACTGGGGGCTGGCGAGAGGCACTGGGGGCTGGCGAGAGGCACTGGGGGCTGGTGAGAGGCACTGGGGGCTGGTACTGGGGGCTGCTATAAGGCATCTTATCTGAGGTCTGATTGGGGGTCATTTATATTGGGATCTGAGCTGAGGTGTTATCTGAGGTCTTATTGGAGTCTTATTAGCATTGGGGATCTTATTGGGGCTGTTAGCTGAGGTCTAATTAACATTGGGGGTCTGATTGGTGGTCTGACCTGAGGTATAATGAAAAATATTTTTTTTCCGGAGCAGCTTGGAGAAAAAAGGCCTCACAGTCTCCCACACTCCTTCTGCCCGGCCGAGCCAGCCAGCACCCCTCAGGCCAAGCCAGCCAGCACCCCTCAGGCCAAGCCAGCCAGCACCCCTCAGGCCAAGCCTGCAAAGCACCCCGGAGGCCAAGCCAGCCAGCACCCCTGAGGCCAAGCCTGCCAGCACCCCTGAGGCCAAGCCTGCCAGCACCCCTGAGGCCAAGCCTGCTAGCAACCCTGAGGCCAAGCCTGCCAGCACCCGTGAGGCCAAGCCTGCCAGCACCCGTGAGGCCAAGCCTGTCAGCACCCCTGAGTCTTCAGAACTGTAAGTAAATTATATATAAGGGGAGCTTATAATATGAAAGAGACATACAGTATAGTGCAAATTCCAGTTTTTGTTTATGTTTTATGTTGCACTGAATTTTCTGAGGGGGGAGGGGCGGAAGTGGATCTTGAGGGAGTTCCCACACTTTTTTCTCAGGACTTGACCCCTGGAGTGGTCCCGCAGTCTGGGTGGCAGTTCTGACTATTCCTACTTAAATACACAGACATTTAGAGTAGGGATCAGCGAACCCGAACTGTATAGTTCGGGTTCGTACCGAATTTTGGGGTGTCCGTGACACGGACCCGAACATTTTCGTAAAAGTCTGTGTTCGGGTTCGGTGTTTGGCGCTTTCTTGGCTCTTTTTGAAAGGCTGCAAAGCAGCCAATCAACAAGCGTCATACTACTTGCCCCAAGAGGCCATCACAGCCTTGCCTACTATTGGCATGGCTGTGATTGGCCAGTGCAGCATGTGACCCAGCCTCTATATAAGCTTGGGTCACGTTGCGCTGCACGTCACTCTGCTGATTCAAGCATAGGGAGAGGTTGCAGCTGCGACGTTAGGGCGAGATTAGGCAGTGATTAACTCCTCCGAAAGACTTCATTCTGTGATCGATCTGCAGCTGTGGATCATTGAAGTGCTAGTATTGACTTGCTCACTTTTTTGAGGCTGCCCAGAGCGTTTTTAGATCTTTTTTTCTGGGGTGATCGGTGGCCATTTTGTGACTTGTGGTGCGCCAGCACAAGCTATCACCAAGTGTATTTAACCATCAATAGTGTGGTTATTTTGTGCTATATCCTACATCAGCTGCAGGCTGAGCCTGTGTCACCGAAGTGCATTTAACCATCAACAGTCTGGTTATTTTTTGGCCATATACTACATCAGCTGCAAGCTGAGCCTGTGTCACCGAAGTACATTTAACCATCAACAGTCTGATTATTTTTTGGCCATATACTACATCTGGTGCAGGCTGAGCCTGTGTCACCAAAGTGCATTTAACCATCAACAGTGTGGTTATTTTTTGGCCATATACTACATCAGGGGCAAGTTGAGCCTGTCACCCAGCGCCTAAAAAATAGACCTGACATTTCTATTCAACCAAATCTGTACTGTTTTAGCTGGTCAAGTTATTTGTAGTGACCGTAAAAGCACACTTTTTGTTCTGGGTTGAAAAACTATTCCCAAATTTGCCATTCTCAAAATAACTAGTTTCTGGTATATGAGGCCTACTTGAAATCTATCCCAAAAAGGATATCTTACATTGAAGGTACTGATAGTGTCATTCAGAAAAACCTAAGACACACGCTACCGTGCAGATAGAAGTCTGATTCTGAGATTAAACCTTAACCTGTCACACAGTGCAAAAAAAAAACAGGTCTCACATTTCTATTCAAGCAAATCTGTACTGTTTTATCTGGTCAAGTTATTTGTAGTGACCGTAAAAGCACACTTTTTTTTCTGGGTTGAAAAACTATTCCCAAATTTGCCATTCTCAAAATAACTAGTTTCTGGTATTTGAGGCCTACTTGAAATCTATCCCAAAAATGTTATCTTACATTGAAGGTACTGATAGTGTCATTCAGAAAAACCTAAGACACACGCTACCGTGCAGATAGAAGTCTGATTCTGTGATTAAACCTTAACCTGTCACACAGTGCAAAAAAAAAACATGTCTCACATTTCTATTCAAGCAAATCTGTACTGTTTTAGTTGGTCAAGTTATTTGTAGCGACCGTAAAAGCACACTTTTTTTTTTCTGGGTTGAAAAACTATTCCCAAATTTGCCATTCTCAAAATAACTAGTTTCTGGTATTTGAGGCCTACTTGAAATCTATCCCAAAAAGGATATCTTACATTGAAGGTACTGATAGTGTCATTCAGAAAAACCTAAGACACACGCTACCGTGCAGATAGAAGTCTGATTCTATGATTAAACCTTAACCTGTCACACAGTGCAAAAAAAAAACATGTCTCACATTTCTATTCAAGCAAATCTGTAGTGTTTTAGTTGGTCAAGTTATTTGTAGCGACCGTAAAAGCCCTTTTTTTTTTTCTGGGTTGAAAAACTATTCCCAAATTTGCCATTCTCAAAATAACTAGTTTCTGGTATTTGAGGCCTACTTGAAATCTATCCCAAAAAGGATATCTTACATTGAAGGTACTGATTGTGTCATTCAGAAAAACCTAAGACACACGCTACCGTGCAGATAGAAGTCTGATTCTGAGATTAAACCTTAACCTATCACACAGTGCAAAAAAAAACAGGTCTCACATTTCTATTCAAGCAAATCTGTACTGTTTTAGCTGGTCAAGTTATTTGTAGCGACCGTAAAAGCACACTTTTTTTTCTGGGTTGAAAAACTATTCCCAAATTTGCCATTCTCAAAATAACTAGTTTCTGGTATTTGAGGCCTACTTGAAATCTATCCCAAAAAGGATATCTTACATTGAAGGTACTGATAGTGTCATTCAGAAAAACCTAAGACACACGCTACCGTGCAGATAGAAGTCTGATTCTGAGATTTAACCTGTCACACAGTGCAAAAAAAAACAGGTCTCACATTTCTATTCAAGCAAATCTGTCCTGTTTTAGCTGGTCAAGTTATTTGTAGTGACCGTAAAAGCACACTTTTTTTTCTGGGTTGAAAAACTATTCCCAAATTTGCCATTCTCAAAATAACTAGTTTCTGGTATTTGAGGCCTACTTGAAATCTATAACAAAAAGGATATCTTACATTGAAGGTACTGATAGTGTCATTCAGAAAAACCTAAGACACACGCTACCGTGCAGATAGAAGTCTGATTCTGAGATTTAACCTGTCACACAGTGCAAAAAAAAAACAGGTCTCACATTTCTATTCAAGCAAATCTGTACTGTTTTAGCTGGTCAAGTTATTTGTAGTGACCGTAAAAGCACACTTTTTTTTCTGGGTTGAAAAACTATTCCCAAATTTGCCATTCTCAAAATAACTAGTTTCTGGTAATTGAGGCCTACTTGAAATCTATCCCAAAAAGGATATCTTACATTGAAGGTACTGATAGTGTCATTCAGAAAAACCTAAGACACACGCTACCGTGCAGATAGAAGTCTGATTCTGAGATTAAACCTTAACCTGTCACACAGTGCAAAAAAAAACAGGTCTCACATTTCTATTCAAGCAAATCTGTACTGTTTTAGATGGTCAAGTTATTTGTAGTGACCGTAAAAGCACACTTTTTTTTCTGGGTTAAAAAACTATTCCCAAATTTGCCATTCTCAAAATAACTAGTTTCTGGTATTTGAGGCCTACTTGAAATCTATCCCAAAAAGGATATCTTACATTGAAGGTACTGATAGTGTCATTCAGAAAAACCTAAGACACACGCTACCGTGCAGATCGAAGTCTGATTCTGTGATTAAACCTTAACCTGTCACACAGTGCAAAAAAAAAAACAGGTCTCACATTTCTATTCAAGCAAATCTGTACTGTTTTAGTTGTTCAAGTTATTGGTAGCGACCGTAAAAGCCCTTTTTTTTTTCTGGGTTGAAAAACTATTCCCAAATTTGCCATTCTCAAAATTGTGGTGAACGGGAACAATGAGGAAAACATCTAATAAGGGACGCGGACGTGGACATGGTCGTGGTGGTGTTAGTGGACCCTCTGGTGCTGGGAGAGGACGTGGCCATTCTGCCACAGCCACACGTCCTAGTGTACCAACTACCTCAGGTCCTAGTAGCCGCCAGAATTTACAGGGATATTTGGTGGGGCCCAATGCCGTTCTAAGGATGGTAAGGCCTGAGCAGGTACAGGCATTAGTCAATTGGGTGGCCCACAGTGCATCCAGCACGTTCACATTATCTCCCACCCAGTCTTCTGCAGAAAGCGCACAGATGGCGCATGAAAACCAAGCCCATCAGTCTGTCACATCACCCCCATGCATATCAGGGAAACTGTCTGAGCCTCAAGTTATGCAGCAGTCTCTTATGCTGTTTGAAGACTCTGCTGCCAGGGTTTCCCAAGGGCATCCACCTAGCTCTTCACCAGGGGTGGAAGAGATAGAATGCACTAACGCACAACCACTTATGTTTCCTGATGATGAGGACATGGGAATACCACCTCAGCACGTCTCTGATGATGATGAAACACAGGTGCCAACTGCTGCGTCTTTCTGCAGTGTGCAGACTGAACAGGAGGTCAGGGGTCAAGACTGGGTGGAAGACGATGCAGGGGACGATGAGGTCCTAGACCCCACATGGAATGAAGGTCGTGCCACTGACTTTCAGAGTTCGGAGGAAGAGGCAGTGGTGAGACCGAGCCAACAGTGTAGCAAAAGAGGGAGCAGTGGGCAAAATCAGAACACCCGTCGCCAATAGACTCCGCCTGCTACTGACCGCCGCCATCTGGGACCGAGCACCCCAAAGGCAGCTTCAAGGAGTTCCCTGGCATGGCACTTCTTCAAACAATGTGCTGACGACAAGACCCGAGTGGTTTGCACGCTGTGCCATCAGAGCCTGAAGCGAGGCATTAACGTTCTGAACCTTAGCACAACCTGCATGACCAGGCACCTGCATGCAAAGCATGAACTGCAGTGGAGTAAACACCTTAAAAACAAGGAAGTCACTCAGGCTCCCCCTGCTGCCTCCTCTGCTGCTGCCGCCTCGGCCTCTTCTGCTGCTGCCGCCGCCTCGGCCTCTTCTGCTGCAGCTGCCGCCGCCTCAGCCTCTTCCTCTGCCTCTGGAGAAACGTTGGCACCTGCCGCCCAGCAAACATGGGATGTACCACCAACACCACCACCTGCGTCACCAAGCATCTCAACCATGTCACACGGCAGCGTTCAGCTCTCCATCTCACAAACATTTGAGAGAAAGCGTAAATTCCCACCTAGCCACCCTCGATCCCTGGCCCTCAATGCCAGCATTTCTAAACTACTGGCCTATAAAATGCTGTCATTTAGGCTGGTGGACACACACAGCTTCAAACAGCTCATGTCACTTGCTGTCCCACAGTATGTTGTTCCCAGCCGCCACTACTTCTCCAAGAGAGCCGTGCCTTCCCTGCACAAACAAGTGTCCGATAAAATCAAGTGTGCACTGCGCAACGCCATCTGTGGCAAGGTCCACCTAACCACAGATACGTGGACCAGTAAGCACGCCAGGGAGCTATATCTCCCTAACTGCACACTGGGTAAATGTAGTGGCGGCTGGGCCCCAGGCGGAGAGCTGTTTGGCGCACGTCCTTCCGCCGCCAAGGATCGCAGGGCAACATTCTTTGCCTCCTGTCTCCTCCTCCTCCTACTCAGCTTCCTCCTCTTCTTCTTCCGCCTGCTCATCCAGTCAGCCACACACCTTCACCACCAACTTCAGCACAGCCTGGGGTAAACGTCAGCAGGCCATTCTGAAACTCATATGTTTGGGGGACAGGCCCCACACCGCACAGGAGTTGTGGCGGGGTATAGAACAACAGACCGACGAGTGGTTGCTGCCGGTGAGCCTCAAGCCCGGCCTGGTGGTGTGCGATAATGGGCGAAATCTCGTTGCAGCTCTGGGACTAGCCGGTTTGACGCACATCCCTTGCCTGGCGCATGTGCTGAATTTGGTGGTGCAGAAGTTCATTCGCAACTACCCCGACATGTCAGAGCTGCTGCATAAAGTGCGGGCAGTCTGTTCGAGCGTCCGGCGTTCACACCCTGCCGCTGCTCGCCTGTCTGCGCTACAGCATAACTTCCGCCTTCCCGCTCACCGCCTCATATGCGACGTACCCACCAGGTGGAACTCCACCTTGCATATGCTGGACAGACTGTGCGAGCAGCAGCAGGCCATAGTGGAGTTTCAGCTGCAGCACGCACGGGTCAGTCGCACTGTGGATCAGACACACTTCACCACCAATGACTGGGCCTCCATGCGAGACCTGTGTGCCCTGTTGCGCTGTTTCGAGTACTCCACCAACATGGCCAGTGGCGATGACGCCGTTATCAGCGTTACAATACCACTTCTATGTCTCCTTGAGAAAACACTTAGGGCGATGATGGAAGAGGAGGTGGCCCAGGAGGAAGAGGAGGAAGAGGGGTCATTTTTAGCACTTTCAGGCCAGTCTCTTCGAAGTGACTCAGAGGGAGGTTTTTTGCAACACCAGAGGCCAGGTACAAATGTGGCCAGACAGGGCCCACTACTGGAGGACGAGGAGGACGAGGATGAGGAGGAGGTGGAGGAGGATGAGGATGAAGCAAGTTCACAGCGGGGTGGCACCCAAAGCAGCTCGGGCCCATCACTGGTGCGTGGCTGGGGGGGAAACACAGGACGATGACGATACGCCTCCCACAGAGGACAGCTTGTCCTTAACTCTGGGCAGCCTGGCACACATGAGCGACTACATGCTGCAGTGCCTGCGCAACGACAGCAGAGTTGCCCACATTTTAACGTGTGCGGACTACTGGGTTGCCACCCTGCTGGTTCCCCGGTACAAAGACAATGTGCCCACCTTACTTCCTACACTGGAGCGTGATAGGAAGATGCCCGAGTACAAGCGCACGTTGGAGCATTCCCAAATGTCACAGGGGAACCAGTGGAAGCCCAAGGCGAAGGCAGAGGAGGAGCAAGAGGTCGCCAACGCAGCTGTGTCACGCCCAGCTCCTCTGAGGGCAGGGTTAGCATGGCAGAGATGTGGAAAAGTTTTGTCAACACGCCACAGCTAAGTGCACCACCACCTGATACGGAACGTGTTAGCAGGAGGCAACATTTCACTAACATGGTGGAACAGTACCTGTGCACACCCCTCCATGTACTGACTGATGGTTCGGCCCCATTCAACTTCTGGGTCTCCAAATTGTCCACGTGGCCAGAGCTAGCCTTTTATGCCTTGGAGGTGCTAGCCTGCCCGGCGGCCAGCGTTTGGTCTGAACGTGTATTCAGCACGGCAGGGGGCGTCATTACAGACAAACGCAGCCGCCTGTCTACAGCCAATGTGGACAAGCTGACGTTCATAAAAATGAACCAGGCATGGATCCCACAGGACCTGTCCATCCCTTGTGCAGATTAGATATTAACTACCTCCCCTTAACAATATATTATTCTACTCCAGGGCACTTCCTCATTCAATACTATTTTTAATTTCATTTTACCATTATATTGCGGGGCAACCCAAAGTTGAATGAACCTCTCCTCTGTCTGGGTGCCGGGGCCTAAATGTGTGACAGTGTCCTGTTCCAGTGGTGGGTGACGTGAAGCCTGATTCTCTGCTATGACATGAAGACAGATTCTGTGCTGACATAAGGCCAGATTCTCTGTTACGCGACCTCTCTCCTCTGCCTGGGTGCCTGGGCCTAAATATGTGACAGTGGCCTGTTCCAGTGGTGGGTGACGTGAAGCCTGATTCTCTGCTATGACATGAAGACAGATTCAGCGCTGTCATAAGGCCAGATTCTCTGTTACAGGACCGCTCTCCTCTGTCTGGGTGCCGGGGCCTAAATATGTGACAGTGGCCTGTTCCAGTGGTGGGTGACGTCAAGCCTGATTCTCTGCTATGACATGAAGATAGATTCTGTGCTGACATCAGGCCAGATTCTCTGTTACGGGACCTCTCTCCTCTGCCTGGGTGCCTGGGCCTAAATGTGTGACAGTGGCCTGTTCCAGTGGTGGGTGACGTGAAGCCTGATTCTCTGCTATGACATGAAGACAGATTCTGTGCTGACATAAGGCCAGATTCTCTGTTACGCGACCTCTCTCCTCTGCCTGGGTGCCTGGGCCTAAATATGTGACAAAGGCCTGTTCCAGTGGTGGGTGATGTGAAGCCTGATTCTCTGCTATGACATGAAGACAGATTCTGCGCTGACATAAGGCCAGATTCTCTGTTACGCGACCTCTCTCCTCTGCCTGGGTGCCTGGGCCTAAATGTGTGACAGTGGCCTGTTCCAGTGGTGGGTGACGTGAAGCCTGATTCTCTGCTATGACATGAAGACAGATTCTGTGCTGACATAAGGCCAGATTCTCTGTTACGCGACCTCTCTCCTCTGCCTGGGTGCCTGGGCCTAAATATGTGACAGTGGCCTGTTCCAGTGGTGGGTGACGTGAAGCCTGATTCTCTGCTATGACATGAAGACAGATTCTGCGCTGACATAAGGCCAGATTCTCTGTTACGGGACCGCTCTCCTCTGTCTGGGTGCTGGGGCCTAAATGTGTGACAGTGGCCTGTTCCAGTGGTGGGTGACGTGAAGCCTGATTCTCTGCTATGACATGAAGACAGATTCTGTGCTGACATAAGGCCAGATTCTCTGTTACGCGACCTCTCTCCTCTGCCTGGGTGCCTGGGCCTAAATATGTGACAGTGGCCTGTTCCAGTGGTGGGTGACGTGAAGCCTGATTCTCTGCTATGACATGAAGACAGATTCAGCGCTGTCATAAGGCCAGATTCTCTGTTACAGGACCGCTCTCCTCTGTCTGGGTGCCGGGGCCTAAATATGTGACAGTGGCCTGTTCCAGTGGTGGGTGACGTCAAGCCTGATTCTCTGCTATGACATGAAGACAGATTCTGTGCTGACATCAGGCCAGATTCTCTGTTACGGGACCTCTCTCCTCTGCCTGGGTGCCTGGGCCTAAATGTGTGACAGTGGCCTGTTCCAGTGGTGGGTGACGTGAAGCCTGATTCTCTGCTATGACATGAAGACAGATTCTGTGCTGACATAAGGCCAGATTCTCTGTTACGCGACCTCTCTCCTCTGCCTGGGTGCCTGGGCCTAAATATGTGACAAAGGCCTGTTCCAGTGGTGGGTGATGTGAAGCCTGATTCTCTGCTATGACATGAAGACAGATTCTGCGCTGACATAAGGCCAGATTCTCTGTTACGCGACCTCTCTCCTCTGCCTGGGTGCCTGGGCCTAAATGCGTGACAGTGGCCTGTTCCAGTGGTGGGTGACGTGAAGCCTGATTCTCTGCTATGACATGAAGACAGATTCTGTGCTGACATAAGGCCAGATTCTCTGTTACGCGACCTCTCTCCTCTGCCTGGGTGCCTGGGCCTAAATATGTGACAGTGGCCTGTTCCAGTGGTGGGTGACGTGAAGCCTGATTCTCTGCTATGACATGAAGACAGATTCTGTGCTGACATCAGGCCAGATTCTCTGTTACGGGACCTCTCTCCTCTGCCTGGGTGCCTGGGCCTAAATGTGTGACAGTGGCCTGTTCCAGTGGTGGGTGACGTGAAGCCTGATTCTCTGCTATGACATGAAGACAGATTCTGTGCTGACATAAGGCCAGATTCTCTGTTACGCGACCTCTCTCCTCTGCCTGGGTGCCTGGGCCTAAATATGTGACAGTGGCCTGTTCCAGTGGTGGGTGACGTGAAGCCTGATTCTCTGCTATGACATGAAGACAGATTCTGTGCTGACATCAGGCCAGATTCTCTGTTACGGGACCTCTCTCCTCTGCCTGGGTGCCTGGGCCTAAATGTGTGACAGTGGCCTGTTCCAGTGGTGGGTGACGTGAAGCCTGATTCTCTGCTATGACATGAAGACAGATTCTGTGCTGACATAAGGCCAGATTCTCTGTTACGCGACCTCTCTCCTCTGCCTGGGTGCCTGGGCCTAAATATGTGACAAAGGCCTGTTCCAGTGGTGGGTGATGTGAAGCCTGATTCTCTGCTATGACATGAAGACAGATTCTGCGCTGACATAAGGCCAGATTCTCTGTTACGCGACCTCTCTCCTCTGCTTGGGTGCCTGGGCCTAAATGTGTGACAGTGGCCTGTTCCAGTGGTGGGTGACGTGAAGCCTGATTCTCTGCTATGACATGAAGACAGATTCTGTGCTGACATAAGGCCAGATTCTCTGTTACGCGACCTCTCTCCTCTGCCTGGGTGCCTGGGCCTAAATATGTGACAGTGGCCTGTTCCAGTGGTGGGTGACGTGAAGCCTGATTCTCTGCTATGACATGAAGACAGATTCTGTGCTGACATAAGGCCAGATTCTCTGTTACGGGACCTCTCTCCTCTGCCTGGGTGCCTGGGCCTAAATGTGTGACAGTGGCCTGTTCCAGTGGTGGGTGACGTGAAGCCTGATTCTCTGCTATGACATGAAGACAGATTCTGTGCTGACATAAGGCCAGATTCTCTGTTACGCGACCTCTCTCCTCTGCCTGGGTGCCTGGGCCTAAATATGTGACAGTGGCCTGTTCCAGTGGTGGGTGACGTGAAGCCTGATTCTCTGCTATGACATGAAGACAGATTCTGCGCTGACATAAGGCCAGATTCTCTGTTACGGGACCGCTCTCCTCTGTCTGGGTGCTGGGGCTTAAATGTGTGACAGTGGCCTGTTCCAGTGGTGGGTGACGTGAAGCCTGATTCTCTGCTATGACATGAAGACAGATTCTGTGCTGACATAAGGCCAGATTCTCTGTTACGGGACCTCTCTCCTCTGCCTGGGTGCCTGGGCCTAAATGTGTGACAGTGGCCTGTTCCAGTGGTGGGTGACGTGAAGCCTGATTCTCTGCTATGACATGAAGACAGATTCTGTGCTGACATAAGGCCAGATTCTCTGTTGCGCGACCTCTCTCCTCTGCCTGGGTGCCTGGGCCTAAATATGTGACAGTGGCCTGTTCCAGTGGTGGGTGACGTGAAGCCTGATTCTCTGCTATGACATGAAGACAGATTCTGCGCTGACATAAGGCCAGATTCTCTGTTACGGGACCTCTCTCCTCTGTCTGGGTGCCGGGGCCTAAATGTGTCACAGTGGCCTGTTCCAGTGGTGGGTGACGTGAAGCCTGATTCTCTGCTATGACATGAAGACAGATTCTGTGCTGACATAAGGCCAGATTCTCTGTTACGCGACCTCTCTCCTCTGCCTGGGTGCCTGGGCCTAAATGTGTGACAGTGGCCTGTTCCAGTGGTGGGTGATGTGAAGCCTGATTCTCTGCTATGACATGAAGACAGATTCTGTGCTGACATAAGGCCAGATTCTCTGTTGCGCGACCTCTCTCCTCTGCCTGGGTGCCTGGGCCTAAATATGTGACAGTGGCCTGTCCCAGTGGTGGGTGACGTGAAGCCTGATTCTCTGCTATGACATGAAGACAGATTCTGTGCTGACATAAGGCCAGATTCTCTGTTGCGCGACCTCTCTCCTCTGCCTGGGTGCCTGGGCCTAAATATGTGACAGTGGCCTGTTCCAGTGGTGGGTGACGTGAAGCCTGATTCTCTGCTATGACATGAAGACAGATTCTGCGCTGACATAAGGCCAGATTCTCTGTTACGGGACCTCTCTCCTCTGTCTGGGTGCCGGGGCCTAAATGTGTGACAGTGGCCTGTTCCAGTGGTGGGTGACGTGAAGCCTGATTCTCTGCTATGACATGAAGACAGATTCTGTGCTGACATAAGGCCAGATTCTCTGTTACGCGACCTCTCTCCTCTGCCTGGGTGCCTGGGCCTAAATGTGTGACAGTGGCCTGTTCCAGTGGTGGGTGATGTGAAGCCTGATTCTCTGCTATGACATGAAGACAGATTCTGTGCTGACATAAGGCCAGATTCTCTGTTACGCGACCTCTCTCCTCTGCCTGGGTGCCTGGGCCTAAATGTGTGACAGTGGCCTGTTCCAGTGGTGGGTGACGTGAAGCCTGATTCTCTGCTATGACATGAAGACAGATTCTGTGCTGACATAAGGCCAGATTCTCTGTTACGCGACCTCTCTCCTCTGCCTGGGTGCCTGGGCCTAAATATGTGACAGTGGCCTGTTCCAGTGGTGGGTGACGTGAAGCCTGATTCTCTGCTATGACATGAAGACAGATTCTGTGCTGACATAAGGCCAGATTCTCTGTTACGCGACCTCTCTCCTCTGCCTGGGTGCCTGGGCCTAAATATGTGACAGTGGCCTGTTCCAGTGGTGGGTGACGTGAAGCCTGATTCTCTGCTATGACATGAAGACAGATTCTGCGCTGACATAAGGCCAGATTCTCTGTTACGGGACCGCTCTCCTCTGTCTGGGTGCTGGGGCCTAAATGTGTGACAGTGGCCTGTTCCAGTGGTGGGTGACGTGAAGCCTGATTCTCTGCTATGACATGAATACAGATTCTGTGCTGACATCAGGCCAGTTTCTCTGTTACGGGACCTCTCTCCTCTGCCTGGGTGCCTGGGCCTAAATGTGTGACAGTGGCCTGTTCCAGTGGTGGGTGACGTGAAGCCTGATTCTCTGCTATGACATGAAGACAGATTCTGTGCTGACATAAGGCCAGATTCTCTGTTACGCGACCTCTCTCCTCTGCCTGGGTGCCTGGGCCTAAATATGTGACAGTGGCCTGTTCCAGTGGTGGGTGACGTGAAGCCTGATTCTCTGCTATGACATGAAGACAGATTCTGCGCTGACATAAGGCCAGATTCTCTGTTACGGGACCGCTCTCCTCTGTCTGGGTGTCGGGGCCTAAATGTGTGACAGTGGCCTGTTCCAGTGGTGGGTGACGTGAAGCCTGATTCTCTGCTATGACATGAAGACAGATTCTGTGCTGACATAAGGCCAGATTCTCTGTTACGGGACCTCTCTCCTCTGCCTGGGTGCCTGGGCCTAAATGTGTGACAGTGGCCTGTTCCAGTGGTGGGTGACGTGAAGCCTGATTCTCTGCTATGACATGAAGACAGATTCTGTGCTGACATAAGGCCAGATTCTCTGTTGCGCGACCTCTCTCCTCTGCCTGGGTGCCTGGGCCTAAATATGTGACAGTGGCCTGTTCCAGTGGTGGGTGACGTGAAGCCTGATTCTCTGCTATGACATGAAGACAGATTCTGCGCTGACATAAGTCCAGATTCTCTGTTACGGGACCTCTCTCCTCTGTCTGGGTGCCGGGGCCTAAATGTGTGACAGTGGCCTGTTCCATTGGTGGGTGACGTGAAGCCTGATTCTCTGCTATGACATGAAGACAGATTCTGTGCTGACATAAGGCCAGATTCTCTGTTACGCGACCTCTCTCCTCTGCCTGGGTGCCTGGGCCTAAATGTGTGACAGTGGCCTGTTTCAGTGGTGGGTGATGTGAAGCCTGATTCTCTGCTATGACATGAAGACAGATTCTGTGCTGACATAAGGCCAGATTCTCTGTTACGTGACCTCTCTCCTCTGCCTGGGTGCCTGGGCCTAAATATGTGACAGTGGCCTGTTCCAGTGGTGGGTGACGTGAAGCCTGATTCTCTGCTATGACATGAAGACAGATTCTGCGCTGACATAAGGCCAGATTCTCTTTTACGGGACCGCTCTCCTCTGTCTGGGTGCCGGGGCCTAAATGTGTGACAGTGGCCTGTTCCAGTGGTGGGTGACGTGAAGCCTGATTCTCTGCTATGACATGAAGACAGATTCTGTGCTGACATAAGGCCAGATTCTCTGTTACGCGACCTCTCTCCTCTGCCTGGGTGCCTGGGCCTAAATGTGTGACAGTGGCCTGTTCCAGTGGTGGGTGACGTGAAGCCTGATTCTCTGCTATGACATGAAGCCAGATTCTGTGCTGACTTGAAGCCAGATTCTCTGCTATGGCATGAAGAGACTGATTCTGTGCTGACATGAAGCCAGATTCTTTGCTATGGCATGAAGAGACTGATTCTCTGCTGACGTGAAGCCAGATTCTCTGCTATGGGACCTCTGTCCAATTGATATTGGGTCATTTTTATTTTTTTAATTTTTATTTTAATTCATTTCCCTATCCACATTTGTTTGCAGGGGATTTACCTACATGTTGCTGCCTTTTGCAGCCCTCTAGCTCTTTCCTGGGCTGTTTTACATTTCCGGGAAGTTCGGCCGAACTTCTCGAACCCGAACATCCAGGTGTTCGCTCAACTCTAATTTAGAGTCATACATTTCCTACACTGGCACAAATGCGTTGCCAGTGACCAACTGTCTGTGCTCAGTCCTACACGTAACCGTCGTAAGTGCATGAGGACCTGCGGATGTGGCGGCGAGGTCTGAGAGGTATGTGGGGGTGGGAGATCCGGGAGGGGGCCCATAATTTTTTTTGGGCTATGGGGCCCAGTCATTTCTAACTACGCCCCTGAATATACAGTATATTACTTGGGCATCATGTACCACCATCAGTCCAGGGCAGCTGAGGGCCTGCGTGGACAAGTGAGGCAGGCTGAAGCTGAGGGCAGCAGCTAGAAGGCCCCTGGCATTGACTGACAGATGATGGCCCCACTCAGCAGCCTGGCAGCAGGACACAGGAGTGAGGCAGAGCATCAGCCTAGCTCCGCACTGGCAGTTGCTGTGAAGTCAGCCGTGGCGCCCATATGCTAGGTGATGTCGCTGTGACACAGACAGCTACGTTCTGACGTTTGCCAGCTTCAAGATTAAGAGAAGACCATGTGAGTCAGTCCTTAACCACCAGCTTTCATTATAGGTCTTCCATACCTACCTATAATGGAAGCGGCCACCCCTATGATGTCATTAAATACCACGATACTTAAGAAACGATGATATCGTCATATTGCCGTTTTTTAATACTACATTATATTGTGGATACCGGTATATTGCCCAACACTAGCAGAACATAACTTGCATATTTCATATAATGATGACACAATTACATTTTCCACCAATCCAATAACTTTTGTGTTTCAGAGCCTCATTTTCAAATTCCGAAAACATCATACAGTGGAATATACGGGTGGTACATGTTCTGTTACCCATGCCTGATATGTATATTCTGTAAAGAATGTCATGATATGTATTAGTTGTGGCTTAAAAAAAATGTTTTTTAAGTAAACATACTTATTTACTCCCTCAAACATCTCACGTTCCAGAGAATTATTTGCATATGATGTCATAATCCCATTTTCCACCAATCCAATTGCTTGTTTCTGAGCCTCATTTGCATATTCTGATGATGTCATAAAGACATTGTCTCTTAACCGGCGCCTGATGCTGTAACCTGTGCAGTGCTGTTGTCTTCTCAGTGGGACATAGTTCTGCTCTCTTGCGTCCTTAGTGATTATTTGCTACAGGAAGCGATTTTACTAAAGATGTCTGGTTCTATCCAGACCATGTGGCTTCTACTGCTCGTAACATCTGTCTTCATCGGACAGTCTCTCTGTTGCATACCATGCGACTCCAGAGGGAAAATGGCTATGGAAGAATTCAACACCTTTATCAAAAGCCAAGTCGATGACATTGACTCAATAGAAGCCTATGTCAACATCAAGCGGTTTGCCAAAGTCACCGAGAAAAAAGTCCTGAACTACCTTGAGGATGAAGTCGGCATACTGGGTACTTATATTATTACTATTATCTCCATTTCATATAATCTATAGATAGATAGATAATTATTGTACCATTATTTTCCTTCCAGATAAATATGCTATATCCGAAATTGCGTCTGAATATAAAAAATCTGTGGACGTCATCCAGGATATAGATTTTAAGGGTAAGTATAATATTTTATACGTAGGTGGAAATTCTACTTCTCTTATTAATAGGAATTAGTGTGTTGGGGGCTCAGACTGATAGATGAGGGGATCGGACTCTCATTCTTCTCCTCTTTATATATCTTAGAGATCCAGCTTCTTCACATCATTGGACTCCATTTCCAGCGACTCAAAGAAAAGCTCAAGGTTATCGTCCAGGACTCAAACCAACGTAAGTGGAATCTTCTTCTGTCTACCATTGTACTTATCTTCTACGTGTCTGGTAGGTTGTCAGAGAGGATGTTTTCAACTTGTTTTCCTTTCCCTACAGCCTAGTGACAGGAGGGAGCGATTGTAATAAAATGTTCTATACTGGGAATTGCTATGCGTGCAGTTTTCTTTTGTATTATTGCAGGGTTATAGATAGAGCCCTCATATACAGGGGATTTCTGTTCTCTATTGTTCTCTATTAGTAATTCTGCTTTTCTTCATTTCTCACTTTTAGGGAGGTGTCCAAATAAACAAGGTGAGTTCTTCTAGATATAACACCTGCTATAATATGACATATAAATGTATTACACACACAGGCCTCTTGTAGTAATAGTAATGTAGACCCAAACTAGAGATCCCCACAGCCACCAATCAGATCACTGCTGTTATCTCCTACCCTGTACTGGACATATGAAAGCCAGCACCTGATTGGCTGCCAGGAATGTTTGCACTAGGAGCTGCTGCGTTCTATAGAAGCCCGGACCGTTCGGGGGCGGCTCAGAGATTTCTGTCAATGGAAATCTAGAAAACAAAGTGACGAACACAGAGGCACTGACATCATGTAATAATAAGGAGACCCAGAGATTAGAGGTTTCTGAGTCTGACAATGAGAACGGTCAGTAATGTCTTCTTTCTTCTCCATTCCTCAGGTGCAGACAGCTGTGGTAAGTACATTTTATACCAGATTCAGCTTCTTGTCATTATTATTATTATCTATAAGATTGGACGGTTATAACACAAGTGCATTTCCCCAGGATTAATGGTGCAAACCTACATCAACTGTCAGACCTGCGCCGAGGAGAAGGTTGTCTGCGCCGGGGGCCCTCCAAAAAA
This sequence comes from Bufo bufo, assembly GCF_905171765.1. Classification (NCBI taxonomy): domain Eukaryota; kingdom Metazoa; phylum Chordata; class Amphibia; order Anura; family Bufonidae; genus Bufo; species Bufo bufo. Next base: position 783,745,819 of record NC_053390.1, on the reverse strand, counting down.
TCAAGGTACAGTATAAGATTTTTATCATAGGCCAGAGTAACTAGAATTACACTATATAATGCATGCCAATGGACCTTTCCCACTAGTGTGTGTAAACTGTGGGTACTGTGCCTATTATACAGAGGTGAGCAGCACTACATAGGCACTTTACACAGCACTCGCTGACTATTATATGATGTCTCCTCTTTTCACAGACTACTTGGAGAGATGCAGCTGCCTGTGCACCTCCAACAGATGTTTCGGTAAAGTAGAAGTTTCTATTCTTATATCTACATTCATATAGTACATTAGTAAATATATAGGACCCCAAATCCTCACCGTACACTAAATATACCAGTCACTGGTATACACCAGACTTCCCAAAGCAGGAGGATATTTACATTAATATGATTCAGTCCATAAGCAGGCTAGAAGGGTGATTTGTGGCAGCCTGTACAGTATCCTGTCTATGTGCAGGTGACAGAGGGGTGATAGATACCAGCACATGATTATCATATTTATTCTAATATTATAAGTGTCTTTAATGCTCGGCTCACATTTCATTTCTTTCTTCTTTTCTCAGATCTGAAAACTGGACGGTCCTGCTCTCCATGTAAAGATCACAAGTCTCACCTGGCAGAGACTGTAAACTGTGGAGGTGAGGAGATAGCAGAATATAACCAGTTACTATCAGTCTCCTCTATGATGGCCGTATTTCCTATTAGGTCTTATAGAAGGAGACGTGTTATTGAGACAACCCCGAAATGTAGGACAGAATATCTACACAATTACTTCTATAATATCTTCTTTCATTTTCCTGTTTTTCTAGAGATAAATATAAAAATCCCAGAATATGAAGAACTAATTCTGGACTGTACTTTTGAATGGTACGCAAGGCTGGAGGACACCTATAACAACGTGTTCACCCTGGTAAGTACAATGCAGGGTAAAATTGGGAGATTGTTCAGTTTGAGTTATACGACCATAATGTTAAGGCAGCGCTTCCCAAACGTATTCCTTTCATTACTCAAAAACCACTTAGCAGAAAGTCCTTTCATCCAATATCATCACCAGGCTGCTCAATATGGTCTAAAATCAGACTTTCTGTCATGTCAGCAAATTATCATCAGCAATTTTCTAAATTTTTGTCTTAATGATATGACTATGTAAATTACAAATATTATATTATAAATAGTTGTGATATCTGAGGCTCTGATAATTCTCCATATTTTTTCTATAGCCTCGTGAACACAATCCCAAAATCACCCGGGAGCCCTATCTAGTGATCAAAGGCGTACAGATGGGGGACTCCGGACGGTACACGTGTACCACCATCCTGGACTCTGAGGTGCCAGTGAGTAAGATCACCTATAACGTGGCAGGTAAGGACATATAATAACTGGCACTATGCTGAGTGGTATTTCTTAGATACACGGGATTCATATCTACTTGTGGGTGATAATTAGTGAGAAAGGATCTAGTTCTGAAAATCTGAATTGTCACCTATAATGTGGGGCTATTTTACATTAGTATTTGTAAGGAAAAAACCTATAATGGAAAGATTTTAGCCATTTCTGTATTTTGGAGCCACTTTTGGTTTTGACAGTGCTTCTGAGCCTCCATGATGCAGACGATTCTGATATTCTGACATATATTTCATGTTCTTTCATGTATAAGATACACTACAATGTCATTATCGTTCTCTTCATGGAATTAACTATTAATGTAATTGTTTTCTTCATTTAGTTATCAGCGAATCGGAACAGGCGACAAAAAAATACCATCCTCGCCCTACACTTCCTGATGTGCTTGACATCACAGCGCCTGAGCCGCCACTTCTAGAGGAGCTACAGAACAACAATGCTTCCCTCATAGCAATATCTGTGGCCGGCTCCGTCACCATCATGCTGATCGCTGGCATATGGTAGGTAGCATCTATAAGATACTCTGTGGAACAGGCGTAGTATTTTAGATAAATATTACACATTACACAGTGTAAACTTAGTCCAGGCAGTCACTGGATGCTCCAGATTTATCACAATACTGAACGCTTCATGATAAATTTGGCGCATATTACAAGGCCAGACATGTTATAATGTCAGTGGACTGATAAGCAGCTAATGTAAGAAAAAACATTGGAGGATCTGTGCACACATTTCACTCAGAGCTGACATGTAAGTAGCAAATATCAAATAACTGATAGATTTTCTTTTTTCAGCATCTGCATGTTCTGGAGGAAAATGAAATCTAGAGAGCCTCTGGAAAAAGAGCCAGTGTGAAGGCGAACCGTCAAGCACCATCCTGTACTGCCACCTGCCAGGAAAAAAAAAAAAAAATGAAAATTTTAACCCTTCCCCAAAAACAAAAAAACTTTAAAAAAAAACTTCCCTTCCCCATTTCTGCCTTCAGTTTCTCTCCCTACTCCCCCTCCATGAAAAAAAAAAAAAATGTTTCCCAAAAAATAAAAAATTCTCTTCCCTTCCCCTTTTCTTCCCTCCCCTTTTCCCCTTAAAAATAAAAAAAATAAAAATATACAAAAAATCTTGACTGCAGCATTTCATTTCCCATTCCTTACCTGCCTATATGTCACATAAGAACTACAAAGACTATGGCCTCTTTCCCACGGGCGTGTGCGCCCCGTGGTCGTGCTGCGGCCCGCATAATGCGGGAGCACAGTCCGTGGGGCAGCCGCAGCGGATCGCGGACCCATTCACTTGAATGGTTCCGCGATCCGGCCGTTCCGCAAAATGATAGGACATGTTCTATCTTTTTGCGGAACGGAAGTACGGGACGAAACCCCACGGAAGCACTCCGTAGTGCTTTCATAGGGTTCTGTTCCGTGCTTCCATTCCGCACCATTCCGCATCTCCGGATTTGCGGACCCATTGAAGTGAATGGGTCCGCATCCGTGATGAGGAGTGCCCACAGATTAAAGGGCCTAGGGTGTGACCTTTGCTGTGGGAAAAAGATGTGGGATGTCGCTCGTCTTCTTTCTTCTTCTTCTTGCAGGACCTGGCTGGAAAAGGACCTTCGGTGACATCATCGCGCTCACCACTTGGTGAGCACGGTGACGTTAGCACCGGTCCTGCTGAATGAAGATCGAAGAACCTTCTATCTTCATTCAGCAGGACCTGCGCTGACATCACCGCGCTCACCACGTGGCGCCACTGAAGGTCCTTTTCCAGCCAGGTTCTGCAAGAAGAAGAAGAAAGAAGACGAGCTCGACTATGCGATCAAGTGGATGAGGTGAGTTGCATTTTTTTTATTTTTAACCCCACAATGGACCTTTTACTTAGCATTCAGAATTAAAGAATGCTATTATTTTCCATTATAACCATGTTATAATGGAAAATAATAAAGTAATTGGGGTCCCTGGTAACTCATCCCTTGTCTCCTTAGCAACCATGTGTGAATGTGGATGCTTGCGATTTTCACACATCCCCGTTCATTTCTATGGGGCCTGCTTTGCGTGAAAAACGCAGAATATAGAACATGCTGCGATTTTTACGCAACGCACAAGTGATGCGTGAAAATCACCGCTCATCTGAACAGCCCCATTGAAGTGAATTCGTCCGGATTCAGTGCGGGTGCAATGTGTTCACCTCACGCATTGCACCCGCGCTGAATTCTTTCCCGTGTGAAAGGGGCCTTACTGTTTCCGATCTGCAAAAAATGTATTGCATAAGGAAACCATACGGATATGTTTTGTGGAATAACGGAACAGAAGAGGACTTAAATCAGAGGAAAAAAAATAGATACGGAACAACGGATCCAGGAAAAACGGACCGCAAAACAACGGTCGTGTGCATGAGCCCTAAGTCAAGTAGTGTAGTTCCTTTTCGTTTGGCGGCCCACGTGGCGTCCCATGTGTTGGTTTGCTCACTTGTTCTTTGACACAGTGCACTGTCTATTTCAGTGCACTGGTTGGGCGTCCAAGAAAATCAATATAACAATATAACAAAATAATAGCAAAGACAGGTGCACTCTGCGGTCTTACTAAACCCTCAAACTGATTTTAAAATTGAGAGATTAGCCAACATGTCCTACGGTGTAGGACATGTCTGAGCCCGAGCACCGCGCCAAGGTTTCTCAAGTAGCTCGGGAACCTAACACTCACCTACCTGGGCCTATGTGGGCAATACCAGGAGCCAGTGGGCAAATTACAGGAGCATGAGGCCGACTCACAAACAACTCACCAGTTACCTCCAGCATGTGACCATGCTAGCAATGGGAGGAGGGAGGAGTCACTCATGCTCCTATAATTTGCTCACTGGCTCCTGGTATTGCCCACATAGGCCCAGGTAGGTGAGTGTTAGGTCCCCGAGCTACTTGAGAAACCTTGGCTCAGACATGTCCTACACCGTAGGATATGTTGGCTAATCTCTCAATTTTAAAATCAGTTTGAGGGTTTAGTAAGACTGCAGAGTGCACCCGTCTTTGCTATTATTTTGTTATATTGTTATATTGAATATCACATCCACATAATTGCTATCTTGTGTAGGATGTCTATTGTGGTACTTGTGGTTCACTGCGGTCATCCTCCACTGTATGCATTTTTGCTGGGGATCGTCATTAGCAATGGGCCACAAGTGCAGGATCTGCTCCCCTATATATATGCACAACTGCATGTGGGTTTGAGCATGTCCTGCTTGTTTAATACCACGCCATTCTTTTCAGTTTGTAGAGATTCCTGGAGGTGTATAAACTCCAATTTAAATGTGCCTGCTTTCCATCTACAGGCTACATTTAGGTGCACCTGTGAGGCCTGTGCCTTATCAGCCAGTCTTGAGTGGGACTCGCAGACTCCTCCCTCCTCCCATTGCTAGCATGGTCACATGCTGGAGGTAACTGGTGAGTTGTTTGTGAGTCGGCCTCATGCTCCTGTAATTTGCCCACTGGCTCCTGGTATTGCCCACATAGGCCCAGGTAGGTGAGTGTTAGGTCCCCGAGCTACTTGAGAAACCTTGGCGCGGTGCTCGGGCTCAGACATGTCCTACACCGTAGGATATGTTGGCTAATCTCTCAATTTTAAAATCAGTTTGAGGGTTTAGTAAGACCGCAGAGTGCACCTGTCCTTGCTGAGTTTGCTTTAAATAACCATCGCCAGGAGTCCTCTGATAAGTCACCATTTTTTGGTGCATATGGGTTTCATCCGCAGTTTGGGACATTCTCTGGAGAGGGGTCTTCTGGTTTACCTGATGAGGAGAGATTTTCCTCGTCTTTGTCGTTTATTTGGCAAAAGATTCAGGGTAATCTGAAGAGGATGACTGAGAGATATAAGCGTGTGGCGGATAAGAGACGTGTGCCTGGTCCGGACCTGAATGTGGGTGATCTGGTGTGGTTGTCCACAAAGAATATCAAACTGAAGGTTCCCTCCTGGAAGTTGGGTCCTAAGTTTATTGGGCCTTACAAGATCTTGTCCGTTATCAATCCCGTTGCCTTCCGACTTCCTCAGACTTGGAAGATCCATAATGTTTTTCACAAGTCCCTATTAAAACCTTATGTCCAACCCACTGTACCCTCCTCTTTGCCTCCTCCTCCGATTATTGTTGATGGTAATTTTGAATTTCAGGTCTCTAGGATTGTGGATTCTCGCATTATCCGCCGTTCTCTCCAATACCTCGTTCATTGGGAGGGTTATGGTCCTGAGTGCAGCATGTGACCCAGCCTCTATATAAGCTTGGGTCACGTAGCGCTGCACGTCACTCTGCTGATACAAGTGTAGGGAGAGGTTGCAGCTGCGACGTTAGGGCGAGATTAGGCAGTGATTAAATCCTCCAAAAGACTTCATTCAGTGATCGATCTACAGCTGTGGATCATTGAACTGCTGCTATTCAATTGCTCAGTGTTTTTAGGCTGCCCAGAGCGTTTTTCAGTCACTTTTTTCTGGGGTGATCGGCGGCCATTTTGTGGCTTGTGGTGCGCCAGCACAAGCTTCCACCAAGTACATTTAACCATCAATAGTGTGGTTATTTTTTGCTATAGCCTACATCAGGGTCAAGCTTTCATCAAGTGCATTTAACCATCAATAGTGTGGTTATTTTTTGGCCATATACTACATCAGGGGCAAGCTGAGCCTGTGTCACCCAAGTGCATTTAACCATCAATAGTGTGGTTATTTTTTGCTATATCCTACATCAGGGTCAAGCTTTCATCAAGTGCATTTAACCATCAATAGTGTGGTTATTTTTTGGCCATATACTACATCACGGGCAAGCTGAGCCTGTGTCACCCAAGTGCATTTAACCATCAATAGTGTGGTTATTTTTTGGCCATATACTACATCAGGGTCAAGCTTTCATCAAGTGCATTTAACCATCAATAGTGTGGTTATTTTTTGGCTATATACTACATCAGGGGCAAGCTGAGCCTGTGTCACCCAAGTGCATTTAACCATCAATAGTGTGGTTATTTTTTGCTATATCCTACATCAGGGTCAAGCTTTCATCAAGTGCATTTAACCATCAATAGTGTGGTTATTTTTTGGCCATATACTACATCAGGTGCAGGCTGAGCCTGTGTCACCCAAGTGCATTTAACCATCAATAGTGTGGTTATTTTTTGGCCATATACTACATCAGGGGCAAGTTGAGCCTGTCACCCAGTGCCTAAAAAATAGGCCTCACATTTATATTCATCCAAATCTGTACTGTTTTAGCTGGTCAAGTTATTTTTAGTGACCGTCAAAGCACAGTTTTTGTTCTGGGTTGAAAAACAATTCCCAAATTTGCAATTCTCAAAATTAGTGGTTTCTGCTGTATCAGGCCTACTTTAAATCTATCCCTAAAAGGGTAGATTAGATTCAAGGTGCTGATAGGGTCATTCTCAAAAACTTAACACACACGCTACAGTGCAGATCCAAGTCTAATTCTGTGATTAAACGTATACCTGTCATCCAGCGCCTAAAAAATAGGCCTCACATTTATATTCATCCAAATCGGTACTGTTTTAGCTGGTCAAGTTATTTTTAGTGACCGTCAAAGCACAGTTTTTGTTCTGGGTTGAAAAACAATTCCCAAATTTGCAATTCTCAAAATTAGTGGTTTCTGCTGTATCAGGCCTACTTTTAATATGTCCCTAAAAGGGTATTTTAGATTCAAGGTGCTGATAGGGTAATTCTCAAAAACTTAACACACACGCTACAGTGCAGATCCAAGTCTAATTCTGTGATTAAACGTATACCTGTCACCCAGCGCCTAAAAAATAGGCCTCACATTTATATTCATCCAAATCTGTACTGTTTTAGCTGGTCAAGTTATTTTTAGTGACCGTTAATGCACAGTTTTTGTTCTGGGTTGAAAAACAATTCCCAAATTTGCAATTCTCAAAATTAGTGGTTTCTGCTGTATCAGGCCTACTTTAAATCTATCCCTAAAAGGGTATATTAGATTGAAGGTGCTGATAGTGTCATTCTGAAAAACTTAACACACACGCTACAGTGCAGATCCAAGTCTAATTCTGTGATTAAACATATACCTGTCACCCAGCGCCTAAAAAATAGGCCTCACATTTATATTCATCCAAATCTGTACTGTTTTAGCTGGTCAAGTTATTTTTAGTGACCGTCAAAGCACAGTTTTTGTTCTGGGTTGAAAAACAATTCCCAAATTTGCAATTCTCAAAATTAGTGGTTTCTGCTGTATCAGGCCTACTTTAAATCTATCCCAAAAAGGATATCTTAGATTGAAGGTGCTGATAGTGTCATTCTGAAAAACTTAACACACACGCTACAGTGCAGATACAAGTCTAATTCTGTGATTAAACGTATACCTGTCACCCAGCGCCTAAAAAATAGGCCTCACATTTATATACATCCAAATCTGTACTGTTTTAGCTGGTCAAGTTATTTTTACTGTCTGTCAAAGCACAGTTTTTGTTCTGGGTTGAAAAACATTTCCCAAATTTGCAATTCTCAAAATTAGTGGTTTCTGCTGTATCAGAAACCCTAAAAGGGTATATTAGATTCAAGGTGCTGATAGGGTAATTCTCAAGAACTTCACACACACGCTACAGTGCAGATCCAAGTCTAATTCAGTCCGTAAACGTATACCTGTCACCCAGCGCCTAAATAATAGGCCTCAAATTTATATTCAGCTAAATCTGTCATTACTGGTGTGCCTGTATTAGTGTAATACGGTACCTAAATAGATAGCCAGATAGTGTTAGGTGTCTGTAAAAAAAGGCCTGAATTTTAATTCATAACATTGGCCCGAATAATATTTTTCTTATTGTGGTGAACGGTAACAATGAGGAAAACATCTAGTAAGGGACGCGGACGCGGACATGGTGGTGGTGGTGTTAATGGACCCTCTGGTGCTTGGAGAGGACGTGGCCGTTCTGCCACAGCCACACGTCCTAGTGTACCAACTACCTCAGGTCCCAGTAGACGCCAGAATTTACAGGGATATTTGGTAGGGCACAATGCCGTTCTAAGGATGGTAAGGCCTGAGCAGGTACAGGCATTAGTCAATTGGGTGGCCGACAGTGCATCCAGCACGTTCACATTATCTCCCACCCAGTCTTCTGCAGAAAGCGCACAGATGGCGCATAAAAACCAAGCCCATCAGTCTGTCACATCACCCCCATGCATATCAGGGAAACTGTCTGAGCCTCAAGTTATGCAGCAGTCTCTTATGCTGTTTGAAGACTCTGCTGGCAGGGTTTCCCAAGGGCATCCACCTAGCCCTTCCCCAGGGGTGGAAGAGATAGAATGCACTAACGCACAACCACTTATGTTTCCTGATGATGAGGACATGGAAATACCACCTCAGCACGTCTCTGATGATGACGAAACACAGGTGCCAACTGCTGCGTCTTTCTGCAGTGTGCAGACTGAGCAGGAGGCCAGGGATCAAGACTGGGTGGAAGACGATGCAGGGGACGATGAGGTCCTAGACCCCACATGGAATGAAGGTCGTGCCACTGACTTTCACAGTTCAGAGGAAGAGGCAGTGGTGAGACCGAGCCAACAGCGTAGCAAAAGAGGGAGCAGTGGGCAAAAGCAGAACACCCGCCGTCAAGAGACTCCGCCTGCTACTGACCGCCGCCATCTGGGACCGAGCACCCCAAAGGCAGCTTCAAGGAGTTCCCTGGCATGGCACTTCTTCAAACAATGTGCTGACGACAAGACCCAAGTGGTTTGCACGCTGTGCCATCAGAGCCTGAAGCGAGGCATTAACGTTCTGAACCTTAGCACAACCTGCATGACCAGGCACCTGCATGCAAAGCATGAACTGCAGTGGAGTAAACACCTTAAAAACAAGGAAGTCACTCAGGCTCCCCCTGCTACCTCTTCTGCTGCTGCCGCCTCGGCCTCTTCTGCTGCTGCCGCCACCTCGGCCTCTTCCTCCGCCTCTGGAGGAACGTTGGCACTTGCCGCCCAGCAAACATGGGATGTACCACCAACACCACCACCTGCGTCACCAAGCATCTCAACCATGTCACACGGCAGCGTTCAGCTCTCCATCTCACAAACATTTGAGAGAAAGCGTAAATTCCCACCTAGCCACCCTCGATCCCTGGCCCTCAAAGCCAGCATTTCTAAACTACTGGCCTATTAAATGCTGTCATTTAGGCTGGTGGACACACACAGCTTCAAACAGCTCATGTCGCTTGCTGTCCCACAGTATGTTGTTCCCAGCCGGCACTACTTCTCCAAGAGAGCCGTGCCTTCCCTGCACAACCAAGTATCCGATAAAATCAAGTGTGCACTGCGCAACGCCATCTGTGGCAAGGTCCACCTAACCACAGATACGTGGACCAGTAAGCACGTCCAGGGACGCTATATCTCCCTAACTGCACACTGGGTAAATGTAGTGGCGGCTGGGCCCCAAGCGGAGAGCTGTTTGGCGCACGTCCTTCTGCCGCCAAGGATCGCAGGGCAACATTCTTTGCCTCCTGTCTCCTCCTCCTCCTACTCAGCTTCCTCCTCCTCTTCTTCCACCTGCTCATCCAGTCAGCCACACACTTTCACCACCAACTTCAGCACAGCCCAGGGTAAACGTCAGCAGGCCGTTCTGAAACTCATATGTTTGGGGGACAGGCCCCACACCGCACAGGAGTTGTGGTGGGGTATAGAACAACAGACCGACGAGTGGTTGCTGCCGGTGAGCCTCAAGCCCGGCCCGGTGGTGTGCGATAATGGGCGAAATCTCATTGCAGCTCTGAGACTAGCCGGTTTGACGCACATCCCTTGCCTGGCGCATGTGCTGAATTTGGTGGTGCAGAAGTTCATTCACAACTACCCCGACATGTCAGAGCTGCTGCATAAAGTGCGGGCCGTCTGTTCGCGCTTCCGGCGTTCACACCCTGCCGCTGCTCGCCTGTCTGCGCTACAGCGTAACTTCGGCCTTCCCGCTCACCGCCTCATATGCGACGTGCCCACCAGGTGGAACTCCACCTTGCACATGCTGGACAGACTGTGAGAGCAGCAGCAGGCCATAGTGGAGTTTCAGCTGCAGCACGCACCGGTCAGTCGCACTGCGGATCAGCCCCACTTCACCACAAATGACTGGGCCTCCATGCGAGACCTGTGTGCCCTGTTGCGCTGTTTCGAGTACTCCACCAACATGGCCAGTGGCGATGACGCCGTTATCAGCGTTACAATACCACTTCTATGTCTCCTTGAGAGAACACTTAGGGCGATGATGGAAGAGGAGGTGGCCCAGGAGGAGGAGGAGGAAGAGGGGTCATTTTTAGCACTTTCAGGCCAGTCTCTTCGAAGGGACTCAGAGGGAGGTTTTTTGCAACAGCAGAGGCCAGGTACAAATGTGGCCAGACAGGGCCCACTACTGGAGGACGAGGAGGACGAGGATGAGGAGGAGGTGGAGGAGGATGAGGATGAAGCAGGTTCACAGCGGGCTGGCACCCAACGCAGCTCGGGCCCATCACTGGTGCGTGGCTGGGGGGAAACACAGGACGATGACGATACGCCTCCCACAGAGGACAGCTTGTCCTTACCTCTGGGCAGCCTGACACACATGAGCGACTACATGCTGCAGTGCCTGCGCAACGACAGCAGAGTTGCCCACATTTTAACGTGTGCGGACTACTGGGTTGCCACCCTGCTGGATCCCCGGTACAAAGACAATGTGCCCACCTTACTTCCTACACTGGAGCGTGATAGGAAGATGCGCGAGTACAAGCGCACGTTGGTAGACGCGCTACTGAGAGCATTCCCAAATGTCACAGGGGAACAAGTGGAAGCCCAAGGCGAAGGCAGAGGAGGAGCAAGAGGTCGCCAACGCACCTGTGTCACGGCCAGCTCCTCTGAGGGCAGGGTTAGCATGGCAGAGATGTGGAAAAGTTTTGTCACCACGCCACAGCTAACTGCACCACCACCTGATACGGAACGTGTTAGCAGGAGGCAACATTTCAATAACATGGTGGAACAGTACCTGTGCACACCCCTCCACGTACTGACTTATGGTTCGGCCCCATTCAACTTCTGGGTCTCCAAATTGTCCACGTGGCCAGAGCTAGCCTTTTATGCCTTGGAGGTGCTAGCCTGCCCGGCGGCCAGCGTTTTGTCTGAACGTGTATTCAGCACGGCAGGGGGGGTCATTACAGACAAACGCAGCCACCTGTCTACAGCCAATGTGGACAAGCTGACGTTCATAAAAATAAACCAGGCATGGATCCACCAGGACCTGTCCATCCCTTGTGCAGATTAGACATTAACTACCTCCCCTTAACAATATATTATTCTACTCCAGGGCACTTCCTCATTCAATCCTATTTTTATTTTCATTTTACCATTATATTGCGGGGCAACCCAAAGTTGAATGAACCTCTCCTCTGTCTGGGTGCCGGGGCCTAAAAATATCTGACAGTGGCCTGTTCCAGTGGTGGGTGACATGAAGCCTGATTCTCTGCTATGACATGAAGACTTATTCTCTGCTGACATGAAGCCAGATTCTCTGTTACGGGACCTCTCTCCTCTGCCTGGGTGCCTGGGCCTAAATATCTGACAGTGGCCTCTTCCAGTGGTGGGTGACGTGAAGCCTGATTCTCTGCTATGACATGAAGACTGATTCTCTGCTGACATGAAGCCTGAATCTCTGTTATGGGACCTCTCTCCTCTGCCTGGGTGCCTGGGCCTAAATATGTGACAGTGGACTGTTCCAGTGTTGGGTGACGTAAAGCCTGATTCTCTGCTATGACATGAAGACTGATTCTCTGCTGACATGAAGCCAGATTCTCTGTTACGGGACCTCTCTCCTCTGCCTGGGTGCCTGGGCCTAAATATATGACAATGGACTGTTCCAGTGTTGGGTGACGTAAAGCCTGATTCTCTGCTATGACATGCAGACTGATTCTCTGCTGACATGAAGCCAGATTCTCTGTTACGGGACCTCTCTCCTCTGCCTGGGTGCCTGAGCCTAAATATCTGACAATAGACTGTTCCAGTGTTGGGTGACGTAAAGCATGATTCTCTACTATGACATGCAGACTGATTCTCTGCTGACATGAAGCCAGATTCTCTGTTACGGGACCTCTCTCCTCTGCCTGGGTGCCTGGGCCTAAATATCTGACAATGAACTGTTCCAGTGTTGGGTGACGTAAAGCATGATTCTCTGCTATGACATGAAGACTGATTCTCTGCTGACATGAAGCCAGATTCTCTGTTACGGGACCTCTCTCCTCTGCCTGGGTGCCTGGGCCTAAATATCTGACAATGGACTGTTCCAGTGTTGGGTGACGTAAAGCCTGATTCTCTGCTATGACATGCAGACTGATTCTCTGCTGACATGAAGCCAGATTCTCTGTTACGGGACCTCTCTCCTCTGCCTGGGTGCCTGAGCCTAAATATCTGACAATAGACTGTTCCAGTGTTGGGTGACGTAAAGCATGATTCTCTACTATGACATGCAGACTGATTCTCTGCTGACATGAAGCCAGATTCTCTGTTACGGGACCTCTCTCCTCTGCCTGGGTGCCTGGGCCTAAATATCTGACAATGAACTGTTCCAGTGTTGGGTGACGTAAAGCATGATTCTCTGCTATGACATGCAGACTGATTCTCTGCTGACATGAAGCCAGATTCTCTGTTACGGGACCTCTCTCCTCTGCCTGGGTGCCGGGGCCTAAATATATGACAATGGACTGTTACAGTGGTGGGTGACGTGAAGCCAGATTCTCTGCTATGGCATGAAGAGACTGATTCTCTGCTGATGTGAAGCCAGATTCTCTGTTACGGGACCTCTCTCCTCTGCCTGGGTGCCTGGGCCTAAATATCTGACAGTGGCCTCTTCCAGTGGTGGGTGACGTGAAGCCTGATTCTCTGCTATGACATGAAGACTGATTCTCTGCTGACATGAAGCCTGAATCTCTGTTATGGGACCTCTCTCCTCTGCCTGGGTGCCTGGGCCTAAATATGTGACAGTGGACTGTTCCAGTGTTGGGTGACGTAAAGCCTGATTCTCTGCTATGACATGAAGACTGATTCTCTGCTGACATGAAGCCAGATTCTCTGTTACGGGACCTCTCTCCTCTGCCTGGGTGCCTGGGCCTAAATATCTGACAATGGACTGTTCCAGTGTTGGGTGACGTAAAGCCTGATTCTCTGCTATGACATGCAGACTGATTCTCTGCTGACATGAAGCCAGATTCTCTGTTACGGGACCTCTCTCCTCTGCCTGGGTGCCTGAGCCTAAATATCTGACAATAGACTGTTCCAGTGTTGGGTGACGTAAAGCATGATTCTCTACTATGACATGCAGACTGATTCTCTGCTGACATGAAGCCAGATTCTCTGTTACGGGACCTCTCTCCTCTGCCTGGGTGCCTGTGCCTAAATATCTGACAATGAACTGTTCCAGTGTTGGGTGACGTAAAGCATGATTCTCTGCTATGACATGCAGACTGATTCTCTGCTGACATGAAGCCAGATTCTCTGTTACGGGACCTCTCTCCTCTGCCTGGGTGCCGGGGCCTAAATATATGACAATGGACTGTTACAGTGGTGGGTGACGTGAAGCCAGATTCTCTGCTATGGCATGAAGAGACTGATTCTCTGCTGATGTGAAGCCAGATTCTCTGCTATGGGACCTCTCTCCAATTGATATTGTTTAATTTTTATTTATTTTATTTTTATTTTAATTCATTTCCCTATCCACATTTGTTTGCAGGGGATTTACCTACATGTTGCTGCCTTTTGCAGCCCTCTAGCTCTTTCCTGGGCTGTTTTACAGCCTTTTTAGTGCCGAAAAGTTCGGGTCCCCATTGACTTCAATGGGGTTCGGGACGAAGTTCGGGTCCAGGTGTTCGCTCAACTCTATCTGTAATGAAAAAAAAAAAAAGTTGATTAGTTTTCGTTTATTACTGTTTAGTTTGTGTCGTGTCAGTGTCTACGTCCTTTGTTAGTTAGTTAAAAAAAAAAAAAAAGTTTATTAGTTTTAGTGTTTTTTCCTTTACTGGTTATTACTAAGTGTATCTATTTTCTTTGATTTATTATATCTAATTTTTGTTTTATTTATTGTACCACAGTCCCCATCCCAATAAACCTTTTCCCTAATTCACTTTATATAATTTAATTTTTGTATAAATAAAAAAAAAAAAGAGGTCTTCACGATCAAGCAGCAGGGGTAGGAGAGTAGTTGGTCCCAGTGCTGGACAGCTGCCAGCACGGGGCCGCTCCTCTACCCACCGAGGTGCGGACGCAGGTGCCAGGGGCGTCCGCCTTATTCTCGATTTTTTTGCAACTGGCAGCAGGAGAATTACATCTCATGATGCCGAGGAAGTTATGTCTCTCGTGGCACAAGCCAGTGCCACAGAGTCCTCTGCCTCGGCTCCGAGTAGCAGCAGAAGCAGTTTGTCTCCTGTAGGACCAACCCCCAGACCCCAAGAATCGTCCCTGCTCCTGTTTGACAGCGACAGTGAGAGGGACACCTTGGGGGAGGTAATGCAGGAGACTGCCACTGTTCTGCAGCCACCACAACCACTTCCAACAAGGCGTTACCACTCCCCCGCTCCCTCTCCTAGAGGTACTGGTACCGGCAGCCAGACCTTTGCCTCCACCGCACCCTTCCTCTATGTCCTCCACTGCCGTCCGGCGCCAGCCCACGGTTGCTGACCTTTTTGAACGCACCGCGCCCTATGCCCCCGGGGACCGACGCGTGCGTTCACTCAATGGGCTCCTGGCAAGGGTTATCGCCCAACATCTGCTGCCCTTCAATCTTGTGGACAGCAATCCATTCCGGCAGATGTTGGAGCAGGCACAACCCAGATGGCGTGTCCCCAGCCGCTATTTCTTTGCCAGGACTGGCGTCCCTGCCCTACACCAGCACATTGTGCAGAATGTATCCTTGTCGCTGGATCATGCTGTCAGTGACAGGGTGCATCTGACAATGGATGCTTGGACCAGCAGGCATGGGCAGGGACGCTATATCAGCTTTAATGCCCATTGGGTATCCCTCCGAGGTGCCGGGGAGGGATCAGCGGCATCTGACTTTGTGGTGCTGCCCCGGGGTGTCCAGGGGAGAACTGCTGCTCTCCCCCCACAAGCCACTGTCTCCACTGCTGCTGAGCCCCCCAGCAAGCGTCCCCGTAGCTACGCAAGTGTGGTGCATGTCCGCTGCCAGGCCGTGCTCCAGCTTGTGAGCTTAGGGGAACGGAGGCACACTGGACCTGATGTTCTGGCCGCACTACAGGCTCAGGTCCATAAGTGGCTGAC
This sequence comes from Bufo bufo, assembly GCF_905171765.1. Lineage (NCBI taxonomy): Eukaryota > Metazoa > Chordata > Amphibia > Anura > Bufonidae > Bufo > Bufo bufo. The sequence continues at coordinate 783,730,167 of NC_053390.1, read as the reverse complement.
ACCCCGAAGGCTCCAGGCAGGTATGGTTGTCTGTGACAACGGCAGCAACCTCCTCGCCCCATTTGAGCAGGCGACCAAGATGGTCAGCGGGGAGCATGTCGGCCTCAATGACGTGCTCCCCTTAGTGTTCCTGCTGGACAGGACACTAGATCGCCTGCTCGAGGCTGGGGAGAGTGCCTTGGTGGAGAAAGAGGAGACAATGCTTCACCAGGACCAGGACGAGGAGGATGATGATGATGTGGACGTCCAGGAGTCTGGGCCTGGTCAGGAGGGAGAGACGGTGTTGGGGGCACCGTTAGTCCGGGGGTGGGGCAGCTCCGACCGGGAGCATCAGCAACAGCAGCAGGAGGACCAAGAGGTCATGGTCCTGGGCAGCCATGAAAAGTCACAGCGGGCTGTCCTCTTCCCTATGGCTGCTCACATGCTGCGATGCCTCCGGAGGGACCCCCGGATCAAGAGAATCAAGGAGAGGGAAGATTATTGGTTGGCCACCCTTTTAGACCCTCACTGCAAGGGGAAACTGGAGCAGTTCATCCCAGCCGTAGACAGGCCCGGATGGATCAACTGCGGGCCTGTCTGATCAAGCGGCTGGAGCAGGCCAACCCTCAGCCTCACGCTCCAGTTATCCCCGCCCATCTCACCCAGCAGGTGGCTGGCACTAGCAGCACCAGCCGAGCAGGTGACCTTATGGGTGAGATGCGGTCGTTCTACCAGTCTGCGCGACCCAGTAACAGCAGCAGCAGTCACCACCAGCGGCTGGCCCGCATGGTGGCAGACTACATGGGGTCCGTTGGTGCTTCCGACAGCATGAGCACCGACGACCCCATGGAGTACTGGGTCGCCAGGCTGGTTCAAGACCATGGCCCAGGAGAGCTGCCTCATCAGTGCCTTCTGTGCTCATATGGGCACAGGATGGATAGGTCCTGTCGTGGGTCTGGAGCACAGCGTGTGTGCGGTGAAGATCATGTATGGGTGTGGAGAGCGGCCGTACCCATTACTCCTTACAGACAAAAGAAGGACGGGATAGCCGCTGATAAACACCACCACTACTAGTGCCCTCTGGCGTGTTGGAATCATCACACGGTTAGGCTGGCTGTGTAGCCGCAGTGTTCTGATACTGACTCAATATGCTTTAAAGAATAAATTGTTGACTACCGATGCATGCGTCGTGTCTACTTAATTTATCAATAATTTTTGGTGTGGAAACAAAATCTTAATATAATCAAAATAATCATTCTAGAATGCCAAATTTTTTATTAGTATGCATGTCATCACATTTCCTCAGCACACTGAATACCTGCTGCTGTCAGAGTTGCATTTTTTTTTAAGTTATGGGCTTACGATGGCCTGTTGGTTTTCCATTCAGGAGTACACATTGCTGCTGCCAAATTTGAACGTGCTGCTGTCTGACATGTCATATTTTATTTATGGGCTTACCATGGCCTGTTGGTTCCCCATTCAGGAGTACATATTGTTGCTGCCAACTTTGAACGTGCTGCTGTCTGACATGTCATATTTTATTTATGGGCTTACGATGGCCTGTTGGTTTCCAATTCAGGAGTACACATTGCTGCTGCCAACTTTGAACGTGCTGCTGTCTGACATGTCATATTTTATTTATAGGCTTACCATGGCCTGTTGGTTTCCCATTCAGGAGTACACATTGCTGCTGCCAACTTTGAACGTGCTGCTGTCTGACATGTCATATTTTATTTATGGGCTTACCACGGCCTGTTGGTTTCCCATTCAGGAGTACATATTGCTGCTGCCAACTTTGAACGTGCTGCTGTCTGACATGTCATATTTTATTTATGCGCTTACCACGGCCTGTTGGTTTCCCATTCAGGAGTACACATTGCTGCTGCCAACTTTGAATGTGCTGCTGTCTGACATGTCATATTTTATTTATGGGCTTACCATGGCCTGTTGGTTTCCCATTCAGGAGTACACATTGCTGCTGCCAACTTTGAACGTGCTGCTGTCTGACATGTCATATTTTATTTATGGGCTTACCATGGCCTGTTGGTTTCCCATTCAGGAATACACATTGCTGCTGCCAACTTTGAACATGCTGCTGTCTGTCCTGATAAGTTAGTCAGAGCTATGTTTAGGCCTTATACTAGAAATGTTCCATCTTCCATCCTGTTGATGCTGCTATTGAATTTGCTGATCATGCTGATTTTTGTTTGGTTCTTACACTAAATCATTAGATTTAAATGTGGATTATGCATTTCCTACTGAGTTGTGCCAAGTTAGGTGTAGACCTTATGTAGACCTTGTTGATGCTGAATCTGTCTGTCCTGAACATGTAGTTATAATTACTCTTTATTCTCAAATTTTAACATTAAATTATGATGCTGCCTGTCCTGCAGGGTTAGGCGAACTTGGTGTAGACCTTTTACTATGGTGTTTACATTTACCTGCTTTTGTCTGCCCTGTTCCTGCAGAGTTTAGTTAAGCTATGTGTGGCCTTTAGCCAACAGATTTTTCTATTTTAATGGTAGTTTCAGTAGTTATCCTTTATTGTTTGGGCCTTTGATTTGTATGCCTTCTACTGTTGCGTTACTATTTTACTGCTACTGTCTGGCCTAATGCTGCCAAGTAATGTGTCTGAAATATAGTAAATTATTAAAATCTAACTGTGGAATTTTTTTGTCGAGATAATGCAAAGGAGAACTAGCATGGAGCACTTATTAGCCCTTGCAATATGACAAGTATTGAGTATTATTATTTTCATAAAATGGTGTTCATGTTTAATATTTGCTAATGTGCACTATTTATCGTATATTGTCAAGAATTCGATTTGAATATATATTGAATAAAAATATTTTCTTTTAATAAATTCATGCGGTTTTACGCTTCATAAACCAAAATAATTTATTTTGTTTTATTTTATTTTAAAAAATGTATTTTGCTTTAATTAGGTTTTTGGCGTCCATGTTGTGGTTCTTACTTTAGCAAGGTGGGGACCGCATGTGGGCTTCCATTTTCAAAAGGTTTTGTGCACTTAACATTGTACAAGACTGATTGATAAACCTAATAAAAGTTTTTTATTTTATTTATTATTTAAATACGGACTTAGGTTCTAACATGGTGTTGTCAGTTGTCCTGGAAAGGATGCCTGGCTTCCGTGTTGACCTCTCTACATGGTTGGGTGTTACTGGCGTTATACTCATCCATGTGGTAATCCGGTTTTGGTAATGGAGCGTTATTGCCACATGTATATATAGATATATACATTTATATGTAATCTTACTTCTTGACAATTATATAATGATTATTTTCACATGCTAGTGTAATATTATTCCAGATTTTAATCTTTCAAAATTAACTGCTGACAGTATAATAATCTTGAAGCCATGTCACCATTTTGTGAGTGATTCTACTCATTGCATCACATGTTGATGTCTTTATTGAGGAAGTTATGCTCCGACATGTCCAGTTTAACAAACGGACACTATATCAGATTCATGCTAGTTATTTCTTTGCTGACTCGTCAATTGTTGACTTTTTTTTTTTCCAGACACATTTGATGTTTAAAATTTTTAAAATAATGGAACTAATATAACTTAAGACAATTTTACTATGCAATATTGTCTTATTGAGGTTGAAATTTGGATCACAGTATGGATAGTTGGATATTTTTTTTTTAAAGTATCAATTTATTTTTTGTTAAAATTTGGTTGATACTCTATATATATTATACATTTTGAATGTAGATTTGTATTTTGTAATCTAAAGCTTTGTTCAATAATACATTTGAAAGGTAATAGTGTGTTCATACAAAGGTTAATTAATGTGCATTAAACAATAATTTTCTATTATAAATTTTTTTTTTTTTTTTAGATAAATGATTTATTGTACAATGTTATATTGGCCTTTTCAATAACATATAATAATAATGAACTGTTATAATTTTTTTGTTCAAAATATTTTATTTTTGTTGGACAGTGTATATATAAGCGATGAATACACATGCTGTAGTTGGGTGTTCAATCTTTTTTTTAATACTTTTATAATCGGTCTTCCACAGCCCCATCTGTTACAAAAGTTTGTCTGCTGCAATATAATAACCTGACACTCTATTACTGCTTAGTTATGCCAAACTTTGTGTAGTAATTAGAATACTACTTTAACTTACCAACTGCATGCTGATCTTGGCCTGATACTTCAGAGTTCTGTGTAGTCATTATACTCCACCGTTAGCAATGACTGCTTCTATTGTCCTGATCATTGAGAGTTATGTGTAGGCCGTATAATCCACTGTTAATATCTACCTACTGCGGATTCTGATGCTGTCTGTTCTGATCACGGCGAGTTAGCATTCAGCCTTTTGAGAATCCACATTACCTGCTGCTGCCTGTCCTGCTGAGTTAGGATGAGATATGTTTAGGTCTTATACTCGACCTTTAATATCTACCAGCTGCAGATGCTGTCTGTCATGATCATACAGAGTTATGTCAAGCTAGTTGTTTGTCCTTTGGTAGCTATGTGAAGTCCTTATACAACACCGTCAGCTGTCCTGATAAAGTTGATTTTTCAATTTACTAATCAACCGAAAATGTTAACTTTACCTACTGCTGCTGTCCAGATGAAGCTGACTTGTATGCCTCAGAATACAACGTTAGCTCTACCTGCTGCTGCTGTCCTGATCAAGTTGATTTGTTATGTATATACCTCATAATACAACACTATAAATACCTGCTGCTGTACATTTAAAGGTGACTTGTAGCCCTCAGAATACATTAGCTCTACCTGCTGCTGCTGTCTTGATCAAGTTGATTTGTTATGTATATGCCTCATAATACAACACTACCTGCTGCTACTGTCATGAAAAAAATTATTTATGTGTAGGCCTTATACTACACTGTTAAGATGTACCTACTGCTGTTGTCTGTCCAAACCCTGCTGACTTTCAACGTGAACTAAAGGCTCCTTTACTGATAAGTCTGCAGTTAAAATTATACAAAAACATAACCTTATAGAACAATAAGTATGGAATCAATATAACTTAGGAAAACTTTTTTAATAAAAAAAAAATTAGAATAAAATTAAGGCAACTTTTGCAGTTGTTCCTGCAGGCTTGCGAGTTCCTTCAGGTCCTCTCCATATGGCCTTCGAATTCCTGCAGCATTCTTTGGGATTTTTGAATGAGGGCTCTTAATTGCCTGATTTTCCCATGCCTCTTTTGCATTAGAGCAATTTTTGCAGAAATTTTCTTGATTACTGTTATGAAGACTTGAGAAATAAATATATCAATTAACAATAAGAGTCATTTATTGAATTTTGTGTAGTATGTAGTTAAGTGCAGATAATTTGAGTGTCATTTTTAAAGTATACCATAATAAATGTAGTTATATATTAGATTATTTAGTGACATTTTAGTAGTTTTAAATTAAATTTGTTGTGTTATATAATATTAGTTTATGTAGATTAAAGAGTTCTTGTGCATGGCTGTTGTTTGATATTACTGTGGTTTTTGTTGTCCCATTATTATTGTTACTTTTGGAATCTTCATCACCTGCTATATAATTGTAGGGTGCAGCGTTCCCTGACTTTTGAAACTGCTCCGTACTATTTTTGTGCCAAATAAAAAATATTTGCCCTGGGGACAAAATGGCTCATTAACCGTGGTCTAATAGCTGATCTACTAGTCCAGAGCAGCTAGCCAATTACAGGTTCTTCTAAAAAAATTAGCATATTGTGATAAAGTTCATTATTTTCTGTAATGTACTGATAAACATTAGACTTTCATATATTTTAGATTCATTACACACAACTGAAGTAGTTCAAGCCTTTTCTTGTTTTAATATTGATGATTTTGGCATACAGCTCATGAAAACCCCAAATTCCTATCTCAAAAAATTAGCATATCATGAAAAGGTTCTCTAAACGAGCTATTACCCTAATCATCTGAATCAACTAATTAACTCTAAACACCTGCAAAAGATTCCTGAGGCTTTTAAAAACTCCCAGCCTGGTTCATTACTCAAAACCGCAATCATGGGTAAGACTGTCGACCTGACTGCTGTCCAGAAGGCCATCAAGCAAGAGGGTAAGACACAGAAATAAATTTCTGAACGAATAGGCTGTTCCCAGAGTGCTGTATCAAGACACCTCAGTGGGAAGTCTGTGGGAAGGAAAAAGTGTGGCAGAAAACGCTGCACAACGAGAAGAGGTGACCGGACCCTGAGGAAGATTGTGGAGAAGGACCGATTCCAGACCTTGGGGGACCTGCGGAAGCAGTGGACTGAGTCTGGAGTAGAAACATCCAGAGCCACCGTGTACAGGCGTGTGCAGGAAATGGGCTACAGGTGCCGCATTCCCCAGGTCAAGCCACTTTTGAACCAGAAACAGCGGCAGAAGCGCCTGACCTGGGCTACAGAGAAGCAGCACTGGACCGTTGCTCAGTGGTCCAAAGTACTTTTTTCGGATGAAAGCAAATTTTGCATGTCATTCGGAAATCAAGGTGCCAGAGTCTGGAGGAAGACTGGGGAGAGGGAAATGCCAAAATGCCTGAAGTCCAGTGTCAAGTACCCACAGTCAGTGATGGTCTGGGGTGCCATGTCAGCTGCTGGTGTTGGTCCACTGTGTTTTATCAAGGGCAGGGTCAATGCAGCTAGCTATCAGGAGATTTTGGAGCACTTCATGCTTCCATCTGCTGAAAAGCTTTATGGAGATGAAGATTTCATTTTTCAGCACGACCTGGCACCTGCTCACAGTGCCAAAACCACTGGTAAATGGTTTACTGACCTTGGTATTACTGTGCTCAATTGGCCTGCCAACTCTCCTGACCTGAACCCCATAGAGAATCTGTGGGATATTGGGAAGAGAAAGTTGAGAGACGCAAGACGCAACACTCTGGATGAGCTTAAGGCCGCTATCGAAGCATCCTGGGCCTCCATAACACCTCAGCAGTGCCACAGGCTGATTGCCTCCATGCCACGCCGCATTGAAGCAGTCATTTCTGCAAAAGGATTCCCGACCAAGTATTGAGTGCATAACTGAACTTAATTATTTGAAGGTTGACTTTTTTTGTATTAAAAACACTTTTCTTTTATTGGTCGGATGAAATATGCTAATTTTTTGAGATAGGAATTTTGCGTTTTCATGAGCTGTATGCCAAAATCATCAATATTAAAACAAGAAAAGGCTTGAACTACTTCAGTTGTGTGTAATGAATCTAAAATATATGAAAGTCTAATGTTTATCAGTACATTACAGAAAATAATGAACTTTATCACAATATGCTAATTTTTTTAGAAGAACCTGTATATAAAATAAGGCCTTTTCAAGTTTTTGGCAAACACCTGCTGTCTAGATCTCTCCTATTAGACGTATTACAAAGACATAAGCATTGCTGCTACGTAGCTGAAGAGGGGGGGGGGGGGGGGAAGGAGGTGTCATGTGGAGGTGACGAATGCTAAACAAGACTGTACGACAGCACCTGTCTCCTTAGAGGTGAAGTAGGGGACACCAGTGTTTTGTTCCCATGCAAGCGCTGATATTGGCTGTTGCAACTCTACAGCCAATGACATAAATTCACATATGTGGTGGTGTTCAGGTGAATTATAGGCGAGTAGCGGAACTAAATGTGGGGAGCATTTACTCCTGTAACCACTTGTTTAATAAAAAACTGTGTGCAAATTCCTTTTTTTTTATTTTATTCAATTTGAACAGTTTTTTTTAAAAGACAATCGTTGCCTCATTATGTAAAATTGTGGATTGATCTAATTGCTTAGTATATTCATTGAAGGGTGTAGTTTGCCTAATTGAGTCACTTTGTTTTGTTTTCAACTCTAGGGTCACATAAGGGTGTCTTCTCTTTACATGCGACCATTAATCTAAATCCTCTAGCCTAAAGCCATATTGTGCTCCTTGCAGTCTGAAGCCTGCTGTGCGACCAAAGTTAAGGTTTTTGTGCACAACTGTTTGTAAATATACATATTCTGTGTGATACGTTTAAGATTTTTTTATGATTTAAACACCACAATGTTTTCAAATAAAATAGTTTGTAATTTATAATTTGTTCAATTTTTTTTTATTTTTTAACATTTTAACCACCTCAGCTCCCCTACCTTAAACACCCTTAATGACCAGGCCACTTTTTACACTTCTGCACTACACTACTTTCACCGTTTATTGCTCGGTCATGCAACTTGCCACCAAAATGAATTTTACCTCATTTTCTTCTCACTAATAGAGCTTTCATTTGGTGGTATTTCATTGCTGCTGACATTTTTACTTTTTTTGTTATTAATCGAAATTTAACGATTTTTTTGCAAAAAAATGAAATTTTTCACTTTCAGTTGTAAAATTTTGCAAAAAAAAACAACATCCATGTATAAATTTTTCTAAAAATGTATTGTTCTACATGTCTTTGATAAAAAAAAATGTTTGGGTAAAAAAAAAAAATGGTTTGGGTAAAAGTTATAGCGTTTATCAACTATGGTACAAAAATGTGAATTTCCGCTTTTTGAAGCAGCTCTGACTTTCTGAGCACCTGTCATGTTTCCTGAGGTTCTACAATGGCCAGACAGTACAAACACCCCACAAATGACCCCATTTCGGAAAGTAGACACCCTAAGGTATTCGCTGATGGGCATAGTGAGTTCATAGAACTTTTTATTTTTTGTCACAAGTTAGCGGAAAATGATGATTTTTTATTTTTATTTATTTTTCTTACAAAGTCTCATATTCCACTAACTTGTGACAAAAAATAGAAACTTCCATGAACTCACTATGCCCATCACAAAATACCTTGGGGTGTCTTCTTTCCAAAATGGGGTCACTTGTGGGGTAGTTATACTGCCCTGGCATTTTAGGGGCCCAAATGCGTGCGAAGTAGTTTGAAATCAAAATCTGTAAAAAATGGCCAGTGAAATCCGAAAGGTGCTCTTTGGATTGTGGGCCCCTTTGCCCACCTAGGCTGCAAAAAAGTGTCACACATCTGGTATTGCCGTACTCAGGATAAGTTGTGGAATGTGTTCTGGGGTGTCATTTTACATATACCATGCTTAGTGAGAGAAATATCTTGGCAAAAGACAACTTTTCCCATTTTTTTATACAAAGTTGGCATTTGACCAAGATATTTATCTCACCCAGCATGGGTATATGTAAAATGACACCCCAAAACACATTCCCCAACTTCTCCTGAGTACGGCAATACCACATGTGTGACACTTTTTTGCAGCCTAGGTGGGCAAAGGGGCCCACATTCCAAAGAGCACCTTTAGGATTTCACAGGTCATTTTTTACACATTTTGATTTCAAACTACTTACCACACATTAGGGCCCCTAGAATGCCAGGGCAGTATAACTACCCCACAAGTGACCCCATTTTGGAAAGAAGACACCCCAAGGTAATCCGCGAGGGGCATGGCGAGTTCCTAGATTTTTTTATTTTTTGCCACAAGTTAGTGGAATATGAGACTTTGTAAGAAAAAAAATAAATAAATCATCATTTTCCGCTAACTTGTGACAAAAAATAAAAAATTCTAGGAACTCGCCATGCCCCTCACGGAATACCTTGGGGTGTCTTCTTTCCAAAATGGGGTCACTTGTGGGGTAGTTATACTGCCCTGGCATTCTAGGGGCCCTAATGTGTGGTAAGTAGTTTGAAATCAAAATGTGTAAAAAATGACCTGTGAAATCCGAAAGGTGTTCTTTGGAATGTGGGCCCCTTTGCCCACCTAGGCTGCAAAAAAGTGTCACACATCTGGTATTGCCGTACTCAGGAGAAGTTGGGCAATGTGTTTTGGGGTGTCATTTTACATATACCCATGCTGGGTGAGATAAATATCTTGGTCAAATGCCAACTTTGTATAAAAAAAATGGGAAAAGTTGTCTTTTGCCAAGATATTTCTCTCACCCAGCATGGGTATATGTAAAATGACACCCCAAAACACATTACCCAACTTCTCCTGAGTACAGCAATACCAGATGTGTGACACTTTTTTGCAGCCTAGGTGGGCAAAGTGGCCCACATTCCAAAGAGCACCTTTCGGATTTCACCGGCCATTTTTTTACAGATTTTGATTTGAAACTACTTCGCACGCATTAGGGCCCCTAGAATGCCAGGGCAGTATAACTTCCCCACAAGTGACCCCATTTTGGAAAGAAGACATCCCAAGGTATTTCGTGATGGGCATAGTGAGTTCATTGAAGTTTTTATTTTTTGTCACAAGTTAGTGGAATATGAGACTTTGTAAGAAAAAAATCAATAAAAAAAAATCATCATTTTCCGCTAACTTGTGACAAAAAATAAAATTTTCTAGGAACTCGCCATGCCCCTCACGGAATACCTTGGGGTGTCTTCTTTCCAAAATGGGGTCACTTGTGGGGTAGTTATACTGCCCTGGCATTCTAGGGGCCCTAATGTGTGGTAAGTAGTTTGAAATCAAAATGTGTAAAAAATGACCTGTGAAATCCGAAAGGTGATCTTTGGAATGTGGGCCCCTTTGCCCACCTAGGCTGCAAAAAAGTGTCACACATGTGGTATTGCCGTACTCAGGAGAAGTTGGGGAATGTGTTTTGGGATGTCATTTTACATATACCTATGCTGGGTGAGAGAAATATCTTGGCAAAAGACAACTTTTCCCATTTTTTTATACAAAGTTGGCATTTGACCGAGATATTTCTCTCACCCAGCATAGGTATATGTAAAATGACACCCCAAAACACATTCCCCAACTTCTCCTGAGTACGGCAATACCACATGTGTGACACTTTTTTGCAGACTAGATGCGCAAAGGGGCCCACATTCCATTTAGGAGGGCATTTTTAGACATTTGGATCCCAGACTTCTTTGCACGCTTTAGGGCCCCTAAAATGCCAGGGCAGTATAAATACCCCACATGTGACCCCATTTTGGAAAGAAGACACCCCAAGGTATTCAATGAGGGGCAGGCGAGTTCATAGAATTTTATTTTTTTTGCCACAAGTTAGCGGAAATTGTTTTTTTTTTTCTCACAAAGTCTCCCTTTCCGCTAACTTGGGACAAAAATTTCAATCTTTCATGGACTCAATATGCCCCTCAGTGAATACCTTGGGGTGTCTTCTTTCCAAAATGGGGTCATTTGTGGGGTGTTTGTACTGCACTGGCATTTGAGGGTCTCCGCAATCATTACATGTATGGCCAGCATTAGGAGTTTCTGCTATTCTCCTTATATTGAGCATACGGGTAATGAGATTTTTTTTTTTCGTTCAGCCTCTCGGCTGAAAGAAAAAATGAACGGCACAGATTTCTTTATTCGCATCGATCAATGTGGATGAAAAAATCTCTGTAAAAAAAAAAAAAGGAGGGGAAAGGTGTCTGCCAGGACATAGGAGCTCCGCCCAACATCCATACCCACTTAGCCCGTATGCCCTGGCAAACCAGATTTCTCCATTCACATCAATCGATGTGAATGAATAAATCATTGCCGGGATTTTTATTTTTATTTTTATATACAAAGTGTTTGCCAAAGTATATGAACACCACCGCCTCCTCAGCTCATATGCCTCGGCAAACGTATCTTTTACTGCAGAGGAGAAATCTCGTCTTGCAGCGCCGCATACACTGACTTTTGTGTAATCTGACAGCAGCGCAATGCTTCTGTCAGAATGCACATCAGTGCTGCAGCTGGTTCATCGGTTGGTCCACCTGGAAGGTAAAAAAAACAAAACAAAAAAGAAAAAACCAGGCCGCAACGCAATAAATTTATTAACTTTATAATAACTTTTGAACAGAACATATAAACTTTATTTAACTTTTTGAACTGAACGTTTTTTTACCTTTATAGGACAAACCTCTCCTTCCCCATGGGACAATGTGCAAAGCGCAAATCGCCCAAAGATGTGGCGAAGTACATTATGCACTTTATCCCAGGTGAAAGGAGAGGTTTGCAGCAGCTGTGAGTAAAAGGGCCCTAATAGCCCTGTGTGCCTGTCCTGTGAGATGCAATCCCTATGCTAAGTGTACCTGTGTGTGGTACTTCCGGAAACACTCCCCTAAGCATAGGGCAGGGTGGTCAGGGCAGTCAGGACAGAAATAGCGGGTGTCACGCCTTATTCCACTCCTGCTACAGACACAACATTTTTTTCGGGGTGACGGTTGGGTTGAGGTACCAGCAACGACATTGGGGAAATGTCGCTCGTGTAGACTGCTCACTACACTGGTGGTTGGGGCCACGGAACCTCCTGGATACAGGAGGTTCTCGATGATCTCTTCCTGAAATTTGAGGAAGGATCGTGTTCTCCCAGCCTTACTATAGAGAACAAAACTATTATATGCAGCCAATTGAATCAAATATACAGACACCTACTTATAACAGCGTCTGGTGCGTCGGGAAACTAAATAGGGAGCCAACATCTGGTCATTGAAGTCCACCCCTCCCATGAGCGCATTATAGTCGTGGACTGGAGGGGCTTTTCAATGACATGGGTTGCCCGTTCAATTTGTATTGTCGTGTCTGCGTGAATGGAGGAGAGCATGTAAACGTCACGCTTGTCTCTCCATTTCACCGCGAGCAGTTCTTCGTTACACAAGGCAGTCTCTCCCCCCTTGCAAGACGGGTGGTAACGAGCCGTTGGGGGAAGCCCCGGCGACTAGGTCGCACGGTGCCACAGCAGCCAATCTGTTCTAGGAACAAATGCCTGAAGAGGGGCACACTTGTGTAAAAATTGTCCACATAAAGATGGTACCCCTTGCCAAATAAGGGTGACACCAAGTCCCAGACTGTCTTCCCACTGCTCCCCAGGTAGTCAGGGCAACCGACCGGCTCCAGGGTCTGATCTTTTCCCTCATAGATCCGAAATTTGTGGGTATAGCCTGCGGCCCTTTCACAGAGCTTATACAATTTGACCCCATACCGGGCGCGCTTGCTTGGGATGTATTGTTTGAAGCCAAGGCGCCCGGTAAAATGTATAAGGTACTCGTCTACGCAGATGTTCTGCTCAGGGGTATACAAATCTGCAAATTTCTGGTTGAAGTGGTCTATGAGGGGCCGAATTTTGTGGAGCCGGTCAAAAGCTGGGTGGCCTCTGGGACGGGAGGTGCTGTTGTCGCTAAAGTGCAGGAAACGCAGGATGGTCTCAAAACGTGTCCTGGACATAGCAGCAGAGAACATGGGCATGTGATGAATTGGGTTCGTGGACCAATATGACCGCAATTCATGCTTTTTGGTTAGACCCATGTTCAGGAGGAGACCCAGAAAAATTTCCACCGAAATGGCTGGGCATAAAAGCTTCCCGGGTTGGCGGCTATAAATTGAGTGGCATACCGATTTGTTTCTGCCACGACTAAGTCCAAGAGCTCCGCAGTCAAGAACAGCTCAAAAAATCCCAGTGCCGAACCTGTCTGAGCTGTCTCAACCCGAACTCCAGACTGGGCGGTGAAAGGGGGAACTACAGGTGTGGCTGAAGTTGGGGACTGCCAATCAGGGTTTGCCAGCACCTCAGGGACTCTAGGGGCTCTACGGGCTTGTGCTCGCCACTTCACCATGTTGTACGGCAGTGCTGGTGCTAGGTCCAGGATGGGCTGCGCTGCTGGTGTATGCCTCACCACGTAATCCGACAGCGCCAGCCCCACTCTGCTGCCCTTGAAACGGATCCTGCACAACCTGTGGTCTAGCGACACGGGGCCGGGTACGCCTGGTGCTATCAGGGACCTCAACCTCCTCGTCCGAACTTTGGGTCAGAGAGCCACTGCTTTCTACAGGTTCATAATCTGACCCGCTAGATTCGTCAGATGAGGGTTCCCATTCCTCATCCGACTGGGTCAGAATCCTGTAGGCCTCTTCAGAAGAATACCCCCTGTTTGACATTTGGACTACTAAATTTAGGGGTATTCCCTGAGACTACCCAAGAAAAAAAGCAAGCCTGTCTTACAAATGGGAGGCTAGCGAAGTACCGGAGGCCGCTGCGATTGATAAAAAATATCAAAACATATTTTTTTTATCGCCGCAGCGCTTGTAAAGTGATTGTGCTGTGATCAAAAAAAAAAAAAATTTTTGTTACTGCGGTGGGGCGGGCGTGGGTGAACGCACGTGTGGGCGACCGATCAGGCCTGATCGGGCAAACACTGCGTTTTGGGTGGAGGGCGAGCTAAGGTGACACTAATACAATTATAGATCTGACTGTGATCAGTTTTGATCACTTACAGATACTTTAAAAGTACAAATGCTGATTAGCGATACGCTAATCAGCGAATAAGTGACTGCGGTGCAGTGGGCTGGGCGCTAACTGACGCTAACTACCTAACCAAGGGACCTAAACTATCCTAAAACTATCAGTCAATACCAGTGAAAAAAAAAAGTGACAGTTTACACTGATCACTTTTTTCCCTTTCACTAGTGATTGACAGGGGGCGATCAAGGGGTTAATTGGAGTGATGGGGGTGATGGAGGGTGATCTGGGGGCTAAGTGTAGTGGCCGGCTCTGACCGAAATCTCGCGTCTCATGAGAGGACGCGTATATGCGTCCAGGAGGAATGAATCGACCGCCTCCAGGACGCGTCGCTGCGTTCGGCGGTCCGGAGGCGGTTAATAGATTACCGTTGGACAATTAAATCGTTAACAGACTTTATAGAATCAATTTGGATTAAATAGAGGGTGTGTGGTTTCTGAAATGGGGTTATTTATTTGTCGCTGACACTATGTAGGCCACAAAAAGTGACTGCATAACCAAACTGTTATTGAATTATATTTCAGTTAATAAATGATCTAAACATGATATATGCATATGGCGATTGTAAACTTATAAATTTAATTAATCTCTATTAATCTATATTGTAGCATAAAGTGAAATTTTTATTTTGATTATATAATTTTATTTCAAATATTTTTTTACATTAGTTAATTTTTGTACAAAGATGCCATTAAAATTTGGACTAAATTTTACCACTGTCATGAGGTACAATGTGTAACGATAAGATAGAACTATGCCCGTGAAAAGTAAACTCGTTTTAAAGTTATTAGCACAAAAATAGATACCTTATCATATTTAAGAAAAAATTTAAATTAGCGTTAAAGTAAAAATGGGCATGGGGTACAAAGGGTTAATGTTTCTAAATATGTGATGTATACATAATTAGAATGATGTGTGCACATATTTACCCTCCTGGTGCGGGGTGGTAACAAACGCCTCCTCCTCTTCATCCGGAGCTGGGGTGGGGATATCCTCCTCTGCAGGAGCTGGCCCAGATGTTTTCGGCCCTTCTGAGGGTCCGGGCTCATCAGCTGCCACCTCCACATCATTCCCCACATCAGGGGGGTTGGTGGCACCTACATGACTGTGGGAGGGGCCCGCCTGCTCATCCTCCTCCTCCACTGCGGAGACCTCCACCACATCTAAATCCGCCGTCGTGATACGGCGGCGGACCGTTGGCACTGGAAGCCCTGTAATCACACAACGTTCGGATTTGATTTAGGCTCTATTTAAACTTCCATAATGTGTTTTTCATATCCACCCACACAAAAAAAAACGGACAACAGAAATGTGCGTGACGCATTTTGAAGACCGCACATCAATGGCAATAATATAATATGACTATTCTTGGCCTCAATTGAGGACAATAATACAAGGATTATTAATAAATATCATCCAAAACAAAGCAAAAAGTATTTGTTAGAGGGTGGAAATATTATATTTAATGTTCACGTTATAAGATCAAATGGTTTTCCTGTTGTATGTGTGTGGGGTCTGAGCAATCTTATATGGGCCAGCTGAGCAGAGATGTACCTGTCTAGTGAAGTGACGGTACGGTATGGGGTGTACATCTGGTTCGCCTCCCCGTGGTGCACCCTGGGTAACGCTAAATGAACCAGCAAATAATGGCAGGAAGAAATTTTTATTTTTTCTCCAGACCAACAAGACATAAACTGTAATATATAGACTATGTGTTTGCGTGTGCTATACAGTGTGTGGTATACAGTGTGTGGTATACAGTGTGTGCTATACAGAAAATGTATATGCAATGTGCATGTGCTTGATATTTCTTTGCTGTCCATACATACATACTTGCTACAGAAAAAGTGCTGTGATGGTAAAACAATACTTATTACAACAATGATGAATATCTAATCAGACATCATAAAAGATGAAGTTATATTTAGTGCAAAAATATATTTGTTCTTTTTTTTTTTAAGAACTGAAATGTGGACCCAGAAGTGCGGGTCCGCTCTTCTGGAGACGGGACGCACATCATGCGGCCCCCTTAGAGATGAATGGGTCCTCAAGTCAGTTCAGAAAAATAAATAATGAAATTGAGCACGTGTGAATGGGCCCTTAGAGAAACAACTCAGAACTAATAAGAAATGCTAAGTAAGGCTATTTTCACAATAGCAGCAGAGAGCTCTGGAACCTCGGATCCGTCCTGCCGCTAGTGTACGTGTGTCTCCGGAATACTGCTCCAAACCCATTGACTGTAGTGGGAATGGGGCGTCATACCAAGGCTGCAACGATAAACCATGCCGAGAGGTGCACAGAATAAAACTACAACATGTTGGCATGGTTTGCAGATGTTCATGCCCAGGAATAACGCCACGATCCCTTGAAAGTCAATGGTGATGGAGCTGTAGTATGGAGCCACATGACGGAACAGCCTGGCGACGTCCATGCCGCTATTGTGAAACTAACCTAAGTGGGGGATGTATGTAATGTAATGATGGATGGGGACTTTTGTTGTAAGGCTCCTTTCACACGAGCGAGTTTTCCGCGCGGGTGCAATGCGTGACGTGAACGTATAGCACCCACACTAAATCCTGACCCATTCATTTCAATGGGTCTGTGTACATGAGCGTTGTGTTTCACGTATCAGTTCTGTGTTGCATGAAAATCGTAGCATGTTCTATATTCTGCGTTTTTCAAGCAGCCCTGGCCCCATAGAAGCGAATAGGGCTGCGTGAAAAACGCATTGCATCCGCAAGCAAGTGCGGGTGCGATGCGTTTTTCACTGATGGTTTCTAAGAGATGTGGTTTGTAAACCTTAAGTTTTTTATCACGCGTGTGAAAAACGCATCAAAACGCATTGCACCCGCGTGTAAAAAAACTGAACAACTGAACGCAATCGCAGATAAAACTGAGTCAACTTTCTTGCAAAATAGTGCGAGTTTCACTGAACACACCCTGGACGTATCTGTACCTAATCCGTCCGTGTGAAAGGGGCCTAAGGGCTGTTTCACACGAGCGGATGCCATGCGTGACATCCGCTCCATGAATGACAGCCAAGACCCGATGCGGACAGCAGAAGCACGGAGCATTAACATGATTGATAATGCACTTTGCCTCTCTGTGATCTCTATACTACGAAATCACAATGACAACTTTATCTCACTGTGATTTCGTAGTATAGAGATCACAGACAGGCACGAAGCATTATCAATCATGTTAATGCTCCGTGCTTCTGCTGTCCGCATCGGGTCTTGGCTGTCATTCACGGAGCGGATGTCACGCACGGCATCTGCTCGTGTGAAACAGCCCTAATACAGATTGATGATTGCTGTTTATCTCGATATACACACACACATATATTTATTATTATGTGTGTGTACAAAGTACAAAATCAGCCGGTTACATCATACATCATACATCACTACCGTGCTGTGTGGATAAATATATATATACACTCACAGCGAGGGAGAGATGTATGAAGTAAAGGGATGATTTGCTATGTTTCACAACAGGTAAAAATAAGTAATAATTTGTAACAGGTGATAAAAAAAAAAAAAGTACCAGGGCAGACTCTGCGACTGATCTCATTGACCCAGTCCGGGTGCCTCCACTTTAGATCAGACCACTTCTTAACTATTTGCAACTCGTCGTGGCTACGTCCAAATTTTTTTCCCAAAACCTTGACGACCCCCCCGACGATCGCCCTCTTCTCGGCCTGCTTCCGGGTCCGATCATATCCCTTCTTCAACATGCGCTGCAGGATAAAGATGCAAACATGCATTACAAAATTTAGGAAATACAAGGATTATTAATAAATATCATCCAAAACACAGCAAAAAGTATTTGTTAGGGCTCTTTCACACTTGCGTTGTTGGGATCCGGCGTGCACTTCCGTTGCCGGAGGTGCCCGCCGGAACCGTAACACCGCAAGTGAACTGAAAGCATTTGAAGACTGATCAGTCTTTAAAATGCGTTCAGTGTTACTATGGCAGCCAGGACGCTATTAAAGTCCTGGTTACCATGGTAGTGGTGGGGAGCGGGGGAGCAGTGTGCTTGCCGCCTGTGCGGCTCCTGGGGCGCTCCGGGGTGGTGTCGGGGCGCCCCATGCGCATGGATCGCGTGATCCATGCGATCGCGTGGTCCATGCGCGTGGGGTGCCCTGGCGTCGCTCTGGGGCGCCCCGGGGGCCGCGCGGACGGTGGGTGTGCTGCTCCCCCGCTCCCCACTACACTTTACCATGGCAGACAGGACTTTAGCGTCCTGGCAGCCATGGTAACCATTCAGAAAAAGCTGAACGTTGGATACGGTAATGCGCCAAATCGACATTTAGCTTAAGGCCGGATCCGGATTAATGCCTTTCAATGGGCATTAATTCCGGATCCGGCCTTGCGGCAAGTGTTCAGGATTTTTGCCCGGAGCTGCGGTATTTTCTCCAGCCAAAACACATTCCGGTCCTGAACTGAAGACATCCTGAACGGATTTCTCTCCATTCAGAATGCATGGGGATAAAACTGATCAGGATTTTTCCGGCATAGAGCCCCGACGACGGAACTCTATGCCGGAAAAGAACAAGTGTGAAAGAGCCCTTAGAAGGTGGAAATATTATATTTAATGTTCACGTTATAAGATCAAATTGTTTTCCTGTTGTATGTGTGTGGGGTCTGAGCAATCGGATATTGGCCAGCAGAGCTGAGATGTACCTGTCTAGTGAAGTTACGGTACGGTATGGGGTGTACATCTGGTTCGCCTCCCCGTGGTGCACCCTGGGTAACGCTAAATGAACCAGCAAATACTGGCAGGAATAAATTTTTATTTTTTCTCCAGACCAATAAGACATGGGGCCAGATTTATCATTAGCTCAAGTCAGAATAATGGAGTGAAAAAGTCGCAAGAAAATGCGCAAACGCTAAAACTGCGCACAAATTTGCGACTTTTTTCTGCTCTGCACTATGCTCGCCAGTTTTATGAAAGTGGGTGTGTTTTCTTATGTAAATGAATCTCTAGACACGTTTACTATTGGGACTATTTAAAAAGTCGCAAAAAAGTGGCAAAAAAATGCGCTAGTTCACTCCAGTGAGGACCATGCTTATCTTATGAGATTTTTTAATAGAACATGCGACTTTTTCGTAAGGACCTGCGACTTTTGTAAAGCTGCTTACTGACGGATGAACTGCTACCGTCAAACCACATTTCTTACAGTCTTAAAGGGCCGATCATAAATCTGACTTGGCTAAAACTGACTTTAGACATATGTGAAAGTGGAGTGAGCTGTCAGAGTAATGATAAATCTGGCCCGTTTGTGTTTGCGTGTGGTATGCAGTGTGTGGTATGCAGTGTGTGGCAGGAAAATGTATATGCAATGTGCATGATATTTCTTTGCTGTCCATACATACATACATACATACATACTTGCTACAAAGTGCTGTGATATCAAAACAATACTTATTACAACAATGATGATTATCTAATCAGACATGATAAAAAATAAAGTTATATTTAGTGCGTACATATGTTCGCATACTTGCGCATGCGCGAATATTTAAATATACTATTGCTTAATAATTACTATACTATACAGATATGGTTCGAACATGCATTCAAAAAGTTATCACATGAAGTGTTGTACTTACAGTTAGCAGGAGTTCATCCTCTTCATCGTGGAATTTGCTGCCCACCATTTTCTCTGGTCAAGATTTACTCTTAAAATGGATCTGACGCACTCGCGATAAACCACGCCTATAATGCGTGCGCACGCACAATCGCATCACACTATTATTAACTTGGGTGGTGTTATGTAGCGAATAAACGAATAAGCGAATATAACAAATAGGCGAATTATCTAACAGCCAGCAATTAGGCGAATATTTGAAAAATGCTATTAACCCTGCCACAGTAGTTAAAATATAACGTCGGAACTTAGTTTTCACGAACGTATGGAAAACTCAGATCCGATGGTATATTCTAACCACACAGTGAAGTGACGCTTGTCGGGGAGGAGTATGTTAAATGTATCGCATAATATGTATTATGCGATTCAAAAATTAGAATTATCGCATATGCAATAAAATAGCGAATTCGAATATTCGCGAATATTTTACGAATATTAATTCGAATATTCGTAAAAATATCGCGAATTCGAATTCGGGACATGCCGCTCAACACTAGGTCTCACCACTGCCTCTTCCTCTGAACTCTGAAAGTCAGTGGCACGACCTTCATTCCATGTGGGGTCTAGGACCTCATCGTCCCCTGCATCGTCTTCCTCCCTGACCTTCTTTTCGGTCTGCACACTGCAGAAAGACACAGCAGTTGGCACCTGTGTTTCGTCATCATCAGAGACGTGCTGAGGTGGTATTCCCATGTCCTCATCAGGAAACATAAGTGGTTGTACGTCAGTGCATTCTATGTCTTCCACCTCTGGGGAAGGGCTAGGTGGATGCCCTTGGGAAACCCTGCCAGCAGAGTCTTCAAACAGCATAAGAGACTGCTGCATGACTTGAGGCTCAGACAGGTTCCCCGATATGCACGGGGGTGATGTGACAGACTGATGGGCATGGGTTTCAGGCGCCACCTGTGTGCTTTCTGCCGAAGACTGGGTGGGAGATAATGTGAACATGCTGGATCCACTGTCGGCACCCAATTGACTAGCGCCTGTACTTGCTCAGGCCTTACCATCCTTAGAACGGCATTAGACCCGACCAAATATCATAATAGGTTCAGTAGGACGTGTAGCTGTGGCAGAACGGCCACGTCCTCTCCCTGCACCAGAGGCTCCACCAACACCACCAATACGACCATGACCGCATCCCTTATTAGATGTTTGCCTCATAGTTAGCGTTCACCAAGCAAAGTAAAAAGTGGTTAAGTCTGTTAAAAATAATTAACCACCAATTAAAACCCTGATGTAGGGTATTGCACTAAATATATATATTTTTTTTAACTCTATATGATAGACGTATTTCTGGCCTAAATGTGACACTCACTTATGCATGTCTAATCCCAGATGTGCAGTATATCAGATGGTTTTTTCACCCCAGTAAGCAAAAAGCCGTATTTGTGGCCTAAATTTCACAGTCACTTATGCACGTCTAATCCCAGATGTGCAGTATATCAGAGGGTTTTTTCACCCCAGTAAGCAAAAAGCCGTATTTGTGGCCGAAATTTCACAGTCACTTATGCACGTCTAATCCCAGATGTGCAGTATATCAGAGGGTTTTTTCACCCAAGTAAGCAAAAAGCCGTATTTGTGGCCTAAATTTCACAGTCACTTATGCACGTCTAATCCCAGATGTGCAGTATATCAGAGGGTTTTTTCACCCCAGGAACCAAAAAGCCGTATTTCTGGCCTAAATGTGACACTCACTTATGCACGTCTAATCCTAGATGTGCACTATATGAAACAGATGGGGGTTTTTTCACCCCAGTAAGCAAAAAGCTGTGTTTCTGACCTAAATGTGACACTCACTTATGCACGTCTAATCCCAGATGTGCAGTATATCAGAGGGGTTTTTTTGACCCCTGTAAGCAAAAAGCTGTATTTGTGGCCTAAATGTGACACTCACTTATGCACGTCTAATCCTAGATGTGCAGTATATCAGAGGGTTTTTTCACCCCAGTAACCAAAAAGCCGTATTACTGGCCTAAATGTGACACTCACCTATGCACGTCTAATCCCAGATGTGCAGTATATCAGAGGGTTTTTTCACCCCAGTAAGCAAAAAGCCGTATTTGTGGCCTAAATTTCACAGTCACTTATGCACGTCTAATCCTAGATGTGCACTATATGAAACAGATGTTTTTTTTTCACCCCAGTAAAGCAAAAAGCTGTATATCTGGCCTAAATGTGACACTCACTTATGCACGTCTAATCCTAGATGTGCACTATATGAAACTGATGTTTTTTTTTCACCCCAGTAAGCAAAAAGCTGTATTTCTGGCCTAAATGTGACACTCACTTATGCATGTCTAATCCTAGATGTGCACTATATGAAACGGATGGTTTTTTTTTCACCCCAGTAAGCAAAAAGCTGTATTTCTGGCCTAAATGTGCCACTCACTTATGAACGTCTAATCCTAGATGTGCACTATATGAAACAGATGTTTTTTTTTACCCCAGTAAGCAAAAAGCTGTATTTCTGGCCTAAATGTGACACTCACTTATGCACGTCTAATCCTAGATGTGCACTATATGAAACAGATGTTTTTTTTTCACCCCAGTAAGCAAAAAGCTGTATTTCTGGCCTAAATGTGACACTCACTTATGCACGTCTAATCCCAGATGTGCACTATATGAAACAGATGGGGTTTTTTTTCACCCCAGTAAGCAAAAAGCTGTATTTCTGGCCTAAGTGTGACACTCAATTATGCACGTCTAATCCTAGATGTGCACTATATGAAAAAAAAGTTTTTTTTAACCCCAGTAAGCAAAAAGCTATTTTTCTGGACTTGCAGACATGCAGATATCCTGTGCTGGTGCACTATCGTTGCATAAAATGACTTCCGATTATGTATTGATATTGACAAACTGAAGTAAAAAAAGTTTGTTTTCAGTAGTAGTTGGCTCAGGGCAGGCTTAAAAACATTGTGCACTGCACCCACAAAACACATTTTCTGTAGATCGCTGAGTAAAAAAGCAGTTCTTCATAAGATTCCTCCCTGATCTCTCCTTCACAGCAGCTGCAGCCTCTCCCTACACTAATCCGACAGAGTGACGGGCGGCGCTACGTGATTCCAGCTTAAATAGAGGCTGGGTCACATGCTGCAGTTGGCCAATCACAGCCATGCTAATAGTAGGCATGGCTGTGATGGCCTTTTGTGGCAAGTAGTATGACGCTTGTTGATTGGCTGCTGTGCAGCCTTTCAAAAAGCGCCAAGAAAGCACCGAACACCGAACCCAAACCCGAACTTTTACGTAAATGTTGGGGTTTGGGTCTGGGTGCAAAAAACCTAAAGTTCGGTACGAACCCGAACTTTACAGTTCGAGTTCACTCAACTCTACTTATTAGCTGTTGTGTGATGAAGTGAGAACATTAAAGCCCTTTTTGGCATGTATTAGGCCCCTTTCACATGGGCGAGAATTCCGTACGGGTTCAATTTGTGAGGTGAACGCATGCACCTGCACTGAATTCAGACCCATTCACTTCAATGGGGCTGTTCAGATGAGCGGTGATATTCACCAGGAATCCTGCCTCCACAGCAGCTGAAAACCCATACCACCAAGGGCACCTCAAACTTCCCTGGACCACAGAGTGTGCCCCGAAGGAACTGGGGCTAACCTTCCCTACACTGCACGCCGGCCTAGGGAGCGATACAGAACTGTGAGTAAAACTAATACCACTCCCATCGGCCCACCGTAGCTCACATATTGCCCCTGTGGCCCGGTCGCTGCATATTTTAGCATCACAAACAGGATCAAAATCCTCTGCGCCTTGTGTGAACAGGATCCAAATACCCTGTGCATTATGCAAATAGGATCAAAATCCTTTGTACCATGTATTAACAGCATAAATTGCTGTTGAATGTGCTTTAACTCCTTACTGATAGTGGAAAATACAAACTTTTATATTGCCTTAAAAAAGTGATTGTTTGGCTTGAAATTGCATGGAGATATTGTACAAGACCTCTGCTACAAAACCACATTGTCAGAAGTCGAAAAATCACATATTTTTGTGTCACTACCACTGCTTGCTATCATTGAATGGAGTCTCAATTTGCACCAAAATGGCCGCTTGAGGGCCTTCTTGTTATTTTTGCTGTGCCATCAATGTGAAAACGCCCCGCTACCGGTGGGAAAATTTAGGTACACCCCCTCAAAAGAGGGAAAATTTAGTTGCCGCCCCTTTCTACGGAAGAGAAAAATAATTGTTACTGCAACATCATCGACTGATCAGTATGCCTCTTAGTGCTTGTACCGCCCCCTGTGCGGTGGAAAATGGTGGTGCCGCCCCTCTTATGCAAATTAACCTAGGGTGCGGGCCTGATAGAGCTGTCCATGCCAGTCCCACCGAAAGAGAGGAAGTGTGCTGCTGCGGTGCTGCTGGAGAGGATCTAAACGCAATTATGGCCGATCGTCCTCCAGCAAAGCAAGAAGGGGAGTAACATGCCGACCCCAAAGAAGAGACCACTCAAGAGCGGGCCCGAAGTAAAGCTGCTTAGGCAGCACGATGGAAGAGCATGGGTGTCGAGCCCTCACCTTACACAGAACCCGCTGAGCCGGCCGAGCCCCGATATTCATCCCACCAGCGCCTTATGAGAAAACTGCATTTGGTGAGTCATGCCAAAGTGCGTACAAAAAAAGAGTATTATGAAGAGCTCACCAAGAAAATGTTAGACTAGCCAGTGGATTCTTTACCAGAATTGCAGCGATGCAGAGGGATAGTCCTCTCTTTTTTCAAAGATCAAGGCTATGGCTTACTCCGAGATAAAGAGTCTGGAAGGGATTATTTCGTAAATCGGCAGTTAGTGAAGAGGTCTTAACTTCCAGAGACCCTTCATAACCTCCAAGTGGGAGAGGTGGTGGAATTTACCCCAGCTGAGGGACTGCAAGGCCCCTACGCCACCAGAGTTTTACTTCCCCTGCCGGAACCGGAGGTCTGGGAGGAGGTACCAGGCCCCAAGGAGAAGGGAACCACAGCCTTATTGCCGCAGCCTGGAAAAGCTGATGCCCGTTACCAGCCATCATCCACGCTACGGGTGGGCTATCAACATACCAGCCAATTCTTAGGCCCTGTCATTTTCTGGCAGCCTGCCATGGTTACCCTAGATCCAGAGCAGCCCTCACAGACCAGTACCAGCACCTGGAAGAAATGTTTGGCCACTGCGCAGATCTTCAAAGATTGGGATGCCGGCATGGAACAGATGTGCCGCCTAGCTGTGCGGGCAGCACCTGGAGTATTTAAAAATCCTCAGTGGGCCGGAGCCCACTTCTGCAGAGTCAAGGCCATGGTGTCGTCAGGAGCCATCATCGGATGAATGGGATTCTGGGAGCCCCTTGGAGGAAGATGTACCCTCTGAAGCAGATCCCTATGAGTAAGTAGGCTGGCTGGCCAACACTGTGTATCCCTGATGTGAGGGAAATAACTAAGTGGAGCTGGTGTGGGGACTTATTAGTTAAGTGGGGAATCTTGCTAGTGTTCATTGCAGTGGCAGTTCCTCAAGCCATGATAGAGCCCACTGACCTTCTAATTATCTCCTAAGGAAGATTCCACCTGCTTCCAAATCCCAGTTGCGCACGGTTGCACCATTTTTATCCCTTTTTACCCCCTTCCCTGAGGCTCTCTAAATCAAGTGTTATGAAACGTTCTAAGTCAAGTGCCCAGAAAGACATTTTCTGTGTTTTATCCTATGCAACACACGTGTTTTAAGAATCAGAGACTTTGCACTTTAACCAACCGAATGGATTACAAATATTTATACCCCAAATCAGGGATGGACTTTGTCTCAGAGGACTCTGTCATGGACTGTATTGCCGCATTTTAAGATCAACGCTAATTTTTGACACCGTCAAGCAAAGAAGATGCGCCGCCCCATGTCACCCTTGCACTATGAGAGCAGGAAAAGAAAGATATATATGTAATATTTCATACTGTGTATTGTTATGCATAACCCTTTGCTTATATGAGGTTATCAAAGTGACATAATAGTACTTTGCAATGATGATTTTATGCATATTTGTGTTTGCTGTGCATGTTTTATATTTTTCAGGTGACGGCATAGAGATCCACAGCATCCAGTAAGTCAAATGCTGAGGATGCTTATCTTAAAGTAGGGGGGAATGCAGTATCCCCCTCTGTGTTGGAAGTGGGGCCCTTAAATCTCATGTATGTCTTATGCCATTGTATTTTCTATGTATTAGGCTGCAAATTCTCTATAACAGGCTGGTACTGGCATTACATTCATTCACCCCTAGGTAGTTTTGGCACCACATATATATATCTTAGGGTGTGTCAAGTCAGAGGGAGAAGGAAGGAAGTTAGGTGAGGAGTAAGAGGAAGCAAAGTCCAATATGTAGCTGCCATTTTAGCCCCTTGGCCTTGGCCAAGCTGATGGAGTATGGAAACCAGGGAGTTCTGCTAACTGTGAGTAAAACTACTACTACCCCCATCGGCCCACCATAGCTCACATATTGCCCCTGTGGCCAGGTTGTCTGCACTGCCAGCTCCACACTATGTCACCTTGCCACTCTGTGGTCTCCTGATGCTTCTGCCACCTCTACACTATGTCAACTTGCCACTCTGTGGTCTCCTGATGCAGCTGCTACCTCAACACTCTGTCACCTTGCCACTCTGTGGCCTCCTCATGCTGCTGCTGCCACCTTCACACTCTGTCATCGTGCCACTCTGTGGCCTCATGCTGCTGCCACCTCCACACTATGTCACCTTGCCACTCTTTGATCTCCTGATGCTGTTGCTACCTCAACACTATGTCACCTTGCCACTCTGTGGTATCCTGATGCTGCTGCCACCTCCACACTATATCATTGGGCCACTCTGTGGACTTTTCATGCTGTTCCCACCCTCCCCATTTTATGACTGGGCCACTATTTTGCCTTTTTGGCCTGGTTGACATCATAATTTATTAAACCCTTCTTCTGATCTGTCAGAAGGAAGGAAAAATGAGACACTCAACAGATCCTGTCTGTGTAGCAACTGTAAGGCCTGTATGGTCCCATCAGAATTGGCTTATGATTTGGTATCCAAAAGTAGAAGTGGGTACAAAACACAGAAGACATGCAAATATTCCATTCACGTGTCATCTCTGTTTTGGATCCACTCCTGTTTTTTTGGGGGGCTTTAGCAATACTGATGGATTACTGACTAGTGTTGAGCGCGAATATTCAAATTTCGAATTTTTTTCTCGAATATCGCAATTTCGAGATTTCGCGAATATTTAGAATATAGTTCCATATATTCGCGAAATCGAATATTCTTTTTTTTTAGTTTTTTTTTCATCTGAAAATATATGATTCCTCCCTGCTTCTTGCTTGTGGGTCAATGAGCCATTGGCCCACAAGCAACTGAATTGAAGCTAGAAGGAATCATGTTTTCAGATGGACCGGAATATTCGAAATAATAATATCCGTCCTATTCTAATCGAAACCAATAATCTCGGTTTAATCAACTTCAGCATACAACAAACACCCCGACAAGCGTCCCCGTCACCATGGGAACGCCTGTGGGTTAGAAAATACCATCGGATTTGAGTTTTCCCTGAGATCGTAAAACCTCAGATCCGATGGTATATTCTAACCCACAGGCATTCCCATGGTGACGGGGACGCTTGTCGGGGAGCAGTATGCCAAAGTGGAATATTATTGCTCTAACTTCGTATTTTACGAAATCTCTTAATATTGCTCTAACTTCGTCTTTTAGAATATTACGAATATTCTAAAAGACGAAGTTAGAGCAATATTAAGAAATTTCGTATAATACACATCGATTGTAATTTAGCTAATATAGTGCTATAATCCTTTTTTTTTTTGTCTAATTTTTTTTGCCTCTTCTGAACTTCAGTTTTGGAAAAAATGTACACTATTAAAAAAATTACTTTAGCAGTATATTAGCTAAATTACAATCTATATGTGTATTTTATGAAATTTCTTAATATTGCTCTAACTTCGTCTTTTAGAATATTCGTAATATTGCTCTAACTCCATCTTTTAGCATATTACGAATATTCTAAAAGACGAAGTTAGAGCAATATTACGAAATTTCGTAAAATACACATATCAGCCTAGCCATAGTCATAGGAACGTTGCCTTATATAGGAAAAAAAATAAAAATAAAAATCGTACGATTAATTTAATCGTACGAAGATGAAGTTAGAGCAATATTAAGAATATTCGTAAAATACACATATAGACTGCAATTTAGCTAATATAGTGCTATATTCTTTTTTTTTAATAGTGTACATATTTCCCAAAACTAAAGTGCAGAAGAGGCAAAAAAAAATTAGGCAAAAAAAAATAATTATAGCACTATATTAGCTGAATTACAATCTATATGTGTATTTTACGAAATTTCTTAATATTGCTCTAACTTCGTCTTTTAGAATATTCGTAATATTGCTGTAACTCCGTCTTTTAGCATATTACGAATATTCTAAAAGAGGAAGTTAGAGCAATATTACGAAATTTCGTAAAATACACATATTAGCCTAGCCATAGTCATAGGAACGTTGCCTTATACATGGAAGAAAAAAAATAAAATAAAATAAATCGTATGATTAATTTAATCGCATATTATTCGTGAAAAATAAAATAATTACGAATATTCGATTTCGACGAAAATAATACGAATATTCATTCGAATATTCGCGAAATATCGCGAAATCTAATATGGCACCTCCCGCTCATCACTATTACTGACCAAATGCTGACCGAGTGAAGGCGGATGCTCAACAGACAGGATCTGTTTTTTGGGGAATTATTGTTCTGACGGATCAGAGGAAGGGCAAAATAATCAGTGACCTCAACACAAACTTACTGCTGACACCCTCTCCACTCCACTTTCGGGGGGCTCTACTTGTATAAGCATTTAATAGAACAGGTTCTGTAGACATCTGTGTGGAATCAGCTGACGAGGGTGTTAATGAAGTGCGCTCTTTCACGCTATAGTAGGAACTTGGGCCTCTGCACAATTCTTTATACCTGAAGCTAACTTCGACCTGTAAGGTTGAGTTCACACTTGAGTTATTTGGTCAGTTTTGGCCCCGTAACTGCCCAAAGAAGTGTAGTGTGCAGTGATTTTAAGAGCGACGCCTGTCATCTACATGTCATACTGACTCACAGTATTGTTTCACTACCACAGCAGACTCCCTATGCGTGTTGCTGCAATGCACAGTGTTCTACACCACTATACAGGCTCTCTGCAGCCAGTAAATAGCTTTTTTGTAACGTGATTCGCCACAAATGAATTCGGATCGAATCTTTTCGGATTTTTTTTTATAAATCCGCTCATCTCTACTCCCCACCACTCGCATTTCCCCACTGGGCCTGTTGCACAAACACATTATGGGATTTCCACATGATATACTGTAAAAGCCTCAGAAATGGTGCTGCCAATTCTGTGACCATAAACTATCTAACCTCAGACAACATGGAAACATAGTTGCTGCAATCTCCACCCAGGTCTATGAGTTTGAATAAAACAGCTTAATAGGTGAGAGGAAGATGAAGGGTTGTGCAAGCCATGATGGACGGAGAAGGCTGCATCCAGAAGGAAAGTAAACGCAGAGGTGGCCACACACGTTTGAATAACTCAAACGCCCACAGTTGGAGAGGCCTGTTTGTTGGCATGAATGGCATACCTGGGGGGTCAGAATAACCTCTGAATGGGCAGGAGTCCAAGAAATTAAATTTATGACATATGCTATGGATTTGCCAGTTATATGTCAAGTTGGAAAATGTCTTTAATTAGGCAAACGTTTTGTGTAAATGGAAAGATAATTCTGTAATAATTGTATACATTTGTGAAACTTTTGAACTGTTGAGTCAGAGAACAATGAGTAGCCTACCAGTCACACATCATGTTAGCAGACAAAATACAAAAAAATCCAAATTCTTTGTTGCATTAAGGTAAAGAAACAATCTAACAAACAATGTCACGACACAGAGCACAGGTAATCTGAAATAATCATGGATAATTGCCATCAGAGGGAAGGAATGATTGCTTACATTCCATAAATCACTGATGAGAGCTTGTCAGAATTACCATAACTTATTACCATACCTCCAAAAAGAGGAGATTGATGAGCAACATCACAGCAAGGCCAAAATAAGAGAAGGGAAAAATTATCCTAAAATAGAATCAGCTGAATTCTCTCCAGTCAGGCCTCATGCACTCGGCCGTTGGGCGGCCGTGGCCGTATTGCGGCCCGCAAACGGCGGGTCAGCAATCCACGGCCGCCTGCCGTGTGCACCCCGCATCACGGATGCGGACCCATTCACTTAAATTGGTCCGCAATTCTGGAGATGCAAAACGAAGTCACGGAACGGAACACCGGAAGCACTACGGAGTGCTTCCATGGTGTTTCTTTCCGTGGTTCCGCACCGCTAAAAAATATGACATGTCATATTTTTTCGCGGTGTGGACATACCATGGACCCATTCAAGTTGAATGGGTCCGGCCCGCTGCGCGGATGTTGCCCGTGCATTGGGGACCGCAATTGCGGTCCCCAATGCACGGAACGGCCGCACAACGGCCGTGTGCATGAGGCCTTATGAGAACTTTTCCATACAGTATGTTGTTCTTAATATAGAATACATAATAGAGAACGAGATGAGATCTAATATTCTGTTATATTATCATGTCAAATTCACCCAGTGCTACTTAGGTACTACATACGGTATGTACATATCCTGTCCAAACAGACAAGAATAGTTGGTTGTACAACGTGCCACCCCCAAGGGCCCTATCGGGTCCCAGGTCAAGTGGAATGCCAAGTGGTGTGGTGTGGCCTATATGTGTCTTGGTGCTCCTACCTGGATACAGTGGGACCCCAGGCTTAGGCTCCCAAGCAAATAAAGGGGGGATTGTTGAGTTAGGGGATGAAGAATAACTTGAGTCCAGACCATGGTAAACTTTACCGCAGCTTTACTTGGGTAAACTTGATTCCAGACAATATTCAGGCTTTTCTTACATTCAGGTTTTCTCTTGGTTCCAGCAGGCTTTGGCATAAACTGGCAGGCAAACTTGGTGACTGTGCTTGCTTAATAACTCTGCCTTCTTTCTCTCTGCTGTGCTAGACTCTGCTTGGGTCTGGTTACTGTACTTTTGGTTGATTCTGGTATTCTTGGATCAGCTCTCTAAAGGCAACAGACTCAACTAAATGGTATGGCAGCGACTGCACTACCAGCAACTTGGCCAGGTGGGAATTAAACTTGCGCAACAGCAGATTGCTGGATGTGTACAGTTGTTTACTGGCCACATATTCCATTATCGATTACTGATGACAGAGAGAAGGAAGAGTATGAACGGGAGAAGCAAAGTAAGAAAGTAATAATGTTGATGTGGAAGACACCAAACTGCCTTGAATGTGGTCTGGATGCTGCAAGGGAGACCGGGAGAAGGAAGAAACTCTTCTTGTGGTATCTGGCAGCCAGGGTGATGTAGCTTCATGTGGTTCAATAGAGCTGTGGTGTCTATATTTGTGTTTGCCCATGGCTTATTTTACTCTTGTACATCGGTCATATGGCCTTGTCGCAGATCAGCTCTATTCAAGTCAAAGGGACTGAACTGCAATACCAAGCGCTACCATTATACGATGTACAGCTCTGTCCTTCGAAAACCTCCGGGTGCCTGCTTCGCTCACCATACTTTCAGTGAGCGCAACGTTTCTGTGAAACAGCTGATTAGCGGGGATCCTGGGACTTGCACCCCTGCTGATATGATAATGATGACCTATCCTGAGGATGTCATTATCTTTTTCAGAGAGGCGCAAAAAAATGTCCTTCCCTTTCCACAAACACACTGAAAACACTGCTACTGACAATTAATTTAGGAAATAATGCAATATCGGTGCCACTAACAGATTTTGACTTAATGTCTTCTGTTCGTTCAGATATGCAAATTCGGTAAAAAAGCTTTCTCAAGTGTAAAACACAAGTTGTCAACCGACTATGAGATTACCTATATAGAAGAAAAAAAAACTTGAACTGTCTGGAGATGCCCTGACAGATTTCGGACTAGAATTTCACATTTTCGCTACCCTCTATGTTGCAAGATACGCGTTGCACACTTATATTATATTTGCCCTGACACAGATTTTGGCCTAGTATTTTATGTTATTACTCAAGGATTTTAAATGTTACCCTATAAATTATAAGACACATGTTGCTTACTTGTATTCTATATTGCTATATTTTAAAAAAACTGGAGATACCCAGATTTCAGACTAGTGTTTCACACTTTCACTCACAGATTTAAAACACTACCCTCTGTACTGCAAGACACTCTTTTGGAAAATATTACTATTTTCCAAAATACAAAAAAAAATAAAAAATATCTGGAGATTCCCTGACACAGATTTCAGCCTAGTATTTTATGTTATTACTCAAAAGATTTTACATGTTACCCTTGTAGGAAGGTGCAGGGGTCCGTCATTGATGGAAGGTACGTGTCACCGAGGATCCTGGCCTCAATGAGATAAGAACCAGGTAATTTTGTGTGTCAGCGGCAGCTAGTAATCGCTGACACTGTTTACTTATGTGGCTGTAAAGCCAATCCGGGCCAGTTCTTATTGGGAGCAGCCAAAGAGCAGAGTGGGTGGCTGTTCCCCATGTCCAGGCCAGGTTTTGGGCTGGGGTTTAAAAGCCCAGCCAGCAGCTCAGCTGGTTGTGGAATGAACCTCCAGGTGATAGTGGAGCTCTGTGTTTTGGGAGCTGAGGAGTTCCGCCATACTGCAAGGAATTCACATTAACATCAAATTATTTTTTATTCAGTGGCACCTTTTACCACAAGCTCAGGGGCACTGCGATGAGGAGTCCTTGTGCCCCATCGTATGCTAACCTGTTCCTGGGCTGGTGGGAAAGGACCATTGTATTTGGAGACTAACCTGATATACATATAATGAATGTGGTCACATGGACCAGATTCATTGATGACATTATTTTGATATGGAAAGGTGAGGGGGGGGGAAATTTTTTGAATTTATGAATGCTTGGAATATTAACAACATTGGCTTGAAATTTACATTTGAGATAAAAAAAAGATACACTTCCCTTTTTGGATATAGAGATTGCAAGGAGTCATCAGGGTGAGATAAAAACAAAAACGTTCAGGAAACCCACTGCCACCAATTCATTATTGAGTTGGGATAGTCATCATCCCTTACCCTTGAAAAGGGGCATTCCAGTTGGGCAGTACCTGAGGATGAGGAGGAATTGTTCCACCTTAAGTGATTATAAACAACAAGCTGGGGACCTTCGAAAAAGGTTCCCATGAAAAAGGTTACCCTGACTCCACCCTTAAAAGAGAATATCAGAGAGCCCGTGTGAGTAATCGAACGGAGCTACAGTATTATATCCAAATCAAGAACAGACTGCGACCATCTCCATACGTTTGATAGCTACTGTACATTTGATGGAGCAGCGAAGGAGGTGAGAGTGGTTAAATATAAATACTGGGGAATTTTACAACTTGATCCAGATATTAGAAATGTGATCCCGGAGACCCCTCAGATCACCTATCGGAGAAGGTCGCAGCTTGCGTGATCGTTTGGTCCACAGCCATTTCAGCGAGGCACCAGACAGAACGGGAATGTGGCTTCAACCTGGGTGTTACCACTGTAGTGGTTGTATAGTTTGTCACTCAGGGCCGTGACTTCACGAGTAACGTCACTAGTAAAAGCTACACTATTAGGTTTCATCAATTGCCGTTCAAAAGGAGTCATCTATAAAGCAACTT
Organism: Bufo bufo; assembly: GCF_905171765.1. Classification (NCBI taxonomy): domain Eukaryota; kingdom Metazoa; phylum Chordata; class Amphibia; order Anura; family Bufonidae; genus Bufo; species Bufo bufo. The sequence continues at coordinate 783,696,613 of NC_053390.1, read as the reverse complement.
GCCTTTGTGGTTTGGAATATGTGGGCAAAACGACTCGTGAATTCCGGAGACGGATCAGTGAACACCTGGTTGACATGCGGCATGGTAAGGACACTCCCTTGGCCAAACATATTGAATTGAGTCATGATGGTGACTACTCAGGAATAAGGTTTATGGGTATAGAGGTAGTTCCTCCATCAATAAGAGGAGGGGACTGGAATAAGAAGATATTGCAAAGGGAGACATGGTGGATAATTGAATTAAAAACGGTTCAACCCCCAGGTTTAAATGAGCAGTTATTATTTGGCTCTTACATTTAAAATGATACCCCATCTCTGCTTAAAATCCATATAGAAATAATGCTAATACCCCCAGCCATAGTATCCCCCAAACCCACCCTCGTCCCTGGGGCCATGTGTTGTAGACATATATATTCTGAATATTTGATTCCTTTTGATTGATGTGATGTACACATTGGCTAACTGAACAATTGACCTATGGTTCCTTTTTTGTTTGTCTAATTAAGAGATGTGTGCATATATATTTTCCTCATGTGAGCCTAACTGAATATACTTTACCAGTATATTGACTGTGAATCGGCCCTTTAATTGTCCTAGTTGCGCCACCAGCTAAACTTGCCTGTTAATAAGCGCAACACAGTGTGTTGCTGTTTACTTGTGGAGCGTGGAGCCGGCGGGCGTGTTTGGCCTATTCCTTCCTCCCCACTCCCGCCCAGTTCCGCCTACCTGCGATATTACCCTGTGAGATGTGCCTGGGCCACTTATGCGCGCCGCCCCCCTTTTTTTAGGTGGTGTGTGCGAGCGATACAGGCGTGCCTCCCCTGGATGTGGTGCCTGTCACATGACTAGTTTGGTCATGTGGTTCGTCACATGATCAATCATGTGACTAGTTTGGTCATGTGTTTCGTCACATGATCAATCATGTGACTAGTTTGGTCATGTGGTTCGTCACATTATCAGTCATGTGACTCATTTGGTGACGTGGTTCGTCACATGATCAATCATGTGATCGCTCACATGGTAGGAGGAGCGGTTCTTCAATTAGTCCGCGCGGGTTTAAAACCAGCCAGTACGGACACCTACACTGTCACTGCCGCATGCAGGATGTGAAGCAAGCTTGACCCATGGACATCAGCGCATGGAGAGCTAAGTATTGATTGATGCAATGATTGATCACTGCTGACTTTTTATCTCCCAATTGCTGATTTATTCGCCCAGAGTTTACTTACTAGTTCTTTATTGAGTATTTGGTTACAATTGCTGATTTACTATCCCAGTATGTACTAGGGGTGTATTGAGTATTTGGTTACTCTTGGTTATTACCTTTAAATATACCAGTCCCCTGATGATTTGGCTGCTGGCCATTGAAACGCGTCGGGACCTATTGTGGAATGGGTATGAGTGTATTCTTGGTCTTTGGTCTCCCTGACAAAGTTGGGCAGCCATTGCCGTTATATAGGGACATCTGGAGAGAGGTAGGGTGTGGAGCAAGCTACAGGGATTTATAGGGGAAGAGACCCAGTACCAGTGTCCCTCTAACCTTCTCTTTCAAATACTCTATTACATCATGGCCTCCTCTCAGTATACCTAAATACTCTTATGCATTTTTTGTCTTCTTCTGCGTACGAGTGATTAATTTATGCATGCATGTATTTTTAGTAATTGAGATTTATTGAATGGGTTTATCTTAGTGTAATTATTTATTAAAGGTTAAGTTTTAACAAGGTCACCCACTTAATTGTTAATTAATGAATTGATTTTATTGGGTACCTACCACAAATCAGTGATTGACTATTAAAGGGATTCTGTCATGACATTTGAGGCCTATAACCTAAACATATGGCCAGGTCCCTACTAATAACCTGAATCCGAAACTGTCCCTATTAAATGTGCCTGTGGCTCTATTAGCTCATAAAACAGGTTTTTATAACCTGTCATTCACCTACCTAAGGTGTCCAAGGGGACGTCGCTTCATACAGGGTGCCCGTCTGCAGCCATCCCCGTCTGGTGCCCAGCGCCGCCTTCCCACTAGAAATCGCCGCCCTCCCTTTCTATAGAGCCGCCTTCCTCACCTCAGCGCCGCCTCCCTCAGCCAGATCCCGCGCGTGCGCACTAGGTATAACCTAATGCGCCCGTGCGGACTCCTGGCAGCGGCCTCGATGAGCGAAGTGCGCATGCGCCGGCCGGCGCACTTCGCTCAAACCTGCCTTGACCGCCCTATAGCAGCCATCCTCTCACAGCCGCACGGGATCAGGCTGAGGGAGCGGACTATTTCGGAAGCGTTGCTGAGGTGAGGGAGGCGGCGCTGAGGTGAGGAAGGCGGCTCTATAGAAAGGGAGGGCGGCGATTTCTAGTGGGAAGGCGGCGCTGCGCACCAGACGGGGATGGGTGCAGCCAGGCACCCTGTATGAAGCGACGTCCCCTTGGGCGCCTTAGGTAGGTGAATGACAGGTTATAAAAACCTGTTTTATGTGCTAATAGAGCCACAGGCAGATTTAATAAGGACAGTTTCGGATTCAGGTTATTAGTACGGACCTGGCCATATGTTTAGGTTATAGGCCTCAAATGTCATGGCAGAATCTCCTCACTTCTCACTTATTGGCTGATAGAGATGGCCTTGCGGTTTGCCTGGCGGTCGTTTCGCGTGAACATTGCTCGTTCACTGTTCGATGAACGGGCGAACATATGGCGATATTCTTTTACATTGTGAAGAACTTTGACTCATGACACATTCATCAGGTGGTACAGGACAGCCAATTGATACATTTCAGCACATAGACATACCCCCTACCTTATAAATAAACCTGATCTGGCCGCCATTTTACATTCAGTCTTTTGCCAGTGTAGGGAGAGGTTGCTGTGTGGAGCAGGGACAGGCTGTTAGGGACACCAAACGCTAGCTAATAGGGCCACAAAAGTCCTTTTAAGGACTGGTATAGGTGTGCTATTGATCGGTGTGACATACAGAGGGGTGTGATATACTTATGATATACTTGCTAACACAGAAAGTATATTATAGTGCAATTGTATTGTGCAGCAGTTGTGTGCGGTTCTGCTGCGATACCGCAGCTACACAGAGTGACAAACGCTATTGGAACAATACATTTTTACTGGTGTGAAATACCAGTTGCCCCCCCAAAAAACTGATTGAAGCAGGGGTGTGATATACCAATTATATACTTTCTATATAGTGCATTTGGGTAGTGCAGCATTTGTTTGCGGTTTAGCTGCGTTACCGCATCTACACAGAGTGACAAAAGCAATTGGAACAAATAATTTCTACTAGTGTGATATACCAGTTGCCCCCCAAAAAAATTGATTGAAGCAGGTGTGTTATTTACACTAAAATCATTTGCAGTCATTTCTTGTGAAAGAGCATAGGGCGGTATTTCAGTAATACACAAAACATTTAAACGCACTGCACGGTTGCATTCATTTCTGGTGAAAGAGTATAGGTGTTTATTTTATTAAAAAAATAAAAATATATATGCATTGTTGGTGAAAGAGTATAGTGGCTTATTTCAGTCCAAGAAGAAATATATATTTTCAGTTTACTTTTGCAGTTATTTCTGTTGAAAGCGTATAGGGACGTATTTCAGTAAACAAATAAAAATACTGTATATTCTCAGTTATTTCTGTTGAAAGCGTATAGTGGCCAATTTCTGTCCAACAAGAAAAATCGATTTTCAGTTCACTTCTGCAGTTACCGTATTTTTCGCCCTATAAGACGCACTTTTTCCACCCCCAAAATGGGGGGGGGGAAGTTAGTGCGTCTTATGGGGTGAATATAGGTGTAAACATAGGGTAAAAATAGCATGTCCGGCGCTTGTGGCCTCTGTACTCACTGTACCTGCAGCGCTCACATGTCCGGCAGCGCTCACATGTCTAGCGGCGCTTGTGTAGGAGGGATGTGGGTGTTCGTGGCTGCAATCGGGGGCCGCTCGGCTCTGAGGGCTGTTCATGGTATGGGCCGGCCTCAGCAAGTGATGGGTGGTAGGTACCGGCCGGCCCGAAGCGCTGTTATGGAGGAGGAAAGTGTGAGCGAGGAGCAGGAAGACGAGGGGCTGAGCAGGCATGTGTGACAGGAAAGTCTGCTCCGCCCCTCGTCTCAGTCGTCACGCTGCCTGCTTATCGAGGTACCGGTATGCCATGTTCAATACCGTAACTCTGAATGTCAGTGAATGGACATTCAGAGGCGGTCAAGATCAGTGTTTAGCACATTTCCTTCCCCCCACTTCACATTTAAAATGCTACTGGCTGCATGCAGAGCTGTGCCCTGCCACAAAGACATCCCTAAGGACCCCACTGTTACTACAGTGCCCCCCCCTCTTAATAAAGTGGGCACTTTATTAGGAGGGGGGCACTTTATTAACAGTGGGGTCCTTAGGGATGTCTTTCTGGCAGGGCACAGCTCTGCATGCAGCCAGTAGCATTTTAAATGTGGAAGGAAATGTACTAAACACTGATCTTGACAGCCCCCCTCCTAATAAAGTGACCCCACTCCTAATAAAGTGACCTCACTCCTAATAAAGTCCCCCCTCCTAATAAAGTGACCCCCCATATAAAGTGACCCCCTTATTAAGGCGTCATGCAGACATCCGTGGAGCACTGTCCGTGATATCCCAGCCTGCTGAGTGCATGAAGCGCATGGCGTCATTGGTTGCTATGACGCCGTGCCCTTCGTGCACTCAGCAGGACGGGATTTCACGGACCATGCTCCATGGATGTCTGCATGACGCCTTAAAGTGTCACTGGATCTCCCCCTTTCACAATAAGTACCGTATGTCAGCAGCATACCCCCCCCCATAAACTTGTGTCAGCAGCAGATCCCCCCATAACATTGTCATCCACTGATGTTCTTAGCTACAGTACCCCCATAATTGTATTGCTAACAGTTCTTCCATTACTGTATTCTATTGCAGAAAATCTGCTGCATACTGTACATTTCTGAGCGATGTCAAAGCAGAAAAGGCTTTCTTATAAATATCATGGTGCTACAGATTCATGAGAAAATCTTGTATTCGGCGTTAAGCGCTGCACTGATATGCGCTAAAATCTCTTTTGAAATATTTTGGTGGAAAAAAAACTTGAATTCTGCGTTAAGCGCTGCACTTATATGCGGTAAAATCTTTTGTGGATTATTTAGATGGAAATATAAATTTCCACCTCCTCCATTAACTTCCTTATCTCTTCATTAACATCGGACACACTAACTTTACACACCCCCAGCTATATATCTAAGTGGTTCCTGCACCACCTAGGAGCGAATAAAAGTAAATGATGCTGGCTGCCTGTTAAAGGGAACTACAGCATGATACCACAATACATTTGATATGACATTTAGCAAGAGTTTAAAGTGCTCACATATAGCACATAGTGGGACATTGTATCAAGATGAATCAGACGTGGATCAGCCAGGATTTCCACACACCAATGCCTGATACATCAGACTACATCATCCATGGTGCCTCACCAACATTTTGACAAAAGAGACCGTTTTCTTCTGGCTACCTGCCTCAGCTACTATTCTGATGCTGTTACCCGCCTGATGCCACACATCTGATGCCAAGTGCTCCTTCTTTCACCTACCATCTTCAGCGGGTACTGGTATTGCCACCCACCTCCACAGTATGTCACCTTGCCACTCTGTAGCCTACTGATGCTGCCATGTCCACACTATGTCACCTTGCCACCTTGCCACTCTGTGGCCTCCTGGCGCTGCCATGTCTACACTATGTCACCGTGCCACTCTGTTGTATCATGCGGCTGCTGCCATCTCCACACTATGTAACCTGGCCACTCGCTTGCCTCCACATACTGCTGGCAACTACATACTCTGTGATTGTGCCACTCGGTGGCCTCCTCATACTGCTGCCACCTCCACACTGTCATTGTGCCACTCTGTGGCCTTCTGATGCTGCCGCCACCTCCAGATTTTGTCATTGGCCCACTGTGTGGTCTCCTCATGCTGCTTCCACCTCACCACTCTGTCATAGGGACACTCTGTGGACTTCACATGCTGTTCACACCCTCCCCACTTCATGACTGGGCCACTATTTTGGCTTTCAGCCTGGCTGACATAATCATTTATTTGACCTTTCTTCTGATCTGTCAGAAGGAATAAAAAACGAGATGCACAACAGATCCTGTCTGTGTAGCAGCTGTAAGGCCTGTATGGTCCCATCAGAATTGGCTTATGATTTGGTAGACAAAAGCATAAGTGGGTACAAAACACAGAAGACATGCAAATATTCCATTCACGTGTCATCTCTGTTTTAGATTCACTCCTGTTTTTATTGGCATTAGCAATACTGAGCAAATGCTGACCGAGTGAAGGCGTATGCTCCAAAGACAGGATCCGTTTTTTGTGGGTTATTGTTCTGACGGATCAGAAAATGGGGAAAATTAATCAGTGACGTCAACACAAACTTACTGCTGACACCCTCTCCACTCTGTCAGGGGGGCTCTACTTGTATATGTGTGTAATAGAACAGGTTCTGTAGACATCTATTTGGAATCGGCTGACAAGGGTGTAAAAGGAGTGCGCTTCTTCGTGGCACTAACATCGACCTATAAGGCAGAGTTCATACTTGAGTTATTAGGCCAGGTTTGGCAAATTTAAGTATACTTTCTTATCATTTTAATCAAGTTTTGGTTTAATAAAAATAATGTTAAAATATTTAATAAATTTAATAATTAAAATTTAATGTTGCATAAGACAGGAGAGAATCGGTCAGTCTTCAGTTTATTCAACAACGTTGAGGGTGTTGCGATGGAGAAAGCATTCCAAAAAAACAATTCCTCTACACCTGGAGCCGAATCCTGTCAAGATTGATGCAAGAGTGGTAGTGACTGCTCATCCAGCAAGATACTTCTGGGGGAACCTGCCTGCCATGCTTAGGCCTCTACTAGCGACAGACAATGAGAAGAAGACAAAGTTTGTTCTTTTCTGTACATTGGATGAATACTTATTGGGGTCTATACTCCACTTGCCTGCAGTAAAATTGATATCTAATAACCGTCTAATATACCTCCCGCCACATAATAGCTTGATGTTTTCTGTCTGGTGAATGCCTAATGTTTGGGGCCTGTACTCCCATGGCCTAAAATAAAAAATTTCTAGGCTCCAGCAGGGCACATTTTTGAGAGTTTTAATTTAAGATGCATAAAAATGGGCCCTGATTAAAATACATATTTTTTGTGGGAATTTTTGCCATTGATCCCCCTCTGGTATTTTGCTGTCCATGTTGTGGGACAATTTGTGCACTTCTTGTAAGAATTTGGTGGCTCCAAATATGAGCTGAAGGTTTTTCAGGTTCACCTGCCATTAAAGTGAATGGGGCCCGCGCGAACTTGCGGTTCGCGAACATTTGATCGCGTTCGCGAACCGTCCCGGCCGATGTTCTTCCATCACTATTGGCTGACAGCTTACCCTGACTTTTCCTGTTCTACAGAATTCTTCTTCTTTCTAGCCTTTCTAGCTTGATTGTGACTGTTCACTGTCCCTAAGATCATTTTCTGTCAGACCCTGCTACACCCATCCACCCTCATTCGCAGCCCAAAACAGAATGATGTTCTAATCTGTCTGTCATGCTGTGAGCAATTCAGGGCAAGCCCTCCCCCACTTCCTCTCAGGGTCAAGTGAGCATCCTTCTTCTTCCTTCCCCGTCCTTTTTCCCACCAATTCCTTGGAAGTGAACCTGAAAAGCTTCAGGTTCATCTGCTAGACAAAATTTTGCAAAGTTTGTAACAAAATGTTGCCTGAAGTTTGTATATTTCAACCCTAGGTTTATGTTATTGAGCTTGTAACAATTATGGTTATGGAGCTTGTAACAATTTCATAGCTCTGATATAATTTAATAAGGACATATTCTGGTTATTTCAAGTTATCCCCTATCCACAGGATAGGGGATAATTATTAGATTGTGTGGGTCTGATTGCTTGGACCCACATTGATCACAAGAACAGGGGCCCTGAAATGAAACTTTTCTGAAGGTTTGCCAATGTACAGGGTGGGCCATTTATATGGATACACCTTAATAAAATGGGAATGGTTGGTGATATTAACTTCCTGTTTGTGGCACATTAGTATATGTGAGGGGGGAAACTTTTCAAGATGGGTGGTGACCATGGCGGCCATTTTGAAGTCGGCCATTTTGAATCCAACTTTTGTTTTTTTAATAGGAAGAGGGTCATGTGACACATCAAACTTATTGGGCATTTCACAAGAAAAACAATGGTGTGCTTGGTTTTAACGTAACTCTATTCTTTCATGAGTTATTTACAAGTTTCTGACCACTTATAAAATGTGTTCAATGTGCTGCCCATTGTGTTGGATTGTCAATGCAACCCTCTTCTCCCACTCTTCACACACTGATAGCAACACCGCAGGAGAAATGCTAGCACAGGCTTCCAGTATCCGTAGTTTCAGGTGCTGCACATCTCGTATCTTCACAGCATAGACGATTGCCTTCAGATGATACGAGATGTGCAGCACCTGAAACTACGGATACTGGAAGCCTGTGCTAGCATTTCTCCTGCGGTGTTGCTATCAGTGTGTGAAGAGTGGGAGAAGAGGGTTGCATTGACAATCCAACACAATGTGCAGCACATTGAACACATTTTATAAGTGGTCAGAAACTTGTAAATAACTCATGAAAGAATAAAGTTACGTTAAAACCAAGCACACAATTGTTTTTCTTGTGAAATTCCCAATACGTTTGATGTGTCACATGACCCTCTTCCTATTGAAAAAAACAAAAGTTGGATTCAAAATGGCCGCCATGGTCACCACCCATCTTGAAAAGTTTTCCCCCTCACATATACTAATTTGCCACAAACAGGAAGTTAATATCACCAACCATTCCCATTTTATTAAGGAGTATCCATATAAATGGCCCACCCTGTAGTTGGACTTGCAGTAGAAATTATACTTACCTGGTCCCCACCACTTGGTTCCGGCTAGTTCACTCTGGCACTGCAGGTCTCAGGTCTTCCCACATCAACATCCCATTTGCTGCGGGTCATGTGGCCGCTGCAATGATTGGATGCAGCGTGATGTGTCACCCATGCATCATGTCACTTGGTCACATGACATATGGGTGACCCACACCAAACGGAATGTTGATGTGGGAAGACCTGAAACCTGTGGCACTCAAGAGGAAGCGATGGAGCTAGAACCCAGTAGCGGGGATCAGTTAAAGGCCATGTACATCTTTAGGGAAATTTTTATTATTATTGCATTGTACTCATTTTGAGCTAAAAATCATTTTGTAAATTGGTCTCTATTACAAGCCCTTTATTCTGTACAGGGATGAGATGCTCTAATAGAGGGATCTGGATTTTCTCTCTGTTCCGTCAGCCAGCTAATCTGATGGCTCCTTTTCTATGATCTCTGACCTTATAAACACTCATTATAACTCAGGTACTATCTTACTGATAAGAATGGGGCTTAAATAAATGTTTGTGACCTCTTAGTAATTTAGAGATAAGGTTTATTAGGTGATCAGCACAAAGTAAAAGTAAAAAAGTAAGATAACCCTTTGTGACAGAACGGATCAAATGAAAAAAAGATTTTTAGCCCAAAATGAGTACTGTAAAATGCAATCATAAAAAAAATTGGGTTCTGAAGCTGTACATAGCCTTTAAGTATGAATACTGTGGGTTTGGCCATGCTGGGGGAGTGTCTACTGTAAAGGTCCCCATTCTGTTGCATATGACTGAAATGTTTCTAACTTCCAAAGAAGGGTGTAGAAGAACATATACTGTATATTACTATGACTCAAAACAGAGGCTTTTATGAACAATACAGCAAAATAGTAAAAAATAAAATAAAATATGTAAAAATAGAGTGTATCATTGATTGGGCTCCACTGGTAACACCCCATTTTCTCCAGCGTTAATGCTGGATTAAGGGGCATTTAAACAACAGTATCCATTTTGCAGTCCACAAATTGTGGGTCTACAAAAAATAAGGGTGCAGTCTTTGTGCATCCCACACTTTTCGCGGGACCCAGTGTAACAATGCCTATTCTTGTCCGCAAAATGGACAAGAATAGGACATGCTCCATCTTTTTTGCATGGCAACAGAACGTACATACAGATGCAGACAGCATACTGTGTGCTGTCTACATTTTTTGCGGCTCCATTAAAATGAATGGGTCAGAATTCGGATGCGAATGGGGCTTTAGCTTGCATTGTTATCTCCTGGATATAAAGATGCGGTTGTCACTATCACGTGTAGCCTTGCGGTGAAAGTATTTTTGGCAGAACATATATTGCATAATCTACTTGATAATCTGCTCATCTACCACCCACTGCCACTTCATTGTGAGGCTTTAACTGTTTATCCGTAGTAGTTGCTTGGTAACCAACAATGCATTTATCCCTATGGACTGAACGGCGTGGTAGGCGATTATTATCTTCTTGTTGTATGCAGTCATCCTGATAGAATCATTTATGTGCAATAAATATCCATTCTGCTACTGACATAGAATTAGTGCACAGATACGATATATTAGAATGTTGACACTTTCCAAACATAGCATGCAAATGCACCCTGCTCTGATCCATTGTTACATAATTGCACAATCTGTAAGGTTGAAAGAGGACATAAATCCATCTAGTTTACCTTGTTTTCATCCCAGGGCCGTAGATAATTTTTTTTCCTGGGGGGGGTTCAGCTTTCTCAAATTACACTAGTCCGGGGCTGGCAGGCGGCAGTGCAGGAGGCGGAGCACAGGGGTGTGATTAGGGTGTGTGAAGAGGCTGCGGTGCTTCATGAGCGCCACAGTCTCTTCTTAGGCCATATGACATCTTTAGACTAAAAAAAAATACCCCAAATTAGGTCCTAAACTGAAAAATTTGGTCGCCAAATTCAAAATACATATAATTGTAATAAAAAAGACATGGAGGAGAATACAGCACCACATACCTCTTACATCCAGTGACATCTCCTGTCATGTAGACCTTCTTTTTCCTCTTCTCCTCCATTTGACCCAGACCACCATGGCAAATTCTTTCAGCCGCATCTCGTCTCTACAGTATGTAACACAGACACGTTAGATTTCTCAATTTTTCCATCAACCTCCTCATCCTGGTGTCCCCACAGTGTCATCCTGCTGCCACCCCCAATACTGTGCCCGTTGTGCCCCCCAATGCCCCAGGTACTATACTGCTGAAAAAATAGTGACCCTAATAGACATAATTGGGGTAATTTATAAAACTGGTGTAAAGTAGAACTGGAATCCCAAAAGAGCTGTCAAATATAAAAGGAGGAATCTGATTGGCTGCTATGGGCAACTAAGCCAGTTCTGCGTTACACCAGTTTGATAAATTACCCCAAATGTTCCTATAGTGTCCACAGCAGCTATAATGTACCCTAGAGTGCCCCCCAGTAATAATAACACCCTCTATTGTGCTCCAGGCAATAATCCCTGTATAGTGTCCCCAGAAATAATAGAATTGCCCCTACAGTGCCTCCCCAATAGCAACACCCCCATATAGTAATTTCCACCACACTGCGCCCACATAGTAATCCCCCATAGTAATTTTCCCCCACACAGTAATTTCCCCCAAACTGCCCCCATATAGTAGTTTGCCCCCACACAGTAATTTGCCCCACACTGTCCCCACATAGTAATTTCCACCACACTGCCCCCACATAGTAATTTGCCCCCACATAGCAATTTCCCAACACTGTCCCCACATAGAAATTACCCCCACACTGCCCCCACACAATAGTTTCCCCCACACTGCCCCATATAGAAATTTGCCCCAGATAGTAGTCCCTCCCATAATAATTTGCCCCCATTTAGCAATTTACCCCCACACTGCCCCATCTACTAATTTGCCCCCACATAGTAGTCCCTCTCATAATAATTTGCCCCCACATAGTAATTTGTCCCCACATAGTATTCCCTCCCATAATAATTTGGCCCCATACAGCCCCCACATTCCCCCATCATGTACTCGATTTATTTTCCCTAATATGTCCTCCTGTGTGTCCCCCCCTCACATGTCCCCCAAAGTAGGCACATGAAATAAAAAAAATAAAAAATGAACAAAAAATGAAAAGCTAAATACTCACCTATGTCCAGGGCCAGGCGCTTGCTTGCAGAGGAAGGCGGGATGAGTCAGGCGCGTCACAGTGCTGCGTCCCGGCACAGGCGCGCGATGACGTCATCACACACGCCTGCGCCAGGATTTCACTACCGCATAGGCCTCAGGCCTACAAGGCCTGAAGCCTATGGCGGTGATCGGCGACAGGACAGGGAGCTATGCGCTCCCGTGCCCCACCGCAGTAATGCAGTATGTGGGCGTTCGGGTCAGCGGCACGCCTGGGGGGGGGTTTGAACCCCCCTATCCCCCCCTTATCTACGCCCGTGTTTCATCCTAGGTTGATACAGTGAAGGTAAAAGCAACTGTCATGTTTTAGATGCACTACATCCCATTAAGCTGTGTTCTCTGCGACTGAAAGAGTTAAAAACTTCCAGACTTTGCAAAAGGTAAGCATAGGTCCACATCACCATTTCGTTTTCCATTCTTCTGATCCGTCATAACAAAACAAAAAGAAATAAAAACTGAAAAAAACGGAACCTTTATTTTGAGCATCCGTTGTGCTCCTTTTAAATCCGTTTAGCCATCTCCGTATGAGATCTATTTTTTATGGGAGCTCAACACGAGCAGCCGGCAGTTTCCACAGCATGATGAACACAGAAGTCTATGACATCCAGATCCGGATTTGAGGACATTTGCCCTTATTGCTACTATGCAAAGCCATCAACTCATTCATTTAGTGCACTTGGAGGAGTGAACTTGCACTCTAATTTATGCCGTTTTTACACTTATACTGTGTTATATTGTTGAACTGCATTTTATATGTTCATTAAATATATTATATTCATTTGCATTGCTGTTGCACTATATGTGCACTGTACTGTGGAAATGGTTAAGGGCTCATGCACATAAATGTGTGCCGCCTGTGCAGTGCATTGGGGAAAGCAAATTGCGGTTCCCAATACACAGGCACTGTCCGTGTGGCTGGCACTGATGGATGCAGACCCATTCAACTTGAATGGGTCATGATCTTTGATCTGTCCACAAAAAGTAGAGCATGTTCTATATTTTGTGGTGCGAAGGCATGGACTGAAATGCCACGGAAGCACTACGGAAGCACTTCCGCTCCATGCCTCTGCTCCATATCTTCCGGATTTCAGACCCATTCAAGTGAAAGGGTCCGCATCTGTGACACACTGCGCACACGGCCGGTGCCCATATATTGCGGACCCACTGTTTGGTGCCGCAATAAGGAGACGACAGGCAAACGTTCCGGTGCATGAACCCTAATGCAAAGCCAGAGAATACTGAGAGACTGTGGGACTGACTAGGCACCAATAAGTTAGAAATATTCACAATTACTATAAGGAATTATGCAAAGTTTTGGAGGGGAAAAAGACAGACACATTGACCTTTTGACTGTCTGGTTATCTCTGCTGTTTATGTCTGAAGATTTGTCTGGAAAAACTTATGTCTGCCCACAATAAAAGGCCACTCTGAAATGTGCACAGTTTTGCCTTACTGAGGGGGAGGGGGGCAGAAAACCAGTCAGTATCTGGTGTGGCCACCATTTGCCTCACGCAGTACAGCACATCTCCGTCGCATAGAGTTGATCAGGTTGTTGATTGGGGCCTGTGGAATGTTGGTCGACTCCTCTTCAATAGCTGTGCGAAGTTTCAGAATTTTGGCAGGAACTGGAACACGCTGTTGTATACGTTGATCCAGAGCATCCCAAACATGCTCAATGGGTGACATGTCCGGTGAGTATGCTGGCAATGCAAGAACTGGGGTGTTTTTAGTTTCCAGGAATTGTCTACAGATCCTTGCAATATAGGGCCGTGCATTATCATGCTGCAACACGAGGTGAAGGTTGTGGATGAATGGCACAACAATGAGCCTCAGGATCTCGTCACGGTATCTCTGTGCATTCAAAATGCCATCAATAAAATGCACCTCTGTTCGTTGTCCATAACATACGCCTGCCCATACCATAACCCCACCGCCACAATGGGCCACTCGATCCACAATGTTGACGTCAGAAAACCGCTCACCCACATGACGCCATACATGCTGTCTGCCATCTGCCATATACAGTGAAAACCGGGACTCATCCGTGAACAGAACGCCTCTCCAACGTGCCAGACGCCATCGAATGTGAGCATTTGCCCACTCAAGTCGGTTATGACGACGAACTGCAGTCAGGTCCAGACCCCAATGAGGACGACGAGCATGCAGATGAGCTTCCCTGAGACGGTTTCTGACATTTGTGCAGAAACTCTTTGGTTATGCTAACCGATTGTTGCTGCAGCTGTCCGGGTGGCTAGTCTCAGACGATCATGTAGGTGAACATGCTGGATGTGGAGGTCCTGGACTTGTGTGGTTACATGTGGTCTGCGGTTGTGAGGCCGATTAGATGTACTGCCAAATTCTCTGAAACGCCTTTGGAGACAGCTTATGGTAGAGAAATGAACATTCATTGCATGGGCAACAGTTCTGGTAGACATTCCTGCAGTCAGCATGCCAATTGCACGCTCCCTCAAACTTGCGACATCTGTGGTATTGTGCTGTGTGATCAAACTGCACATTTCAGAGTGGCCTTTTATTGTGGGCAGTTTTGGTCCCTGTGAGGTGGGATGGATTATCTCGGCAAAGGAGAAGTGCTCACTAACACAGATTTAGACAGATTTGTGAACAATATTTGAGAGTAATGGGTCTTTTGTGTATGTAGAAAATGTTTAAGATCTTTGAGTTCAGCTCATGCAAAATGGAAGCAAAACTTAAAGTGTTGCGTTTATAATTTTTTTCAGTGTATATCATAATATATGTATATATATTATGGCTAAAAACATCAGTAGTAGTTTCCCAAATATTATGCATTCATATATATCAGAAGTATGATTATATATATATATATATATATATATATATATATATATATATATATAATTATAATTACACATTTATTTTGTGCCATACATTTTTTACAATTACTAAAAAAATATAAAATATATAAATTTTATCTCTATTTCTGAAATGTTTCTGCTGGGATTCAAACTCCCAACCTTGTACATTAGAGGCAAGGATGTTAACACTATACTGCCACATGTTAACCTGCACAAAAATATAAAATAAGTCTTCAGCTGAATAGGAATCTACACTACATCAGAAACAAC
This sequence comes from Bufo bufo, assembly GCF_905171765.1. Classification (NCBI taxonomy): domain Eukaryota; kingdom Metazoa; phylum Chordata; class Amphibia; order Anura; family Bufonidae; genus Bufo; species Bufo bufo. Next base: position 783,681,384 of record NC_053390.1, on the reverse strand, counting down.
TATGAGGTTTTTCTGACACAGTTTAGCATTCAGCTTTATAGCTGAGTGGATAAGGTTCTCGCCGCTAATGTACAAAGTTGGGAGTTCAAACTCCAGCAGAAACTTTTCAGAAATTAGATTTAAATACACTGGGGTGTCCCCAAGCACTGACTCCATATATGCAGACGGCTTCTCCCCGATCAAATTGGTGAGGTGAGTATATATATGTTTTATTAACCCCTGAGCAGATGCCGCGATCAGTGTTAAATTCAGCATCTGAGGGTTTAAATGACAGGGCGGCACAATCCTCGTTTCCCGTCATAGCGCCAGCACCATACAGTGAAGCCAGATTCGTGACAAAGTAATTAGTAACAAATCGAAGTTCTTGATGAAGTTCGGCGAAGCAGGCAAATCAAATTTGTCAGAACTTTACCTATCTCTACTTACTATTCCTTCCAGAGAGCAGGTGGTTATACCATGGCTGCATCCCTGGGACCAAGACTAGCATTGGGTCCACCTAAAACTTGGCTACAGCACAATATTCCTCAGTCTCTTTTGTTCCATGGATCCTGATTTGTTTCTTACTGAAATAACAACTGTAAGAAATATATAGAGAATTCTGCACATGTCCCAGGTGAACTACCACCTCCTCCTAACATTGCTTTGTCTGACTGTAACATAACTGGCTATAGCAGGAGCTCTCCTCCACTGTTCTGTTTGCAATAAGAGGCAACAAAAGTTAAAGGGGTTATCCTATGATTAAGGTAAAAAATAAAAAACATACATTATATAGTACATGACAATCGTGAGAACCGGCCATGTACCTCACATGGATCCAGAGATCTCCCCATTCTTTGCTTCAATTGCTCTGCTGGATTTATTTCAAGCTGGCAGACCAGGGGGCTTGTCCGCACTCAGGGAGGTGTGTCGGCTCAGAGGGCGTATCCTATCTGCTGCAGCCCTCTCCATGTAACTGTCTGAGTTTCTAACAGTATATAGTGCCGGCGGCAGTTGATGGATGGAACTGAGCATGTGCGACCACTTCAGCAAAGTGGACAGAAATATGAGAAAAATTGCAAACAGTAGGTGGCGCTATACAGATACATTTTATTTAATAACTCGGTGATTATACCAAATTTTTTACTACACACAATTACAAAAGTATTTTTAGGTTTAGTGTTTCTTTATTTCTTCTGGTAAAAATTCACCTGCAGACCATCATATTTGCCCAACATAACCTCTGCCGTTACTTGGTTACTGGTATATGCTTCTAAATTAAATTCCATTGTCAAAGAGCTAAATGACAAACCAGCTCTGCTACATCTGCATTTTGTTCAAATGAGCCGAGGGTCAGAAGAAGCATTCCGCACGTCATAAATTTCATACAGAATACAGTAATTGCAGATTAAAAGTCAACCAGGGCGTAATTATTTTGCTGACATCAATCAGCATACAAGTAATTATGTGGTTTATGGCAGTTTGTGGTAATCCATCAATTTTCTGCAAAATCGGCGAGTGGTTATTGTCTTTGTGATCATTCCTAAACCACCGCACAGAGTACATACTTGTGATGTCAATGGAACTTCGGTATAAAAACTAGCAAAAGAAAAAGTACTACCCATAGCAACTCAAGGGAGCTCTGCCTGGGATCCTCACCTGTTGGGAGAATGGGGGCCCACCCAATTGTGATAACTGAGGCAGTGAATGAATGCAGTGGTGGCTGTGCACGTGGCTGGCTTTTTCTGTTCTGGTCCATAGGATGTATGAAATCAGTTAAAGGGAATGTCCGCTAATCTTACTATATGTAAGCCAAGTCAAGGCTATATAGTGCCATCTAACACAATAAAAACATACCTTTATTAATATTATCCGTATTTATCAATTGCAAAAAAAAAATTATTTTCCTGCAGATGAGTAGAGATGAGCGAATCGAATCAGACAAAGTGGAATTCGATCCAAATTTTAGGAAAAATTTGATTCGCAACTAATGCGAATTTCCTCGTGCTTTGTGGTAATAAATCGCAATTTTTCCTAAAATGGCGGCTACACATGTGAGGACATGGGGCAAGGAACTCTGGGAAGGCGGGCTGACCCATAATGCCATGCATGCAGCCAATCAGCAGCCAGCCCTGTGATGCTACAGCCCTATAAATACAGTGGCCATCTTAGAGTCAGACATTTTCCAGTGTTCAGAGTGCAGGGACAGATGTGAGAAGGCGCTAGCGACAGCAATTGGAAAAACCTCATTGTGAAAAAAAAACTGAAAACTATTTATAAGTGCAGGGAAAGGATAGGGAGTAATCATTTCACAGCATCTTAGTGCAGGGAGAGACGTCTGAAGTCGCTTGGGACAGTGCTAGAAAAACCTTGTTGTGAATAAAAAAAGCGATTTACAAGTGCAGGGAAACATTATTTGGGGATCCAAATAGCCATTATACAGCCCTGGCATTCTAGCAATTTGTTCTTGTTATTGGGGTGTAAGTGCTATGTTGAAAAGCCTTTAGTGGCTTATATCTGTGGACAAAGAAAAATATATACGCATTTCACTTCTGCAGTTATTTGTGTAGAAAGAGTTTAGTGGCCTATTTCAGTACAAAAAAAGAAAAATATATATGCATTTAAATTCTGCAGTTATATGTGGTAAAAGCGTTCAGTGTCCTATTTCAGTACAAAAAGGAAAAATATATACTCACTTCACTGTTACATTTATTTGTGAAAGAGTTTAGAGGCCTATTTCAGTATGAAAAGGAAAAATATATACACATTTAACTTCTGCAGTTATATGTGGTGAAAGCGTTCAGTGTCCTATTTCAGTGCAGAAAGAAAAATATATAGAGATGTCGCGAACATAAAATTTTCCGTTCGCGATCGGCGAACGCGAATTTCCGCAAATGTTCGCGAACGGGCGAACCGGGCGAACCGCCATAGACTTCAATAGGCAGATGAAATTTAAAACCCACAGGGACTCTTTCTGGCCACAATAGTGATGGAAAAGTTGTTTCAAGGGGACTAACACCTGGACTGTGGCATGCCGGAGGGGGATCCATGGCAAAACTCCCATGGAAAATTACGTAGTTGGCGCAGAGTCGGGTTTTAATCCATAAAGGGCATAAATCACCTAACATTCCTAAATTGTTTGGAATAACGTGATTTAAAACATCAGGTATGATGTTGTATCGATCAGGTAGTGTAAGGGTTACGCCCGCTTCACAGTGACAGACTGAACTCTGACAGACTAAACTCCCCGTTTAACGCACCGCAAACAACCGCAAACAGTCCATTTGCACAACCGCAAACTCCCCATTTGCACAAGGTTGGATACCAAGCTAGCCATGTCCCGTTCCTTGTCCTCACTGACATCATTGAAGGTCTCTTCCTCCACCCAACCACGTACAACACCAAGGGTCCCGAAAGGTGACAACAAGCCCCCTGGGACGCCTGCTGTGGTTGGTCTTCCACCTCCTCAAAGCCACCTTCCTCCTCTGACTCCTCTTCTTCAGACTTCTCTCTCAGCGTTGCCGCAGGTCCAGCAATCGACGACGACAAGGCTACTTCTAGTGGTGATGGTGACCACAACTCTTCCTCTTCATGCTCATCTACGGTCTGATCCAGCACTCTTCGCAGGGCACGCTCCAGAAAAAACGCATATGGGATGAGGTCGATGATGTTGCCTTGGGTTTGACTGACCAGTTTTGTCGCCTCCGCAAAAGGACGCATGAGCCTACAGCCATTGTGCATGAGCATTCAGTAATGCGCCCAAAAAATACCCAGCTTCGCAGAGGCTGTCCTCTTTTTTTTAAATTAACAAAATCTGTTCTTACCAGTTTAATCTCTGTTTTGTCCCCTATCAGGGGCCGGTGTATGGAATAGATTTTAGGAACCGGGAGATGGAAAAAGATGGTTGGTCGGTCCTCTTACTTCCAATTTGGGGCACTGCGCGTGCACCGTGCAATGTACTGTGCCACCCTATATGAGTGGTGTGTTAAGTAGTACTATTCTTATCAGTTTAATCCCTGTTACGTCCCCTATCAGGGGACGCGTATCGAATAGATCTCAGACAACCGCAAAGAGTTGTCAATAGTTGACACACTCATGACATAAATTTTATTCCTCTATGCGTCAATCTTGGTGTAGTGATGACTGTGCTCGTGCGCACGTTTGGGAGATTGCAGGCGATGGCAGTTTTTCAAAGCCTATGGTCGTGCTGAGGTAGTTCAGTGACAGTTAAGTGACCCAGAAAACAATGATTCTGCAGTGTGGGCCCATTGTTGGCCTAGTAGGCTTTAATGATCACAAAGAAAATTAATGTTTTTTCTATGCAAAATTATCCAGCCGATCGATTTTGGTCTGTTCACACTGAAGCAACGACCTTATCATCTGGGGTGTGCCAACATTGCTATTGCCAACACAATCATAGAGGTGCTCGCTTCATTGTGATATGCAAGCCCCTTCACCACAACAAGGTAACGATCACAAAGGGGAATTGACACATGTATGTGCCTTTTTTTTTGTTTTGTTTTTGCAGCCACAGTGCAGCACCAGAGGCCAGAAAAATTAGGCATGTAAACATGCCTGAAAAATTAGGTATTGTTTTAGGCAGAAAGTGCACTAAAACATTGCGGCTTGAACCCTAGTTGGTGGCGGAGAAGTCACGCAAGTCATCCGGCATGCAGAGATTAAATACAGCAGCGTGTGGACCATTTTTAGCCCAAGGCATCTCATCAGGCCTTTTTTAGTCAAATGCATCGCCCACTGTCAGTCCCTTCGGGATCCATGCCTCATTCATCTTAATAAAGGTGAGGTAATCTAGACTTTTTTGACCTAAGTGACTTCTCTTCTCAGTGACAATATCTCCTGCGCTGAAGGTCCTTTCTGACAGGACACTTGAAGCGGGGCAGGCCAGAAGTTCTATTGCAAATTGGGATGGCTCAGGCCACAGGTCAAGTCTGCACACCCAGTAGTCAAGGGGTTCATCGCTCCTCAGAGTGTCGATATCTGCAGTTAAGGCGAGGTAGTCTGCTACCTGTCGGTCGAGTCGTTCTCTGAGGGTGGACCCCGAAGGGCTGTGGCGATGCGTAGGACTTAAAAAGCTCTGCATGTCCTCCATCAACAACACGTCTGTAAAGCGTCCTGTCCTTGCCGGCGTGGTCGGAGGAGAATTAATTTCACCTCTTCCCCTGTTAGATTCCCGTTGTGCTGTGACATCACCCTTATACGCTGTGTAAAGCGTACTTTTTAACTTGTTTTGGAACTGCTGCATCCTTTCCGAATTGCGGTAATTCGGTAACATTTCAGCCACTTTCTGCTTATACCGGGGGTCTAGTAGCGTGGCCACCCAGTACAGGTCGTTCTCCTTCAGCCTTTTTATACGAGGGTCCCTCAACAGGCATGACAGCATGAAAGACCCCATTTGAACAAGGTTGGATGCCGAGCTACTCATGTCCCGTTCCTCGTTCTCACTGATCTCATTGAAGGTCTGTTCTTCCCCCCAGCCACGTACAACACCACGGGTACCAGATAGGTGACAACGAGCACCCTGGGATGCCTGCTGTGGTTGGTCTTCCTCCTCCTCAAAGCCACATTCCTCCTCTGACTCCTCTTCCTCACACTCCTCTTCCAGTGTTGCCGCAGGTCCAGCAAGCGATGCTGATAAGGCTGTTTCTGGTGGTGATGGTGACCACAACTCTTCCTCTTCCTCTTCACGCTCATCTACGGCCTGGAGCTGGAGGAGGATGGTGCGTCAAAGTTCCGAGCGGAAGCTGTAGAAGATTGGGTGTCCTGTGTTAGCCAGTCAACTATGTCCTCATAACTTTTCGAGTTCAGAGTACGTGGCCTCTGAACACTGGGCATTATTCTAGGGCCTAAGGAAATCACAGCACCACGACAACGACGGCCCCTGCGGGGTGGCCTGCATCTGCCTGTCATTTTTTTTTAGATTAGTGGTACTATGCGTGCAAGGTACTGTGCCACCCGATATGAGTGGTGGGCACAGGGCACAGTACAGTCTGTGGGCCTGACACACACTGGCAGGCAACTGTAATTATATTACAGAGAAAAAATTGTATTACTTTTTTATCTGCAAGCTACTGTGCCAACAGATATGAGTGGTAGGCACTGGCAGTGGGCACAGTACACTCTGTGGGCCTGACACACACTGGCAGGCAACTGCAATTATATTTCAGAGAAAAAAATGTATTACTTTTTATCTGCAAGCTACTGTGCCACCAGATATGAGTGGTGGGCACTGGCAGTGGGCACAGTACACTCTGTGGGCCCGACACACACTGGCAGGCAACTGCAATTATATTACAGAGAAACATTTGTATTACTTTTCTATCTGCAAGCTACTGTGCCACCAGATATGAGTGGTGGGCACTGGCAGTGGGCACAGTACAGTCTTTGGGCCTGACACACACTGGCAGGCAACTGCAATTATATTACAGAGAAAAAAATGTATTACTTTTTTATCTGCAAGCTACTGTGCCACCAGATATGAATGGTGGGCATTGGCAGTGGGCACAGTACACTCTGTGGGCCTGACACACACTGGCAGGCAACTGCAAATATATTACAGAGAAACATTTGTATTACTTTTTTATCTGCAAGCTACTGTGCCACCAGATATGAGTGGTGGGCACTGGCAGTGGGTACAGTACACTCTGTGGGCCTGACACACACTGGCAGTCAACTGCAATTATATTGCAGAGGAAAAAATGGTATTACTTTTTTATCTGCAAGCTACTGTGCCACCAGATATGAGTAGTGGGAACTGGCAGTGGGCACAGTACACTCTGTGGGCCTGACACACACTGGCAGGCAACTGCAATTATATTACAGAGAAAAAATTGTATTACTTTTTTATCTGTAAGCTACTGTGCCACAAAATATGAGTGGTGGGCACTGGCAGTGGGCACAGTACACTCTGTGGGCCTGACACACACTGGCAGGCAACTGCAATTATATTACAGAGAAAACATTGTATTACTTTTTTATCTGCAAGCTACTGTGCCACCAGATATGAGTGGTGGGCACTGGCAGTGGGCACAGTACACTCTGTGGGCCTGACACACACTGGCAGGCAACTGCAATTATTTTACAGAGACAAAATGGTTTTACTTTATCTGCAAGCTACTGTGCCACCAGATATGAGTGGTGGGCACTGGCAGTGGGCACAGTACACTCTGTGGGCCTGACACACACACTGGCAGGCAACTGCAATTATATTACAGAGAAACATTTGTATTACTTTTTTATCTGCAAGCTACTGTGCCACCAGATATTAGTGGTGGGCACTGGCAGTGGGCACAGTACACTCTGTGGGCTGACACACACTGGCAGGCAACTGCAATTATATTACAGAAAAAAAATTGTATTACTTTTTTATCTGTAAGCTACTGTGCCACCAGATATGAGTGGTGGGCACTGGCAGTGGGCACAGTACACTCTGTGGGCCTGACACACACACTGGCAGGCAACTGCAATTATATTACAGAGAAAACTTTTGTATTACTTTTTTATCTGCAAGCTACTGTGCCACCAGATATGAGTGGTGGGCACTGGCAGTGGGCACAGTACACTCTGTGGGCCTGACACACACTGGCAGGCAACTGCAATTATATTACAGAGAAAAAATGGTATTACTTTTTTATCTGTAAGCTACTGTGCCACCAGATATGAGTGGTGGGCACTGGCAGTGGGCACAGTACACTCTGTGGGCCTGACACACACTGGCAGGCAACTGCAATTATATTACAGAGAAAACATTGTATTGCTTTTTTATCTGCAAGCTACTGTGCCACCAGATATATGAGTGGTGGGCACTGGCAGTGGGCACAGTACACTCTGTGGGCCTGACACACACTGGCAGGCCAGGCAACTGCAATTATATTACAGAGAAAAAATTGTATTACTTTTTTATCTGCAAGCTACTGTGCCACCAAATATGAGTGGTGGGCACTGGCAGTGGGCACAGTACACTCTGTGGGCCTGACACACACTGGCAGGCAACTGTAATATATATATATATATATATATATATATATATAAAAATAAAAAAAGCAGACTGATGTACTAGCCCTATAAAGGACTCTTTGCGGTGCTGTCAGGACGCTTTCCTTACAGCAGATCAGATGTGTCTTTGAGGACCAGAATGGACACAGAACACTGGCCTAGCTAACAATTTCCCTATTAATTCAGCAGCAGCAGCACTCTCCCTGCTCTCACTAACACTGCAGCTTCAGAATGAATCTAAGATGGATGCTGTCCTTGCTTTTTGATAGGTGGGGTGGTCGGGGAGGGAGGGTATGCTGATTGGCTGGAATGTGTCTGCTTACTGTGAGGTGCAGGTCAAAGTTTGCTCAATGATGACGTATAGTGGGCGGACCGAACATCGCATATGTTTGCCCGCCGCGGCGAATGCGAACAAACGATGTTCGCCGCGAACTGTTCGCCAGCGAATAGTTCGGGACATCTCTAAAAATATATACTCACTTCACTGGTGCATTTATTTCTGCTAAAAGCGTTTACTGGCCTATTTCAGTACAAAACTAAAAATATATTCTCAGTTCACTTCTGCAGGTATATGTGTTGAAATTGTACAGAAAGAAAACATATACACATTTCACTGGTACACTTATTTGTGACAAAAGCGTTTAGTGGCCTATTTCAGTACAGAAATAAAAATATATACGCACTTCACTGGTGCATTTATTTGTGGTGAAAGCGTTTAGTGGCCTATTTCAGTACAAAAAGAAAAATATTTGTGTCGTTTTTACGGGTGTTTTAATTTGCTTTGATTTATTTAGTTCAGCTCAAAGTATGTCAGACAGAGAAGTGTCAGGCCATGCACAGAGATGTGGCAGAGGCATATATGTTTCTGGCGCAGGCAGAGGTTGCAGAAAAGTAAGGGGGCGTGACAGCAGGAATCGCAGCGAGAGGCCTGAGCTCCCGGTGTCATCTAGTGGTCGTGTCTTGACCAGCAACCAAGCGGTTCTTAATTGGTTAACTCGGTCATCCACTTCATCTCAAGTGACATCAGACTCCCCCAGCCAACAGTTGGGGGGTTCGTCAGACACAACTCTTAGTTGGCATGGCCCGGGAGCAGGCCCTGTGCCCTCACCTGTCCTCCACCCGCCTCTGTCCTTTTCTGTTCCCTCATTGTGAAAAGTAGTATATGCTTTAGGCTCAGCAACACTTTTCAGCGAAAAAGAGCTACTAAAGGACAGTCAGCAGCTACTGCCCAGCCAAGATCTGGAGGAGACATCCGCCGCTTCCTCCGCTAGGCGGGCAAGTAGTGATGAGGAGAGTTGCATGGGAGGTGGTGTTGCGAGCGGTCAGGCTCCTGACCCAGAGACCATTGAGGAGGACATCAGTGCGGTGCAGACACTACTCGATGATGATGAAGCCGATTGCACTTGGGAGCCGGGTGCAGAAAGGGCTTCATCATCATCAGGAGAAAAGGGTGGCAGCTTGCCTTTGAGGCAGCGGCGGAGCCAGCAAGGTGGTAGCATGGCTGGGAGTCAGCAGGGTGGCAGCAGTGGCAGGTCGGGACCCAAACATCTCTGGAGTAGACCACCTGCTTCACAGCAGCCTACCTGCCCGGAAAGTAGTGCAAGGGTTCACGGAGGCAGCGGTGGTAGCAGTCAGTCAATGTGTACTGTTGGGGCGAAAATCACCTACTCAGCGGTGTGGCAGTGTTTTGCTAAGCCGCAGGAGGAGGTTAACATGGCCATATGTGGAATATATGGGCAGAAGGTGAAGTGTGGCTAGGGTGCCAATGTTGGCACCACGGCCTTGCGTCAACATATGCAGCGTCACCATAAAGTGCAGTGGCAGAACGGCATCCCCCAACATACAGGTATGCTGATATGCGACTTTCCTCCCATTGGAATTCCACCCTCCATATGTTGGACCGACTATACGAACAGAGAAAGGCCATAAACGATTTGTTGATGATGCAAGCCAATAGAAGTACTCCCCTGTGTAACTTCGATGTCAGCCAGTGGCAGTTCATGCGTGACACCTGCCGTTTGCTCAGGCCCTTTGAGGATGCCACGTTATTTGTCAGTCGCCAGGACTACGGAATGAACAACGTCATTCAACTAATTCATGTCCTGGAACAGATGGTGGTAACAATGGCTGGTCAGGGGACTGGAGACTAGAGATGTCCCGAACTATTCGCCGGCGAATAGTTCCCGGCGAACATCGCTTGTTCGCGTTCGCTGCAGCGGGCGAACATATGCGATGTTCGGTCCGCCCCCTATTCGTCATCATTGTGTAAACTTTGACCCTGTACCTCACAGTCAGCAGACACATTCCAGCCAATCAGCATCATACCCTCCCTCCCAGACCCTCCCACCTCCTGGACAGCATCCATTTTAGATTCATTCGGAAGCTGCAGTGTCACAAATTTGACTAAGTTGTAATCGCAATGCGATTAATACAAGTTATATTAATCGCATTACGAATTCAACTTAGAGCTGGGTTCCTAATGGTTGTTGTATTGCTAGAATATAACGAAGATTGAGAATATAGTGCTATATTCGTTATATTCGTCAATTCTAGCAATACAACCATTAGGAACTTAGATCTAAGTTGTAATCACAATGCGATTAATACAGGTTATATTAATCGCATTGCGTTTACAACTTAGATCTGAGTTCCTAATGGTTGTATTGCTAGAATTGACTAATATAGCACTATATTCTTAATCTTCGTTATATTCTAGCAATACAACCATTAGGGACTCGCATTGTGAATTTAACTTACCACACTCTGCGTCAACTACGTAATTTTCCATGGGAGTTTTGCCATGGATCCCCCTCCAGCATGCCACAGTCCAGGTGTTAGTCCCCTTGAAACAACTTTTCCATCACTATTGTGGCCAAAATTCGCCTGTCTATTGAAGTCTATGGCGGTTCGCCCGTTCGCGAACATTTGCGGAAATTCGTGTTCGCCATTCGCGAACGGAAAAATTTATGTTCGCGACATCTCTACTGGAGACGTGGTGCCTAGATCTCACGGGCACATGAGCCCTGTGGGGGCTGAACTGGAAGAGGAGGAGGAGCGGGAGGAGGACATTGGAGCACAGGCAATGTGTAGCGAAATGGGTGGTTTTTCCACTGAGGTGACAGGAGAGGAGGAGCAGAAGCAGCCAGAGGAGCTACAGGGCGATGAGGAAGACGAGACAGAGGACCAGGGCTGGCTCCAGGTTCATGTGGACCCTTGAGCGATAAATCTCAGTGGGCCCCCTTGTGGCATTTGTGAAATGTCACCATGGCATCTGAGAGTATTAAAAAACTGAAGCGCGGGCTTCCTGCTCAGACGCGCCTTCCCCCAGCGGAGATCAGGGAAGCACCCTGTTCTAAAAATGAGCCTTTACTAGGCTTCCAGGCTCATTGTTAGCATACCCCAGTTCAGGCCACTAGGTGGCAGCACTAAACTGTGATATAGTGATTTCTATAGAGAATAATGGAGCAATTTCCATTATTCTGTATAAGTTGCAATCTGATGAAAAGTAATTTTAAAAAAGTAGAAAAAAAGTTTTGAAATATTAAAAAAAATTAAAATGTTAAATCATCCAACTTTCCCCAAAAATGAACAAAAAAAGGATAAAATTATGGGCATCGTCGCATGCGAAAACACCCATACTATTTAAAAATTAAAAAAAGGCTGATTTGCCATTTATTCATCACTTTATCTTCCAAGAAAACTGAATAAAAAGTGATCAAGTCATACACATCCCAAAATGGTATTGTAAAAAAAAGACAGATTTCCCTCAAATGAGCGCCCTGTAGACATAACTATAAAAAAAAGTTATGGGGGTCACCGGGGAGCAGGGGTACTGTTAGGGTTGCCACCTTCCCCAACAAAAAATAATAGTTACACAAATTAAAAAGGCTGGTGTGTCTATTTAAGTTTTATTTAGCATCTATTTTTGAAATGGTTATGCTGGGATTCAAACTCACAGCCTTCTACATTAAAGTCAAGAACCTTAACCACTGGGCTATAGAGCTTCATGTCAACCTACTGGTCTTATATTATGGCTAAAAACCTTAGTAGTAGTGCGGTGAGCTGGACCGGGGTATGCACACTGATGCTCAATTATGCAATGGCAGAGTCAGGTGTAGGTGATAGTTTATAGTTTTGTTTGTGACGCCAATTGCAGCGTGCACAGGGTACAGTCACAGGGCCCTTTAAGGTGTTGTAACTCACGTACCAGGTTAGGAATGCCAGAGTGGTGTAATGTCTCTGTGTGGTAATGGCAATAGTATCAACGGTGTCTCCTACCTAGGTACGGCTGGACTCCTGGATCCTGGCTCACTTGCAATAAAATGAGTGTGGTGCTAGTAGGAGTAATAGAGGAAATTGCAGCAGTAATTGAGATCCAGACCTTGGGTAAAGTTCAAACTTGTCTTTACTAGTTGCAGCTTTCATCCAAACAAGGTACAGCAATAGTCTTTGGACCCAGCAGGTATTGGCAATGTGTGGCAGGAATCTATCTTCTGCTCTCTCATGTGCCTGGAGCTTTTGCAGGAAAGGGACGTCTGCTTGTTGCTCTGTAATATGGCAGGAATTTGGCTTTTGCGCTTACTATCTTCTGCTGTCTTGGGACTGACTAGCTGAGGAGGAATATGTCTTCTCCTGGGGTCTCTGGACGGTACTCACAGTTATTGTCTCAGGGTATGCTTCTTCATGTAACTGGAGGTGGCTGCTTGCTTTCTTCCAGCTGCTTGCTAACTTCCCTCTCCACCCATGAGGCAGGAACATTCCACACCTCCTCACAGAGGGGGGAGCTAAACTGGAATGAACTATTCCAGTTCAGAAATACTAAACTGTAGCTAAGTCCTTGCCAGAACACATTGCTGCCACCTGCTGGTGAACATGAAGAATGACAACAAAGGACATTTACAAGGCTTAGAATGCACATACAGTCCTGATCAAAAGTTTAAGACCACTTGAAAAATGGCAAAAAATCATATTTTACATTGTTGGATCTTAACAAGGTTCCAAGTAGAGCTTCAACATGCAACAAGAAGAAATGAGAGTGAGACAAGACATTTTTTGAGCATTCAATTAATTGAAAATAACAATTAAACAGAAACAGGCTGTTTTTCAGCTGATCCAAATTTTAGGACCACATGCCTTTAAAAGGCCAAATCTGTGCAAAGATGTGGATTCATTGTCATTTTCTGTCAGGTAGTCACACGTTGTGATAGCAAAGGCAAACAAACTCTCCCTTTTTGAACGTGGTCGGGTTGTTGAACTGCATAAGCAGGGTCTCTCACAGCGCGCCATAGCTGCTGAGGTGGGACGCAGCAAGACAGTCATTTGGAATTTCTTAAATGATCCTGAGGGTTATGGAACAAAAAAGTCAAGTGGAAGACCCCAAAAAATTTCACCAGCACTGAGCTGGAGGATCCAATTGGCTGTCCGTCAAGACACTGGACGATCCTCGACCCAAATTAAGGCCCTTACTGGTGCTGACTGCAGCACCATAACCATCAGACGGCATCTGAGACTGAAAGGCTTCAAAAACAAAAAAAACTTCTTCAAAGACCTTGTCTCCTTGAACGCCACAGAACTGCTCGTTTGGACTTTGCAAGAGAGCACCAAACATGGGACATTCAAAGGTGGAAGAAAGTTTTATTCTCTGATGAGAAAAAATGTAACCTTGATGGTCCAACGTTACTGGCATGACAAGCAGATCCCACCTGAGATGTTTTCTACGCGCCACAGTGGAGGGGGCGCCATAATGGTCTGGGGTGCTTTTTCCTTCAGTGGAACAATGGAGCTTCAGGAAGTGCAGTGGCGTCAAACGGCCGCTGGCTATGTCCAGATGTTGAAAAGAGCATTCCTCATGACTGAGGGCCCTCGTATGTGTGGTAACGACTGGGTTTTTCAACAGGACAAAGCTACAGTACACAATGCCCGCAGGACAAGGGACTTCTTCCAGGAGAATAACATCACTCTTTTGGCCCATCCTGCGTGTTCCCCTGATCTAAATCCAATTGAGAACCTTTGTGGATGGATGGCAAGGGAAGTTTACAAAAATGTACAACAGTTCCAGACAGTAGATGGCCTTCGTGCGGCCGTCTTCACCACTTGGAGAAATGTTCCCACTCACCTCATGGAAACGCTTGCATCAAGCATGCCGAAACAAATTTTGGAAGTGATCAACAATAACGGCGGAGCTACTCATTACTGAGTTCATGTTTGGAAGTTGGATTTCTGTTTTGGGGGGGTTTAGTTTTAGGTGTGGTCCTAAACTTTTGATCAGCTGAAAAACAGCCTGTTTCAGTTTATTCGTTGTTTTCATTAAATTGAATGCTCCAAAAATGTTTTGTCTCACTCCCATTTCTTCTTATATAAAAATTATACTTCTGCTTTATAGGAATACCGGCAGAAACATTTCAGAAATAGAGGCTAAATTAGACTTAAACACATAGAAACATAGAAAAATAGAATGTGTCGGCAGATAAGAACCATTTGGCCCATCTAGTCTGCCCAATATATCTGAATCCTATGAATAGTCCCTGGCCCTATCTTATATGAAGGATAGCCTTATGCCTATCCCATGCATGCTTAAACCCCTTCACTGTATTTGCAGCTACCACTTCTGCAGGAAGGCTATTCCATGCATCCACTACTCTCTCAGTAAAGTAAGACTTCCTTATATTACTTTTAAACCTTTGCCCCTCTAATTTAAAACTGTGTCCTCTTTTGGTAGTTTTTCTTCTTTTAAATATGCTCTCCTCCTTTACCGAGTTGATTCCCTTTATGTATTTAAAAGTTTCTATCATATCCCCTCTGTCTCTTCTTTCTTCCAAGCTATACATATTAAGGTCCTTTAACCTTTCCTGGTAAGTTTTATCCTGCAATCCATGTACTAGTTTAGTAGCTCTTCTCTGAACTCTCTCTAGAGTATCTATATCCTTCTGGAGATATGGCCTCCAGTACTGCGCACAATACTCCAAGTGAGGTCTCACCAGTGTTCTGTACAGCGGCATAAGCACTTCACTCTTTCTACTGCTTATACCTCTCCCTATACATCCAAGCTTTCTGCTGGCATTTCGTGCTGCTCTATTACATTGTCTTCCCACCTTTAAGTCTTCTGAAATAATTACTCCTAAATCCCTTTCCTCAGATACTGAGGTCAGGACTGTGTCAAATATTCTATTTTCTGCCCTTGGGTTTTTACGCCCCAGGTGCATTATTTTGCACTTATCCACATTAAATTTCAGTTGCCAGAGTTCTGACCATTCTTCTAGTTTTCCTAAATCCTTTTCCATTTGGCGTTTCCCTCCAGGAACATCAACCCTGTTACATATCTTTGTGTCATCAGCAAAAAGACAAACCTTACCATCGAGGCCTTTTGCAATATCACTTATGAAGATATTAAACAAAATTGGTCCCAGTACAGATCCCTGTGGAACCCCACTGGTAACATGACCTTGTTTTGAATGTTCTCCATTGACTACAACCCTCTGCTGTCTGTCACTCAGCCACTACCTAATCCACTCAACAATATGGGAGTCCATGCTCAATGACTGCAGTTTATTGATAAGTCTTCTATGTGGGACAGTGTCAAAAGCCTTACTAAAATCTAGATATGCGATGTCTACTGCACCTCCACCGTCTATTATTTTAGTCACCCAGTCAAAAAAATCTATAAGATTTGTTTGACATGATCTCCCTGAAGTAAACCCATGTTGTTTTTCATCTTGCAATCCATGGGATTTTAGATGTTCCACAATCCTATCCTTTAATAGGGTTTCCATTAATTTGCCTACTATTGATGTCAGACTCACTGGTCTATAGTTGCTCGATTCCTCCCTACTACCTTTCTTGTGAATGGGCACGACATTTGCCAATTTCCAATCTTCCGGGACGACTCCTGTTACTAATGATTGGTTAAATAAATCTGTTAACTGATAATGCTTGGGGATACCCCCTTCATGTTCATAGCACTGACTCCATATATGGAGACAGAGCAGGGACTCCTAAGACGGGAACTAGAGTCCTGACTGTTCAGTAACACTGGGGGATTCCCTGTACAGCTATCTTCAGTAGCACTTAGGGGAATCCTCTTACAGCAATCTTCAGCATAGACCTGAGTGGGCCCCCTTGGAGCAGTGGGCCCCAGCACTTGCCCAGGGTTGCCGGGGGCGCAGGCCCTGCAGAGGATCCAGACACACAGTGGCAATATGCAGTGGAAATGGAGTCACTTGCACAAGTGGCCCGATGCATGCTTACTTGCTTGCGTAATGAAAGCCGAATTGTCACCATTCGGCAGAGGGATGACTTCTGACTCTTTACCTTGTTGGACCCTCGCTGCCGGTCCAGAATGGGGGCCTTTTTTACACCCACTGAGAGGGAGGACAAACTGAACTACTACAGAGACATCCTATGTAGTCAGTTGGCTGCTGCCTATCTGCGCCATCGTCGATCCTATCGCGGGTCTGAGTGGGGGGCCCTCTGTGCTCACGTTCCACTGCTATGGCTGCTGGGGAAGGGTGGGATTGCAGGAGCAGTACCAGCTCCATCAACAGCAGCCTGAGTCTACAGTCGTGATGAGTAGCTTTCTTCACCCGCATAGTGAAGAAACTACTCACCAGCAGCAGCCGCAGCTAGACCTGGCAAGGTGACATAGTGTGGAGATGTCAGTGGCAGCAGCATCAGGATAGTGTGGATATGGTAGTAGCAGCATCATCAGGATGATACCACAGAGTGGCAAGGTGACATAGTGTGGATAAAGCAGCAGCAGCATCAGGATACCACAGAGTGGCAAGGTGATATAGTGCGGAGATGGCAGCAGCAGCTGCATCAGGAGACCACAAAGTGACCCGGTGACAGAGTGGGGTGGTGGGTGGCAATACCAATACCCGCTGACAAAGGTGGGTAAAAGAAGGAGCACTTGGCATCAGATGTGTGATATCAGGCAGGTTGCAGCATCATTGTCCAGGTGGTGGCATACTTGGACAGCACCCTGCCAACCCACATTGAAGATCCACTGGACTACTGGGTAGCCAAACTGGATTTGTGACCGCAACTAGCAGAGTTTGCTCTGGAAAAGCTGTCCTGCCCGGCCACTAGAGTGGCATCAGAGCGGATGTTTAGTGCGGCAGGGGCCATAGTTACCCCAAGGAGAACGCGCGTGTCCACCCAAAATGTGGAGAGACTGACCTTTGTCAAGATGAATCAGGTGCAGATTAGCCAGGATTTCCAACCACCGATTTCTGATGCATCAGACTAGATCATCCATGGTGCCACACCCACACTTTGATACAAGAGACCGGTTTCTTCTGACTAACTGTCCCAGCTACTTCTCTGATGCTGCAACCTGCCTGATATCACACATCTGATGTCAAGTGCTCCTTCTTTTACCCACCTTTGTCAGCGGGTATTGGTATTGCCACCCACCACCCCACTCTGTCACCGGGTCACTTTGTGGTCTCCTGATGCAGCTGCTGCTGCCATCTCCGCACTATATCACCTTGCCACTCTGTGGTATCATCCTGATGATGATGCTGCTACTATATCCACACTATGTCACCTTGCCACTCTGTGGTATCCTGATGCTGTTGCCACTGCCATCTCCACACTATGTCACCTTGCCACTATGTGGTATCCTTCTGCGGCAGCTGCTGCCATCTCCACACTATGTCACGTTGCCACTCTGTGGTATCCTGCTGCTGCCATCTCCACACTATGTCACCATGCCACTCTGTGGTATACTTCTGCTGCTGCTGCTGCTACTGCCATCTCCCTACTATGTCACCTTGCCACTCTGTGGTATCCTTCTGATGCTTCTGCTACTGCCATCTCCATACTATGTCACCTTGCCACTCTGTGGTGTCCTGTTGCTGCTGCTGTTATTGCCATCTCTACACTATGTCACCTTGCCACTGTGTGGTATCCTGATGCTGCTGCTGCTACTACCATCTACACACTATGTCACCTTGCCACTCTGTGGTATCCTGATGCTGCTGCTGCCATCTCCACACTATGTCACCTTGCCACTGTGTAGTATGCTCCTGCTGCTGCCATATCCACAATATGTCACCTTGCCACTCTGTGGTATCCTCCTGCTGCTGCTGCCATCTCTACACTATGTCACCTTGCCACTCTTTGGTATCCTCCTACTGCTGTTGCTGTCATCTCCACCCTATGTCACCTTGCCACTCTGTGGTATCCTCCTGCTGCTGCCATCTCCACACTATGTCACCTTGCCACTCTGTGGGATCCTGATGATGCTGCTACTACAATCTCCACACTATGTCACCTTGCCACTGTGTGGTATCCTGATGCTGCTGCTACTGCCATCTCCACACTAAGTCAGGTCTAGCTGCGGCTGCTGCTGGTGAGTAGTTTCTTCACTATGCGGGTGAAGAAAGCTACTCATCATGACTGTAGACTCAGGCTGCTGCTGTTGGAGCTGGTACTGCTCCTGCCATCCCACCCCTCCCCAGCAGCCATAGCAGTGGAACGTGAGCGCAGAGGGCCCCCCCGGTCAAACCCGAGATAGGATTGACGATGGCGCAGATAGGCAGCAGCCAACTGACTACATAGGATGCCTCTATAGTAGTTGAGTTTGTCCTCCCTCTCAGCGGGTGTTAAAAAGGTCCAACAAGGTGGAGAGCCAGAAGTCATCCCTCTGCCGAATGGGGACAATTCGGCTGTCACAATGCAAGCAAGTGAGCATGCATCGGTCCATTTGTGCAAGTGACTCGAAGGGAATCCCTGCCTCTATCTCCACTGCATACTGCCACAGTGTGTCTGGGTCCTCTGCCTCGTCTTCCTCATCGCCCTGTAGCTCCTCTGGCTGCTCCTGCTCCTCCTCTCCTGTCACCTGTGTAAAGAAAACACAGATTTTGCTACACATTGAGGGCTCATGTGGCCGTGAGATGTAGGCACCACGTCTTCAGTCCCCTGACCAGCCAGATTTACCAGCATCTGTTCCAGGATATAAATTAGTGGAATGATGTTGTTCATCCCGTAGTCCTAGCGACTGACAAATAACATGGCCTCCTCAAAGGGCCTGAGCAACCGGCAGGTGTCACGCATGAGCTGCCACAATTATACAGGGGAATACTTCTGTCTGTTTGTATCATCAAGAAATCGTTTATGGCCTTTCTCTGTTCGTATATAGTCGGTCCAACATATGGAGGGTGGAATTCCAACGGGTGGAAACGTCGCATATCAGCCTATGTTGGGGGATGCCGTTATGCCGCTGCAGCTCAAGGACGGAGTGCTTTGCAGTGTACGTGTGGCTGAATAGCATGCAACGTTTCCTGGCCATTTTTAGGATGTCTTGCAGATGGGTAAAAGACTTCAGGAACCGCTTAACAACCAGATTGAACACGTGTGCCATGCAGGGCGCATGGCTCAGCCCTTCTTGACGCAGCACCGACACCATGTTCTTCCTGTTGTCGGTCACCATGGTTCCGATTTTAAGTTGTCGCGGTGAAAGCCAGGATTCGATTTCTTGATGAAGGACACAGAGCAGTTCCTCCCCTGTTTGACTCCGCTCGCCTAGGAAAATGAGGTGCAGAACAGCGTGACACTGCCGTGCCCTGCACATGTGTTATGATGTAGGGGCACTGTGACTTGTCCCTGCAGTGGAGGCTGAGGACGAGGTGGAGGATGAGGAGGCAGAGGCAGACATTGTCTCAGAACCAACGGCGTGAGATTGTGGAGGCAGAAATGGCATCACATGGCCAAGTTGCTAGTGTGGCTGTGCAGGAACCACGTTAATCCAGTGGGCCGTAAAGGACATGTATTGTTCCTGACCGTAGTTACAGCTGTGGACTTTTGCAGACACCGACAGGCTCAAGGACTGACCCACATTCTGTTGTACATACGTGTGCAGGGCTGGTACTGCCTTTCTGGCAAAGAAATTACAACTTGTGACTCTCCACCTCGGCTCGGCACAAGCTATCAGTTCTCTGTAAAGTGCAGAGTCCACTACTTGGAAAGGGAGGGACTGCAGCACCAGCAACTTGGCCAGGAGCACATTTAGCTTCTGCGCCGTTGGATGAGTGCACACATACTGTTGTCTCTTGGCAATCGCTTCAGTGATCGATTGCTGATGGAAAGACTGACGAGGAGGAGGAGCAGGAGCATCAGGACCAGCAGATGATGGGTTAGGACAGACAGCTCTCTTCGGCTGAGGTGGTGGAGCCTTGACTGACTGAAATCGGGTTCGAGCCACTGGGTGATGCAGAGGCTGCTGCGGCAGGCTGCACCACCACATCGAAGCCACGGTTCTCCCAGGCCACTTTATGGTGACGCTGCATATGTTGACGTCGGGCCGTGGTGCCAACATTGGCACCCTGGCCATGCTTCAACTTCTACCTGCTGCCTTCGGGAACCCCTGCACCACTACTTTCCAGGTAGGTAGGCTCCTGCGAAGTCAGTGGTGTACCCCGGGCACGTTTGGCTCCTGACCTCCCACTGCTGCCACCCTGCTGACTCCTGGCCACGCTAGCGACTTGCTGGCTCCGCCGCAGCCTCATGGGCAAGCTGCCACCCTCTTCTCCCGATAATGATGGAGCCCCTAATTCACCCGGCTCCCAAGTGCGATCAGCTACATCATCATCATCGAATACTGTCTGCACATCACCGATGTCCTCCTCAATGGTCTCTGGGTCAGGGGCCTGACCGCTCGCAACACCAGCTCCCACGCCACTTTCCTCATGACTACTTGCCCGTCTACCGGAGGAAGCAGCGGATGTTTCCTCCACATCTTGGCTGGCCAGTAGCTGCTGACTGTCCTCTAGTAGCTCGTCCTCGCTGTATAGTGGAGCTGAGCCTACAGCATATAATACTTCTCTGGCTGAGGGAACAGAAAAGGACAGAGGCAGGTTGAGGAAAGGTGAGGGCACAGGGCCTGCTCCCGGGCCATGCCAACTAAGGGTTGTGTCTGACGAACCCACCGACTGTTTGCTGGGGACGTCAGATGTCACTTGGGACGAAGTGGATGACCGAGTCAACCATTCAAGAACCGCTGGGTTGCTGGTCAAGACACGACCGCTAGATGACACTGGGAGCTCAGGCCTCTCGCTGCGACTCTTGCTCCCACTCCCCCCTTACTCTTCTGCGACCTGTGCCTGCACCAGAAACATTTAGGCCTCTAGGCTTTAGAACATATAACTGCACGGCTGAACAGCAAATAGGCCCTTACTTTTTTCCACTTATACACGGCAAAAAGGGCTTTAGAACATATAACTGCACGGCTGAACAGCAAATAGGCCCTTATTTTTTCCCACTTATGCTCTCCACAACAGGCTTTAGAACATATTACTGCACTGCTGAACGGCAAATAATATATATATTTTATGCCACTAAAACATGCCAAAAAGGGCTTTAGAACATATAACTGCACCGCTGAACGTCAAATAATATATATTTTTTTGCCACTAATATACGCCAAAAGGGCTTTAGAACTTATAACTGCACCGCTGAACAGCAAATAGGCCCTCTTTTTTTCCACTTATACACTCCACAAAAGGCTTTTGAATATATAACTGCACCCCTGAATGGCAAATATATATTTTTTGCCACTAATACACGCCAAAAAGGGCTGTAATTTTCTCTCTTCACCACACAACGGCAAATACTTTTTTTGTGCTACTAACACAGGCCAAAAAAGGTTTTAGAACATATAACTGCACCGCTGAACGGCAAATATGCCCTTGTTTTTTTCCACTTATACACTCCACAAAAGGCTTTAGAATATATAACTGCACTGTTGAATGGCAAATATATATTTTTTTGCCACTAATACACGCCAAAAAGGGCTGTGATTTTCTCACTTCACCACACAATGGCAAATACTTTTTTTGTGCCACTAACACACGCCAAAAAAGGCTTTAGAACATATAACTTCACCGCTAAACGGCAAATAATATATATTTTTTGCCACTAATACCCGCCAAAAAAGAATTAGAACATATAATTGCACCACTAAACTGCAAATAATATATATTTTTGTGCCACTTATACGCGCCAAAAAAGGGATTTAGAACATATAACTGCACCGCTGAACAGCAAATATATATATTTTTGCCACGAATACACACCAAAAAGGGCTGTAATTTTCTCACTCCACCACACAACGGCAAATACTTTTTTTTGTGCCACTAATACACGCCAAAAAGGGCTTTAGAACATATAACTGCACCGCTGAACAGCAAATAATATATATTTTTTGCCACTAACAGACACCAAAAAGGGCTGTAGTTTTCTCACTTCACCACACAACGGCTAATAAGCCCTTTTTCCCACTAATACAAGCCAAAAAATGCTTTAGAACATTTAACTGCACCGCACAAGGGCAAATAAGACGTATAAATAGTTCCTTGTAATAAACCCTATTAATGGCTGTATCAAACAGCACTTGCACCCCAATAACAAGAACGGTTTGCTGGAATTACAGAGCTGTATAATGGTAATTTGGATCCCTAGTCAGTGCAGCAAGGTGCAATAGGATTGTTCCTATTACCCAGGCTGTAAACTCCTCTACTTAACCCTGTTCTGCTTCAATACTGTGGAATGAGTCCTCCCTATCCTTTCCCTGAACTTCTATTCAGCAAAATAAAGTCTTTCCTAGCACTGTCCCTAGCGCCTTCTGACATCTCTCACTGCACTATGTGCACTGGAAAATGGCTTAATCCAAGATGGCTGAGGCTATTTATAGGGCTGTGACATCACAGGGTTGTCTGGCCGCTAATTGGCTGCATGCATGGCATTGTGGGTGATTCATTGTTCCCCGAGTTCCTTGCTCCATGTCCCAATATGTGCAGCAGCCATTTTTTTCAGTTTCGGTGCGAATCGAATTTATCCTGAAATTCGGATCGAATTCCACTTCGATTCGCTCATCTCTAATCGTGACGTTGCAGTGGAGGGGGCAGGCTGGCTGGTGCAAGGGGAGGTACAGTGAGCAAGTAAAGAGGCGTGCTTGGGCTTATAAAGTAGCTTAGGCTCTGGCAGAAGCCGTGCCTGGGCTCCTATAGCAGTTATACACGCCCCCGCTGGGCACCTTAAGAACTGCAAAAAAAAGCTATTTTTATGCAGTACAGAAAAACAGATAATACTAATAATAATATCAATTTTGTTGTGTTAGGCAGCACTATATATCCATGGCTTGGGTTACATTTAGTATGATTTGCTGACAGATTCATTTTAAAAGGGTGCTCCGCTTTGGATAATTCCTACTTAGTTAAAGGGTCCCTTGAAAATAGGCACATCACAATATGACACTGAGATCAGCTGTTATCTGTGAGGAAAACTGGCAGTAAGTGCTCAAACCAGTGTAGACGACGAGCGGTCTTCAATAAAAACGACAGTATACTTACTGCCTTATCCAGCACTACTCCTTCTGCCACTGCAATTCTGTAGTGCAGGTATACGGCACGTGAATGTTTCAGCCGATCACTGTCCTCAGCTGTATACCACTGCACTGTCATTTGGTCACTGCATGTTGGTATTATTTGAGCACTGTATGGTGGTATCTGCATTGTGCGGCACTACTATGTTGGCATTGTACAGCATAGAACTATTGTAGTTGATGGAGGTTTAGCATTGCTACATATAAAAGTATTATTTTGTCGATGTATAGTAATGTTACAGTATGTGGGCACTATACTGTGTGACACATAATTAGGGACAGTATGGTACGGTTATTTCCAAGCTATATGGGGAAAGATATCAACAGAAGGTAACGCATAAGGCACCACCCAACATGGGGCCAATCCTGCTGGAATACATAAAAATAAATAAAAATATGACTAAAGATAGTCATGTTTTTGGCGTTATTTCGCTTTCATGATTTATTGAAGAGAAAATAATTACATTTCTATGAGACGGCTTCTGGAAGAAAACTATAAAATAGTAATTAAGACATGATAGCAGGGGAATAAGTAAATGCAGTGTATGGGTGCAAAAACAACAATAAAAGTGTTGTAATACCCCTATTGACCACTAGAGCAGTCAACATCTAGTATTTCTTCTGTTGTACTTCTGTCCATGGTGGAGCATCTTGAGGCTTTTTTTCTTATTCTGATGATCTTGGAGGTACTATCAGAGAGATTAGTGAACCCCGGCGTGGCTGTAATACATAGTTCTGCTTTTATCACAACTTTTATTGTATAAATACCTATTAGGGTATAACAGTAGAAATGTCCTACGCTGGCATCCTGAAGTGTGCTGCTATCATATAGGGAACCTGTCAGGATGCCGGTACCATTGGCGGCATGATATAGTGACAGGTTCCCTCCTTACAAACACCTTTGCTTTACTCCAGGTTCCCTTTTATAGAAATATGAAAGTGTAACATTCAAGCCCCTGTAGGGGACTAAAAGTTTGCTGTAAAATAATGATGATGATGATAATAATAATAAAACTATAACAAACAAACATAGTTTTTAAAGGGGTTGTCTCATCATGGACAAAGGGGGCATATCGCTAGGATATGCCCCCATTGTCTTAGAGGTGCGGGTCCCACCGCTGGGACCTGCACCTATATCAAGAACGGAGCCCCGCAAGTGAAGGAGGGTGCACTGCGCATGCGCAGCCGCCCTCTATTTATTTTCTATGGGGCCGCCGAAAATAGCCGAGCGCTGGCTCGGCTATTTCCGTAGGCCCCATATAAATGAATGGGAGCGGGGGCCGCACATGCGCGGTATGCTCCCATTCATTTCTATGGGGATCCGGCTTCATGGTGGCTGGACCGGAGTCCTCCAGCCACCACCTTGCGGGGCTCTGTTCTCGATATAGATAGGACCCGCACCTATAAGACAATGGGGGCATATCCTAGCGATATGCCCCCATTGTCCATGATGAAACAACCCCTTTTAATGTTTTTTATTAAATGAAATCCATATAAAATAACCACCATTACTGTAACAACAGACCATGCACTATAAATTTATACTTAGTTTAAGTTTGCGATCCAAAGTCTGCCCTTAGGCCCATAGACCTGTAGTTACGCCACTGTACACCTGGTATGGCATATGGACATCACCGAGAGGCTTCTCTTGTTCAGGACCAAACCCTTCCTCTATGATCCAGAATGCAGAGTCGAAGAAGTGTGACCTGTTTCTGGAAGCAGGTTTTTCTAATCTTATGCAATCTAAATGATTTATTGGACTAAAAATCATTTTTTCAATTGGCTGTTATTAAAAATGTTCTGCCATTTTTCAGATACAGTGGTTTAAAAAAATATATATATATCACCACTGAGTCCCGTCAGCTGATGGCTCATGTGAAGCCTTTTCTCTGATTTCCTGACCTCATAAACACTCCTTATAGCTAAACTGTTATCAAACTGATAAGAATATGGGTTAAAAGACTTTATGTCAGGAGATCAGAGATAAGGCTTCAAATGAGCCATCAGCTGACAGGACTCAGAAGTGATACTTCACAAACAGACTGGTTTTTAATCCTTAAATCGCGAATACCAATTGAAAAAATATATTTTAGCCCAAGATGAGTAAAAAACTATCATAAAAAAAATTGCCCTGAAGGTGTCCATAGTCTTTAAATGATCACGGAATGAATGTCCACCTGTAATACTACTCATTCTCAGTAGTGGCTGCTATAATGGGTGTAGCAAGAAAGTGATAGCTCAGGAGACACCTCCTTTTAGAGGTTACATTGACACGCCATCATGAATTATATGGGCAGCACGGTGGCTCAGTGGTTAGCGCTGGGGTCCTAGGTTCGTATCTGACCAAGAACAACATCTGCATGGAGCTTGTATGTTCTTCCCAGGTTTGGTGGGTTTCCTTCGGGTTCTCCGGTTTCCTCCCACACTCCAAAGACATACTGATAGGGAACCTAGATTGTGAGCCCCATTGGGGACAGTGTGATGTAATGTCTGTAAAGCGCTGCGGATTATAGTAGCGCTATAGAAGTGCGTAAAATAAATAAGTATACAGCAAAAGGGAAAGGTACGCATTAAGGGTTAAATGCTGCTCACGTATCAGTTCAGCTCCCATTGCTTTTATATTATGAGATCCAGACCATTATTCTAAATGTTATAAAACAATGTTCTCCCAAAAATCGCTTAGTGCCAAGAATACAATAGCCCCAAGCCAATCCTCTCCTGGTGTTTTCTGTGCTGAAGATGAAATCAAAGAAAATGTCATTACATTGCGTCTGGGCTCCAGGTTCTCTAGAAGGGAATCAGAGAATTAGAGAAATAATGCCTTCTCGGCATTAATGGGTGAGACCATGTCCTATGTGAGGTCAGGCACAAAATCAAGATTGCATGGGTGTTCTAGAAGGCCTGTTTCTATGGGGTTTCGAGGAGTTGACTTCCCATGCTGTATCATAGTCGCAAGATTTTGTGAGTGACAATAACTGTTGCATGGAAAGGTTAATAATGACAGAAGACTCTGCTAATGTCTAGAAAAAGATACTGTATAGCATGTAAAAGGCATCTTCAAGAAACCGCCTCCCCTCTCGCCTTTATCTGCAGGGAAATACTGACCTCTAGAGGCCGCATCTGGTATCACCCACAGAGACATCGCGGACAAAAGCAACAAAGTAGTAAGTAGTATGTGGACTGAATGCAAACTGTGTTCATCTCACCGCTAGTGTTTTAGTGGATGGGATTAGTCTTTTAAACAGCAGCAAAATGATCTGAAGGATTAGAACATTTAATGTGAGATTTAACAACCTGTTGTGGAAACAGATGTCTCATCATGAGGTATATGTACAGCTTGGTGGGGCTTGTAGTTCTTCAGCAGCTGGAAAAGTATTGGAGAGCCATTATTAATATATAGCCATGCATAGAATTTTTTTTTTTACTATAGTCATTGGTCATGTATGGGGCTTTGCTTCGTATATAGCTGTGTGCATACTGATCTCATGCTAACCCTTGTAATCGCTGTATGTTCGCTGGTCTAAGGCTAGGGCTGCACGACGACATGTAGGGCACAACTACACTGCAACATGTGTCGTGCGACAATTCTTATAATGATAGACTGCACCGCGACAGTCGCCGAAAAATCCATCTTGGATGGATTTTTTGCTACTGTCGTGTTGCAATCGCAGCATGTCGCATGTCGCATGTCGCAGTGCGACACAATAGACTATCATTATAAAAACAGTGGCGCGACAAAATGTCGTTGTGTAGCCCTAGCCTTAACGGATGGTTACTATATATCTGTCTGCATGCTGATCTTATGTTAACCCCTGATAAGGTCTGGTTACGTACAGCTGTGTGCATGCTGATCTTAACACCTGCTGTGGGTTGGTTACCATATAGCTGTAGTCCGGATCTTAGGTTAACCACTGCTAAGGGCAGCCTGTGTGCATGCACATCTTAAGGAATGTTTATCATATAGCTGTGTGCATGCTGATCTTATGTTAACCCCCACTTTGGGTTAATTACCATTTTCTGTAGCTGTGTTCATATAGATCTTGTTAACCCCTGCTAAGGTTTGGTTACCATATAGCTGTGTGATGCTTCCTGATCTTAAGGGTTGGTTATAATATTACTGTGTGTTTGTTGATCTTATGTTACTTACCATATTTCTGTGTGCTTCCTTATGTTATGTTAACCCCCACTATGGGTTAATTACCATACGCTGTAGCTGTGCATATCGATCTTGTTAACCCCTGCTAGCTAAGGGTTGGTTACCGTATAGCTGTGTGCATCCTGATCATATGTTAACCCCTGCTAGCTAAGGGTTGGTTACCGTATAGCTGTGTGCATCCTGATCATATGTTAACCCCTGCTAGCTAAGGGTTGGTTACCGTATAGCTGTGTGCATCCTGATCATATGTTAACCCCTGCTAGCTAAGGGTTGGTTACCGTATAGCTGTGTGCATCCTGATCATATGTTAACCCCTGCTAGCTAAGGGTTGGTTACCGTATAGCTGTGTGCATCCTGATCATATGTTAACCCCTGCTAGCTAAGGGTTGGTTACCGTATAGCTGTGTGCATCCTGATCATATGTTAATCCCTGCTAGCTAAGGGTTGGTTACCGTATAGCTGTGTGCATCCTGATCATATGTTAACCCCTGCTAGCTAAGGGTTGGTTACCCTATAGCTGTGTGCATCCTGATCATATGTTAACCCCTGCTAGCTAAGGGTTGGTTACCGTATAGCTATGTGCATCCTGATCATATGTTAACCCCTGCTAAAGGTTGGCTACCATATAGCTGTGTGCATGCTGATCTTAAGGGTTGGGTTACCATGTTGCTGTAAACATGCTGACATTATGTTGACCCTAACACACAGCCATGTGCATTACAGATTTTGAGTTAACCCTTGCTGGGTGTTGAACAACATGCATTGATTTTATGTTAACCCTAGCTAAGGTTTGGTTACGGTATACTGTAACTGTGTGCATGCTTGTTTTCTGTTAACCACTGCTAATGGTTAGTTATTATATAGTTGTGTGCTTGCTGATCTCATGTTAACCCCCTGCTAAAGGCTGGTTAGTTACCATATAGCTGTGCGCATGCTAATATTATGATAACCCCCTGCTTGCAATTAATATATAGACAGAACAGTTTCTACTTGAAATAGAAGAAGATAACCCCCTGGTAGCTGATATGGGCTTGGAAATGGAAGGGTATTACTCCTTGTAGGATACTGAGAATCATAGTCACCTTCATGATACAATAGCAGTGCTTGTAAGGGGCACAGCATGACAAAACACCAACTCCTTCTTGTCACTTTGCATTTGAACGGTGACATGTCGTGTGGAGGAAAGAAACAGACTTACCAGGAATTGAGTCAATGGTCCCAGTGCATTTAGCAGCAGCTAAGTACCTTGCATTAAGAGCTTTTAAATCCAAGCAAAAAAAAACACAAGAGGATACAGTATAGTAGGAGATCACAGGATTTTGCCTTCACACTGGGTAGGAACAGATTTGCATTTGGCAGAAATGCTGAGAGAACAAACAGCTCATTGCTGCTGATCTGGAGTCAAGCTTGATATAAGGGAGCAGATGCTTGGGATGCATTATAAATATTTCACTGAGCTGCTGCTTGCTACCAGTTCCACCTCCTTATAGAGGACTATGAACACTGCCCCTGCAGGATCACTGTGTCCAACATAAGACAGACGACCAGAATGAGAACATGAACTCTGCCAGCTTCATGCCTATGATTTCTGCAACATGGCATCACTTACAATAGCAGGATGCTGGTCACCTGGAGGAGAGGACAACTGCTCTACCAGATGAATGGGAGCCCCTTGGAACAAAGAAACCTGGGACAATGATCAGAGATGAGGGTTAAGGAGATATTAACTTGGCAAGGGGCCAACAACGGTGAGGAGATATGTGAATGCCATCTGAACACCAGTATGGATACTACTGACAACACCACTGAGGGCATTAACAGTACTTTCATGCCATCCACTGGACCTCACAATGAGGGGCAGTATTCTATGACTGCTATCTGGAGCTTGGTAGGAATTGTCGGGTTCCTCATTATCTTTACCATTGTTGGGAATGTCTTTGTGGTCATTGCTGTGTTGACTAGCAGGGCTCTTAAAGCTCCCCAAAATCTCTTCTTGGTGTCCTTAGCTGTGGCTGACATCCTGGTGGCTGCCCTGGTAATGCCATTCTCTTTGGCTAATGAACTGATGGGATACTGGTACTTTGGAAATGTATGGTGTGATATCTACCTAGCTTTAGATGTGCTCTTCTGTACCTCCTCTATAGTTCACCTATGTGCTATAAGCCTGGACAGGTACTGGTCTGTCACCCAGGCTGTTGAATACAACCTAAAAAGAACCCCCAGGAGGATTAAAGGTATCATCGTCACTGTGTGGTTGATATCTGCTGTCATCTCATTTCCACCTTTGATTTCAATGGATAGAGTTGGAGGGGAAGCTATGAGAAATTTAAATTCAACAGATAAGGCTGTGAAGTGTGAACTGAATGATGAGACTTGGTACATTCTCTCTTCGTCTATAGGATCTTTCTTTGCCCCCTGTGTGATAATGATCTTAGTTTACATTCGCATCTATCAGGTGGCCAAGCTGAGGACCAGGACTTTGTCAGAAAAGAAGCCAAACACCGACTGCTCCTCTCACACAGAGAATGGCTTTAGCAAGGGAACATCTGTGAAATTTCCTATAGAAAAGGAAAATGGACATTACCCTTCTAGACCCATGCCACCAAGACCTACAGATATAGATGAGCTGGATGTTGAGGAGAGCAGCCTGTCTGAGAGCAAGAGGAGAAAGAGCAGCAGTAAAGAGGACAACACTGACTCTGGTAAGGAGAAGAGAAGCTTCTCCAAGCAGTCCAGCCACCTGTCCAGGTCCAGCAACAAATCTATGGACATGTTCTCCTCAAGGAAAAAAAAGAGAAGCAGCATCTCCAGGAGAAAACTCACCCAAGCCAGAGAGAAAAGGTTCACCTTTGTCTTAGCTGTGGTCATGGGGGTCTTTGTTGTATGCTGGTTCCCTTTCTTCTTCAGCTATAGCCTCTATGGCATCTGCAGGGAAGCCTGTGCCATTCCAGAAACTTTATTTAAGTTTTTCTTTTGGATAGGTTACTGTAACAGTTCACTGAATCCTGTCATCTACACCATATTCAACCAGGATTTCAGACGTTCCTTTAAGAAAATTATCTGTCTGAGCAGGAGGAAGAAATTCAATCACTGAGATGGGAGCAGCACTGACATTGCAAATTGCCTTAGGGTGCTAAGAGCACACCATAGGGAAGGAGCCATTGGAGTAGACACTTCTGATTATCAAGGACCACAGTGATGTGACAATGTGAATGTACAGGCAGGAGGATATCATGGTCTTGTGACACCATGCTGCCACTGATGATGATGATAAATATATATGTATGTCTCATACTCCAACCTGAATATATTTTCTACCTTACAAACAAGGGCAGACAAGCAGACTCTTCTGTATCATAGGCTTTCCACCATTGTCCCTCTTTTCTTTTCTTTTTTAAAGACACCTTATATGCTACAGTCTATTTTACATTGGTTCGGAAGCAAACACAAATATGGTTCTTAAGAAAAGCGATGTTCTGATTTTATCAGCCAGTATAGGAGATAAGTGCTCAGGAAATTCAATGTACAGTATATTGGTTGTGTGTGATTGATTTAACCATGTCTTGCTGCTGGACTTCTAGTAAAACTTTATTTTGCATACCTGTTGGCTTCCTCTTTGGTAATTCAAAACTTAACAAGCTTATATCGCCCAAAAGAATTACACTTTCCCCTTTAAATGATGGTTGTGTATATAAATGAGGACAGACAGGTCTATAGGTTAGTCATCATTACTGTTAGATTGTTATGGACTATTGAGGCAGCTGTATTATACTAATGCTATAAGGGATGGGCTGTTTACCACTGGCTCACGCAGGGGTGCACCACTAATGAGGCCAGGTGAACCGATCGCCTCAGGCAGCACCAGGTAGGGGCAAGAGAGGGGCAGCGAAAGGGCCATGGGCTGAACGGAAGGAGTTAGGTTAAGAAATTTGCCGTTTCAGCAAGGTGCACCCCTTGGATCATGAGGGTGTAATTACCTTATATCCAAAGAAGCACATGCTAAGGGCATTGCAGTGTGGGGCACAGACAGGAACGCTACTAGCTTTTTTCTTGCCTTGGGCTCCCTCCTCAAATCTAATATAGGGAAGGTTCACAGATGGATTATATAGCTGCCATGATAATGTACCTTTAGCAATTAGAGTAATGGTGCTTCCTAAAGTTTCAGATGGTGCACCCCTGATGCATCCCAGAAAGATAACATGATCATTTATTGCAGGGTTTGTAGTTATCACAAAGGGTTAATTCCAAATCCACTGCTAGTCCCTCCCTATATAGGAATAGCTGACGATGCTCTAATGTACTTATTTTACTATATTAGTTTATTCTTGTGCTACTTGATATTGCAAACTACTTGAGCACTTTCCTCATTCATTTATAGATGTGTGTAGGGAGGGGGTTGTAGAGGGGCTCAACATCAATGGGGGCACAGATGCTAAGCCTTTTTGGTTCACGTATATATCTGTGATGGCTAACACCCGGCACTCCAGCTGTGGTAAAACTACAACTCCCAAGATGTACGCTTGCTTGGCTGTTCTCAGGACTCCATAGAAATGAATGAGGCATGCTGGGAGTTGTAGTTTCACCACAGCTGGAGTGGCGGAGGTTAGCCATCACTGCACCAGGGGCAATATCAAATTCAAGTCCAGTCGTTTTCTCTACTCAAATGTAGCAGGGCTGAGTTTATTTAGTAGAGAAAAAAATCTTAAAGTGGTATGTTCATCGTGAAAAGTGATTACTAGAATATACCACCCCTTTATGGAGGGTGGGGATCTGGTCTCTGGCAGCCTTGTTGATCCTGCGAATGAAGACTTAGAAGCCACACAGGCAGTTCTGCCTGATTTACCCCTGCAAGATGGTGTTCCTGTCCATCTGCTGTGCAGTTAACTTCTGCATGGGCAGGTGGGAACCTGCTGTTCAGGCAAAATCATAACTAACCCTTCCATTCTGAGGATTGGTGGGGCTCCCAGCAGTGCATATTCTAGGTAAAAACAGTGAAAAAACTTTTAAATCGGTGAGTTATTATCAGCTCTGCTGTATCGGTGTTATGGTCATGTAGCAGTATAGTCCCTAAGGGTATTGAATAGGAGTCAGTGTAGACAGAGAGATATACTGGTATACCGGCAGATTAAACATAAAAGTCCTTGTAAATTATGAGGGGTTGATATGCTTGACCCTAGCTGGTATTTAAAGTACAGTATGTACAGATTTTTGTGTCTTGCGTTGTGACAATGACGTGCAATGTGCTTATTTTGAGCTGTAAATCCAGAAATATGGTTTTATTCAGGGATTATTGGGTTATATTAAAGAACAACTGGTGAGTATTATCCAGCTTTACCAATAATTGCTTCATGTGTTTTCCATTGGAGTGACACACTGCCAGGGTCAAATATCAATTGTGTTGTTTGTACAGCACTTTATTCTTCATTCTGATGCAGCTGTTATCATTTTAGGAAATTTTAGAGATTTTGAAGTAGCGGAGAAGACTGTAAGGTGGAAGGTCCATGATGCTTTACATATAGGTAATTTGATGGGATGAGGCCCAGTTCACATCACTGATTTGTTTTCCATTCTTCTGATCCATCAGAAAAACAGATTTTTTTTTTTAATGATCCTTTATTTTGAATGATCATTGTGCTCATTTTGCATTTGTTTTTCTCAGTTCCATCAGAGATCCGTTATTCTAGACACGAGAAAATGTCCTGCATGATCTCTGACTGAACTGACAAAAACAGATGCAAAAGGATGCAAAATGAGCACAATGTATGCTCGAAATGTTACATTTTTTGAAAAAAATTCTGTTCTTCTGACGGATCAGTGGAACGGAAAACAAAGCAGTGATGTGAACCCGGCTTAATACATATTTTGAGACTTTCCTTCACAGTACTCCGCCTCCTTAACAGTGACCTCCACTGCACCCTGCCCCCTTAACAGTGACCTCCACAGTGCCCTTCCCCCTCAAAAGTGCCTTTCACACCACCTCACCCGTTAACAGTGACCTCCACAGTGCCCTGCCCCTTAACAGTGACTTCCACAGTACCCAACTGTCACGGATGTTCACGCGACAGGTGGCAGGAGATCGTGAAACTGGCAACATGTGGTTTTCCGTTAGGATCAAATGACGTCTGTGTCTTGTTTCTGGTGCTTGCACCCTTCTTTCCCTAGGTGTGGCTATTAGGGTCATTTAACCTTCTCTGTTTATAGTTGCTTCTCCCACAATGCTGTGAGGTTTATAGCTTCTGTTTGGACCTTTGGATAGATTGTGGTTGGATCTCAGCTGAGTTCCTGGTGCTTCCATTGCTCCTTTAAAGTTAAGTCTTTCCTTTCCCTTTTGTATTTTTTTTGGGTTGTGTGTGTTGCATTTCCCTATTGTTTGTATTAGGCCTCCTGTCCGTCCTTCCTTTTAGAGGAACAGGTAGTCTCGTCCCTGCCAGTAGTACCAGGGTTCTCAGGCCTGATTCCCTGTTCCTCCCTTCCCTTCTATGCTCGGTGTGGTGTTTCCCTCCCACACCGAAGTGTGACACCAACCCCCTTAACAGTGATCTCCACATTCCCTGCCCCCTTAGCAGTGACTTCCACAGCGCCCTGCCATCTTAACAGTGACCTCCACAGCAGCCTGTCCCGTTAACAGTGACCTATAACAGTGAAGAAAAATGGCTGAGTTGAAACCTGGTGTAAAATAGTGTTTAATTTTATGTCAAGACTGAAGGACCTGTACGCTTCTATTGGCTAATAAGGGTCATGTGACCATGTGTATGGCAGTTACGATATGAGCAGAGTGCCTGCGAGCTCCTATTGGCTAATACATTTTTTGGAAATACTTCAAGAACAGTGCGTACTACAGAACTCAGACCTTTACGAAAACCTTCCCAGACACTTAATATACTTACAGTATGTGCCAAATTTGGTGCATGGTTCAGGCATCAGGATGCCTATAGAGGACAGATGGACAGACAGACATTGATTTTTATAACAAAAATAGGAAGAAAATAAGCATTCATGATGACATACCACAAATAATTTGTAGAGATACCTTCCAGTTCTCATTCTTAATGTTTGTTCAAGAATATGTCCTTAGAGGCTCATTTTCCCTGGATACATTGCAGCAAACAGGGGCACCTTGGAGCAATTGTCATAGTTTCTTATGAAAGTGTTCAGAAAATGCAGATACAATTGAAAGGGCTAATTGCCAACGTCAGACCAAAAGGGATAAGTAACTTCTACACTTTGCCTTTGCATCACTTTTTAGATTTTTTTGAGTTGCTATATATATAGTAGTATATTTTATAACAAAATATATTCAAAATTGGCTAAAAAAGTTAGCTCACTTGTGCCACTAATCCACACCCTAGGTTCAACAGTTTTGGGAAACTTCCTCTTTTTATTGACAACAATTATAATCCCAACATTAAAAGCTAAAAATATACAAAAATCATACATACAATTAGAGATGAGCGAATCGAATCCCACGAAGTGGAATTTGATCCAAATTTCAGGATAAAATTGATTCGCCTAGAAGCCGAATTTCCTCATGCTTCGTGTCAGCGAATTAATTTACCTTAAATAGTATAAAAGCAAAAAAAATCCTGTGCGGCGCGAGATAAAATTTTCACGCCGGCCGGCGTGATGACGTAATCTCGTGCCGCACAGGATTTTGGCTGAGATCTTCAAGCAAGATGGTGGCGGCCGGCCTGTCGCGAGTAAATGGAGGTGGTAAGTTTGATGAATTTTTTTTTTAATCCTAATTTTACACTCAGATGCCGCAATCATGTATATGAACGTATGAACGCGGTATTTGAGGGGTACAATGACGGGGGAGGCGCTATGGCAGCTCCCTGTCATTGCACCCGCTACTTACAAAAAATGCACTTTGTGATGAAATAATTCGTCAGAAACCTAATTTTTTTGTGAAATTCGCTTATCTATACATACAATAAACTAAAAAAAAATTTATAAAATGTATGCCTTTATAAATGAAATGCCAGGAATATCTATACGAGAAATAACCACTGCACCCTTGCGGTTTTCCTCTGAAAATGGTGTTCTACCATAAACCAATCTCCTTCTCTTCTCCAACCACTTGAATACTGTATCACTGTATATTTGTATGACCTATAATGCTATTATTTGATGTCTGCAACTGGAACCACAGTATAATTTTAAGTTTACCTTAAGAATTGAACTTGAGAATTGAGAGTGTTTGGGATGTTATCAAGAGGCTGGATGTGATTCATTTTATACAACCGCCAATTATCAATTGGACACAAATTATTTATTGATTTTATTATATTTCTGTTTTGGGGGGGTTTAGTTTTTTTTTGGAGGTGTGGTCCTAAAATTTTGATCAGCTGAAAAACAGCCTGTTTCAGTTTAATCGTTATTTTCAATTAATTGAATGCTCAAAAAATGTTTTGTCTCACTCTCATTTCTTCTTGTTGCATGTTGAAGCTCCACTTGGTACCTTGTTAAGATCCAACAATGTAAAATATGATTTTTTGCCATTTTTCAAGTGGTCTTAAACTTTTGATCAGGACTGTGTATATATATATATATATATATATATATATATATATAATATTATATTATTGTATATAAACAGCATTCAAGTGGTTGGAGATAAGGAGATTGGTTTATGGTGGAAAATAATTTTTAAAGAAAAATCGGTAGGGCCCAGCATTTATCTCTTGTATAAACATTCCTGGCATTTAATTTATAATGTCATACATTTTATAAAATAGATTTTATTTTATTGTTTTACTATTACTGTTATTACTGTTTTACGCCATTGTGTTACATTTGGAATCTGGTTATAAAAGAGATGATGTTAAACCATCAAGTATGAATAACACATCATACTAATAACCTAGCTAATGCTACATTTATACATGCATGTGGATTTGACGCACATATACATGTGTAGATTACATGGAGATGTCTGGTCATTCAATTCAAGTTATACAGTCTGAGAGGATTTCCATATCCGCTATATAATTGCATTAGCTAAATCATCGGAGGCCAAATGCAAGATTGCAATCAACCTGCAGAGTTCACAAGTTGATCTTGATTTTATGCCATCATGTTGTTCTCTTCTTGCTTGTACAGCAGCAGGTAGGAGCTAGAGTTGTGGTGCAAGTGTAATACATAACACTATTTTTAGTATGGAGGTAATTGGGCATGCTCTATGTGCCACCTGCATACTTTGTGCCGCCCGTACCTGTTCCCGGTCTCCAAGTAGAATACCAAATAGTCTCTACAAAATGTAGATCCCATACTAAAGAATTTTTGGAGATCCTGATCTAAAACATCTGTGCTACCAGGCTCGGACTGGCCCACAGGGGTACAGGTGAATCTTCCGGTGGGCACCTGAGCAAGGTGGACCCCTAGTCTTCCACCCCCTGCACAAGTGGCACATAACACAGTAGACTTACTGCACTACATACATATATTTAATGTACATCACCTCAACCAGCCTATGTTCATATAAAAAACTTAATAGATTATTAAAAAACTCCCCAGTTTATTATTATAGACATGATCAGAGCTGAGATGACTTCTAGCTATAGAGGAAAGCTACCAGTGTCCTCTTCTCCCCAGGACCTACCTTCTCAAAGTTGCTACAGGGACCCCCTATTCAATGACCTGGTAGCCTCTTGCTGCTGTGTGAGCAAGTAATATTTGAATGCATCCGTACGGTAGGCCCCCAAAATAAATTTTACTGGTGGGCCCTAGGGACCCAAGTCCGACACTGTGTGCTACACTTCTTTGGCTACTGTCTTGTTATTTCCTTTTCACTTCTTCAGGTTGAAGGTCTTCATTACTCAGGAACTTACCAATCGTTGCTGCATCATTTGCACTCCCTGGGCGTCAGAACTAACAAGGGAACCCTCAATGTAGTATCCTCTGCCTGTTGATTATGGTGACCTACATATGGTAGGATGTCTTGCTCCCTTGTTTTACTACGCCTAATGGAATTTTTGGTATCTTTGTATATCTCTTGGCATCTGTTGCTTTTGGACCGTTTTTTACCCTTACATACCCCCTGATGAACCCATCTCAGGGGAAATGCATTGGGGTGAACCGTAATAGATTCCACCACGCAGGGTTTCTAAGGGAACATCAGGACAGGTACGAGGACGGGGAAACCCCACCATCAGGAGTTGTCCCCGGGCTGAGGGTAGACCAGGATTTTCTTTAGGGACAGTTTCCCCCTCCCTGGTTTACCGGTTACTCCCCCTATTTTGGACACTGTCCACATTCCCCAATTGTTCCCTGCGATAGGGGTTTTGTTTGTTTTTGATTCTTTTATCTTTATCTATCTGTATTTTGTGTTTACTGGAGTTAGCCTAACATTTAGGTTTGGGATACTCTTTTATCCAAATAGAAATAAAGTATTGTGTTTCAAGGGTCCTCACTTCTTTAGTATGTTATTTATATTCATATTGGGACACAACATTATTATTTTTTCTGTATCATTATATATTCCTTTTCTTGAACTTACCAGTAACCCTAGTTTCCTCAGTGTCATGTTTTTGGGAAATTGAGGCCAAATTCATTTTAATTTTGATGAGTTTGATTGAAGATGTTCTGTAATACTAAAAACTTCTTCCTTTCACTAGCTAGAAGAGATGATTAGATGGGCAATTATATTTCCTATTTAAAAGGGATTTCCAGGACCTAGATATTAATGACTTATTCTCAACATAGGTCTTCAATATCAGATTGGTGGGGGTCCCACACCTGGCACCCCCAATAAATCAGCTGGTTTGGGCAGCCACTGGCACCAAAAACTATACAGTGGACAGATCAGAAGAATAAGACTATGTCCACTCTGTAGTGGCCATGTTGGAGTACTGAGGCTCACCTCTTATTCAAGTGAGCTGAGTTCCAGTACTCTGACACCAGAAACTGCACAGTGGACAGAGCTTTACTTCCGCTGTATAATTTCTCCTGCAAGTGACTGAGCAAAAAGCTGACCAGACGTGATGCGGAGTGTTGGACCCCCACCAATCTGATATTGGTGACCTATCCTGCAGTATGTCCCCTTTATAAATTTAATTTAACCCCTTCACGACCAGCACTGTACATGTACGGCGCTGGTCGGTCTTTAAAGATGGTGCCTGTTCATGAGCACATCAGGCATCATAGCCTCTGAGTTTCTGCTGTTTTAAACAGCAGACACCCAGGGCTAATGTCTGTGATTGGTGATAAAGCCAATTGTAGACATTTAGCCCCTCAGATGCCATGGTTATTTGTGACGATGGCAGCCTAGGCATCTTTCCCAGAAAGCGCCTCACTACAGGGGCCTGAATGGTCTCCCCGCACTGAGATCGGGGAAGCCACTTATTGGTGGTATTGGCTTGTACTCTGCTGAAGGCTAAGCCTATCAGGCCTACCACAGGTAAGTTCTTATGGAGGTCTGCAGGTGACAGTGTTCCATAGGAATGCATTGAATCTCCTACAGACTGCATTCTTAGGGAGCCTGTCACATTGAACATGGTGTCTGAGCTTCAGAAATCATGTTATACAGTGGGATGCGAAAGTTTGGGCAACCTTGTTAATCCTCATGATTTTCCTGTATAAATCGTTGGTTGTTACGATAAAAAATGTCAGTTAAATATATCATATAGGAGACACACACAGTGATATTTGAGAAGTGAAATGAAGTTTATTGGATTTACAGAAAGTGTGCTATAATTGTTTAAACGAAATTAGGCAGGTGCATAAATTTGGTCACCACAAAAAAGAAATGAAATCAATATTTAGTAGATCCTCCTTTTGCAGAAATTACAGCCTCTAAACGCTTCCTGTAGGTTCCAATGAGAGTCTGGATTCTGGTTGAAGATATTTTGGACCATTCCTCTTTACAAAACATCTTTAGTTCATTCAGGTTTGATAGCTGTCCATGCTCGGAAGCCCTCTTTAAGTCACACCACAGATTTTCAATTATATTCAGGTCTGGGGACTGAGATGGCCATTCCAGAACGTTGTACTTGTTCCTCTGCATAAACGCCTTAGTGGATTTTGAGCGGTGTTTAGGGTCGTTGTCTTGTTGAAAGATCCAGCCCCGGCGCAGCTTCAGCTTTGTCACTGATTCCTGGACATTGGTCTCCAGAATCTGCTGATACTGAGTGGAATCCATGCGTCCCTCAACTTTGACAAGATTCCCAGTCCCTGCACTGGCCACACAGCCCCACAGCATGATGGAACCACCACCATATTTTACTGTAGGTAGCAGGTGTTTTTCTTGGAATGCTGTGTTCTTTTTCCTCCATGCATAACGCCCCTTGTTATGGCCAAATAACTCAATTTTAGTTTCATCAGTCCACAGCACCTTATTCCAAAATGAAGCTGGCTTGTCCAAATGTGCTTTA
This sequence comes from Bufo bufo, assembly GCF_905171765.1. NCBI lineage: Eukaryota > Metazoa > Chordata > Amphibia > Anura > Bufonidae > Bufo > Bufo bufo. The sequence goes on along the minus strand of NC_053390.1, from coordinate 783,641,492 downwards.
GCCCACCTCAAGCGGCACTTTTTGTGCTGTGGGCGGAGAAAAGGCTTCCTCTGCATCACTCTCGCATACAGCATCTCCTTGTGTAAAGTGCGCCGAATGGTTGAACGATGCACAGTGACTCCATCTGCAGCAAGATGATGTTGTAGGTCTTTGGTGCTGGTCTGTGGGTTGACTCTGACTCTATCTCTATCCGAGATTTTTCTTGGTCTGCCACTTCGAGCCTTAACTTGAACTGAGCCTGTGGTCTTCCATTTCCTCAATATGTTCCTAACTGTGGAAACAGACAGCTGAAATCTCTGAGACAGCTTTCTGTATCCTTCCCCTAAACCATGATGGTGAACAATCTTTGTCTTCAGGTCATTTGAGAGTTGTTTTGAGACCCCCATGTTGCTACTCTTCAGAGAAAATTAAAAGAGGAGGGAAACTTACAATTGACCCCCTTAAATACTCTTTCTCATAATTGGATTCACCTGTGTATGTAGGTCAGGGGTTACCGAGCTTACCAAGCCAATTTGAGTTCCAATAATTAGTTCTAAAGGTTTTGGAATCAATAAAATGACAACAGTGCCCAAATTTATGCACCTGCCTAATTTTGTTTAAACAATTATAGCACACTTTCTGTAAATCCAATAAACTTCATTTCACTTCTCAAATATCACTGTGTGTGTCTCCTATATGATATATTTAACTGACATTTTTTTATCGTAACAACCAACGATTTATACAGGAAAATCATGCCGATTAACAAGGTTGCCCAAACTTTCGCATCCCACTGTAGAGCAGGAGAAGCTGAGCAGATTGATAGATAGTTTTATGGGGAAAATATTCAGTAAAACTTGTATTTCATTTGTTTAAATTTCTGCTCCTTCTGGACCTTGAAGTCCAAGAGGCGGTCCTATCAGTGATTGACAGCCTTCCCTCTATGACTGTGTATGCAGATATAGCTGTCAATCACTGATAGGACCGCCTCCTGGACTTCAAAGCCTAGAATGAGCAGGAATATAAATAAATGAAATGTAAATTATACAAAATCTTTTCCCACAAAACTATATACAGGGTGGGCCATTTATATGGATACACCTTAATAAAATGGGAATGGTTGGTGATATTAACTTCCTGTTTGTGGCACATTAGTATATGTGAGGGGGGAAACTTTTCAAGATTGGTGGTGACCATGGCGGCCATTTTGAAGTCGGTCATTTTGAATCCAACTTTTGTTTTTTAAATAGGAAGAGGGTCATGTGACACATCAAACTTATTGGGAATTTCACAAGAAAAACAATGGTGTGCTTGGTTTTAACGTAACTTTATTTTTTCATGAGTTATTTACAAGTTTCTGACCACTTATAAAATGTGTTCAATGTGCTGCCCATTGTGTTGGATTGTCAATGCAACCCTCTTCTCCCACTCTTCACACACTGATAGCAACACCGCAGGAGAAATGCTAGCACAGGCTTCCAGTATCCATAGTTTCAGGTGCTGCACATCTTGTATCTTCACAGAATAGACAATTGCCTTCAGATGACCCCAAAGATAAAAGTCTAAGGGGGTCAGATCGGGAGACCTTGGGGGCCATTCAACTGGCCCACGATGACCAATCCACTTTCCAGGAAACTTTTCATCTAGGAATGCTTGGACCTGACACCCATAATGTGGTCGTGGGTGCACCATCTTGCTGGAAAAACTCAGGGAACGTGCCAGCTTTAGTGCATAAAGAGGGAAACACATCATCATGTAGCAATTTCGCATATCCAGTGGCCTTGAGATTTCCATTGATGAAGAATGGCCCCACTATCTTTGTACCCCATATACCACACCATACCATCAATTTTTTTGTTCCAACAGTCTTGGAGGGATCTATCTAATGTGGGTTAGTGTCAGACCAATAGCAGTGGTTTTGTTTGTTAACTTCACCATTCACATAAAAGTTTGCCTCATCACTGAACAAAATCTTCTGCGTAAACTGAGGGTCCGGTTCCAATTTTTGTTTTGCCCATTCTACAAATTCAGTGCGCCAATCTGGTTCATCCTCGTTGAGATGCTGCAGTAGCTGGAATTTGTAAGGGTGCCATTTGTGAGTAGCTAATATCCGCCGAAGGGATGTTCGACTAATGCCACTCTCCAGTGACATGCGGCGAGTGCTACTCTGTGGGCTTGTAACGGTCACGTCCACACACACACAGGGGGAAGGGTAGTGACCACTGCGCTCCACCCTCACCCCTGGCCCTGCCTACTTGCCTCACGAGTCCTGATGACAGGGGACAACTGGACGGCAGTCCATAACTTAGGATATGTGCAGGGAAGACAGACAAGACAAAATACGGAACATGAACGGACCGGGTCAGAACCAAGAGAGCTACGCAGTACAACGGATTAAGCAAAGAATGGCCAGGAGAAGCCGGGGTCAAATACCAGGAGAGTAGCGAAGTACAAGAGGAGTCCTAAGAGAGTAGTCAGGTGGGAGCCAAGGTCACAATACCAGGATGGATGAGCAGTACAGGAGGAGCAGGCAGAGGATCGTCAGGGAACAGGATCAGGTAAGTATTCAGTAGTCCAACAAATAGCCAGGAACCTAGAAATTAACAGGCAACCTGTGGCCAGCAGGCTGCCTGTATTTATAGTGGGGAGTGAGGGTCATGTGATATGGCCAGCATCACATGACCGACAGGCCAACCAGTCGAGCACCGAGTGATCAGCTCGGCGCTCAAGGCAGACTAGGAGCAGGGAGCCACCCAGCCAGCAAAGCCGCCCTGGGAATGAAGTCAAGCACAAATCCTCATTCCCAAAGCTAAGCAACAGGTCTGCGGGCAATGGGGGACCGAGTGCACCTTCTGAACCCCGTGACAGGGCTCTTGCTGAATGAAGCTAGGACAGCCACTGATGTTTCTTCATTACAGACAGATTTCATGCGTCCACATTTTGGCAAATCCAACACTGAACCAGTTTCACAAAACTTAGCAAGCAGTTTGCTAACTGTAGCATGGGAGATGGGTGGTCTCGTAGGGTTCTCATTGAAATCTGCTGCAATGACCCGGTTACTGCGTTCACCAGACATCAACACAATTTCTATCCGCTCCTCACGTGTTAACCTCGGCGACATGTCAATGGCTGTAAACAAAGAGAAACTTGTAAATAACTCATGAAAGAATAAAGTTACGTTAAAACCAAGCACACCATTGTTTTTCGTGTGAAATTCCCAATAAGTTTGATGTGTCACATGACCCTCTTCCTATTGAAAAAACAAAAGTTGGATTCAAAATGTTCGACTTCAAAATGGCCGCCATGGTCACCACAGATCTTGAAAAGTTTCCCCCCTCACATATACTAATGTGCCACAAACAGGAAGTTAATATCACCAACCATTCCCATTTTATTAAGGTGTATCCATATAAATGGCCCACCCTGTATATCAATCTGCTCAGCACCTCCATTTTTATCGCAACAGGTTCCCCTTAACATAGAAACATAGAAACATAGAATGTGTCGGCAGATAAGAACCATTTGGCCCATCTAGTCTGCCCAATATATCTGAATCCTATTAATAGTCCCTGGCCCTATCTTATATGAAGGATAGCCTTATGCCTATCCCTTGAATGCTTAAACTCCTTCACTGTATTTGCAGCTACCACTTCTGCAGGAAGGCTATTCCATGCATCCACTACTCTCTCAGTAAAGTAATACTTCCTTATATTACTTTTAAACCTATGCCCCTCTAATTTAAAACTGTGTCCTCTTGTGGTAGTTTTTCTTCTTTTAAATATGCTCTCCTCCTTTACCTTGTTGATTCCCTTTATGTATTTAAAAGTTTCTATCATATCCCCTCTGTCTCTTCTTTCTTCCAAGCTATACATATTAAGGTCCTTGTCACGGATGGTGTACAGGAAACAAGATGATACAAATAACATACGATGACTCACTGGATCCACAACTAAGGAACAAAAAGGGAGACCTGCCGCTCTCCCTTATTGCTCAGCCTATGCGACCACTCTAAAGGTGAATGGGTGCATATCCACGTACCTCGGCTATCTGAACCTGAAGGCCCTACAATAGTGAGGGGACACGACCACCGGCTCCCTACACAGACACGGAGGGAGTCAGGGTCACCTGGATCCAGACAACAGAAAATCATAAATACTAAAACAACACTTATCTGCAGACGAACTGAGAACTGGGAGCTGAAGACAGCATGCACACTCATTCCAGGAAGTTGTATCAGCCACACCCAACTACCTTATGGGGGAGAATATAAAGGGAGGTAATGAGTCTGACTGCATGACAGCTGAGATAGCCTAACAAGGTGAGAAACAGAAACCAAAACAAAGAAACTCAAGGGGGAGGATCTGAACGACTCCTGTCAGAGCTTCTCAGCTGTCTGGTTGTGACAGTACCCCTCCCTCTAGGAGTGGACTCCGGACACTCAGGGCCCACCTTCTCAGGATGGGACCTATGGAAAGCCCTGATGAGGCGAGAGGCCTTAATGTCCGTCACTGGGAGCCACATCCTCTCCTCAGGACCATAACCCTCCCAATGAACGAGGTACTGGAGGGAACCGCGGACAAGACGAGAATCCACAATCCTAGAGACCTGAAATTCAAGATTCCCATCAACCATAATCGGAGGAGGAGGCAAAGGTGAGGGTACAATAGGTTGAACATAAGGTTTCAATAAGGACTTATGGAAAACATTATGGATCTTCCAAGTCTGAGGAAGATCAAGACGGTAGGCAACAGGATTGATGACAGACAGGATCTTGTAAGGCCCAATAAACCTAGGACCCAACTTCCAGGAGGGAACCTTCAATTTGATATTCTTGGTAGACATCCACACCAAATCACCAACATTCAGGTCCGGACCAGGCATACGTCTCTTATCCGCCACACGCTTATATCTCTCACTCATATTCTTTAGATTATCCTGAATATTTTGCCAAATAGATGACAAAGACGAGGAGACTCTGTCCTCATCAGGCAAACCAGAAGAGCCCTCTCCAGAGAAAGTCCCAAACTGCGGATGAAACCCATATGCACCAAAAAATGGTGACTTATTAGAGGACTCCTGACGACGGTTATTTAAAGCAAACTCAGCAAGGGACAAAAAAGAACACCAATCCTCCTGATTCTCCGCCACAAAACAGCGCAGATATGTCTCCAGATTCTGATTGACACGCTCTGTCTGGCCATTCGACTGCGGATGGAAAGCAGAAGAGAATGACAAGCGAACCCCCAAGCGAGAACAGAAAGCCTTCCAGAATCTGGAAACAAACTGCGTGCCCCTATCAGAGACTATGTCAGAAGGAATCCCATGCAATTTGACAATGTGGTCAACAAATGCCTGCGCCAGCGTCTTAGCATTGGGCAAACCGGGAAAAGGGATAAAGTGCACCATTTTGCTAAAACGGTCCACCACCACCAGAATCACAGACTTCCCCGAGGAACGAGGCAAGTCCGTTATGAAGTCCATGGACAGATGTGTCCAAGGACAGGAAGGAATGGGCAAAGGAAGGAGAGGACCTGATGGCCGTGAGTGAGGGACCTTGGCACGAGCGCAAGTCTCGCAAGCTGCCACAAAACCCTCAACCGACTTACGAAGCGCAGGCCACCAGAATCTCCGAGCAATGAGATCCAGTGTGGCTCTTGTCCCCGGGTGCCCAGCAAGGACCGTATCATGGTGTTCTTTAAAAATCTTGTGTCTCAAAGCGAGAGGCACAAACAACCTCCCAGGAGGACAAAGATCAGGAGCTTCTGACTGGGCTGCCTGCACCTCTGCCTCCAATTCAGGAAAAAGAGCAGAGACCACCACACCTTCAGCTAAAATGGGACCCGGGTCTTCAAAATTCCCACCTCCCGGGAAACAACGTGACAGGGCATCTGCCTTCACATTCTTAACCCCAGGGCGGAACGTAACAACAAAATTAAACCTTGAAAAGAACAAAGACCATCTGGCCTGTCTCGGGTTCAGACGCTTGGCTGACTCCAAGTAGGCCAGATTTTTATGGTCAGTAAACACGGTAATAGGGTGTCTGGCTCCCTCTAGCCAATGGCGCCATTCCTCAAAAGCCAACTTGATGGCCAACAATTCCCTATCTCCCACATCATAATTTCTCTCTGCGGAGGAGAGCTTCTTTGAGAAAAAGGCACACGGTTGCCATTTGGCAGGAGAGGAACCCTGAGACAAGACCGCCCCCACCCCTACCTCAGAAGCATCAACCTCAACTATGAAGGGTAAGGAAACATCAGGTTGTACTAGGATGGGAGCGGAAGCAAAACTCTCCTTGATATCAGAAAAGGCCTTACGCGCCTCTACCGACCAGGAAGAAAAATCTACCCCCTTTCTGGTCATATCCGTGAGTGGTTTAACAACAGAGGAATAATTCAAAATAAATTTCCTGTAATAATTAGCAAAGCCCAAAAAACGCATCAGCGCCTTCTGATTCTCAGGAAGCTCCCACTCAAGCACAGCGCGGACCTTCTCGGGGTCCATGCGAAAACCAGAAGCGGAGACAAGAAACCCCAGAAATTGGATCTCTGGAACCGCAAACACACATTTTTCCAGTTTCGCGTATAATTTATTCTCCCGCAGGATGAGTAAGACCTGACATAAGTGTTCCTTATGAGTTTTGAAATCAGGAGAAAAAATCAAAATGTCATCCAAATACACTAATACAAATTTTCCCATTAAATGATAAAAAATGCTGTTGACGAAATGCTGAAAAACGGCTGGGGCATTCATCAAACCAAAAGGCATAACTAAATTCTCAAAATGGCCCTCAGGGGTATTGAAAGCCGTCTTCCATTCGTCTCCTTCTCTGACCCTAACCAGGTTGTATGCCCCTCTTAGGTCTAATTTGGAAAAGACTTTCGCCCCAACAACCTGGTTAAACAAATCTGGGATTAAAGGAAGCGGATACGGATCACGAATAGTGATACTGTTCAGCTCCCTGAAATCCAGACAAGGTCTTAAAGAACCATCTTTTTTCTTAACAAAGAAAAAACCAGCGGCAACAGGTGACTTTGAGGGTCGTATGTGTCCTTTTCTCAGACTCTCAGAGATATAAGCACGCATCGAGACCCTCTCAGGTTGGGAAAGATTGTATAAACGAGATTTAGGCAGCTTGGCACCTGGGATGAGATCAATAGGGCAATCATACTCCCTGTGCGGAGGCAAACCCTGAACTCCACTCTCAGAGAAAACATCCAAAAATTCAGAGAGGAAAGGTGGTACAGTTTTAGTAGAAACCTCAGAAATAGATGTTATGAGGCAATTCTCTCTGCAAAAGTCACTCCAACCATTTATTTGCCTCGCTGGCCAATCAATGGTGGGGTTATGTTTAGAGAGCCAGGGTAGCCCCAACACTAGAGGAGTAGGCAAACCGCTAAGGACGAAACATGACACATCCTCAACATGAGTATCATTCACAATTAAACGGATATTGTGAACTATGCCCTTTAATGATTTCTGAGAAAGTGGAGCTGAATCAATAGAAAAAACAGGAATATTTTTTCGCAAAGTGCAAACCTGGAAACCATAAGTTATTGCAAATTGGTTATCAATGAGGTTGACAGCTGCTCCACTATCCACAAAAATCTCACAAAAAATGCTCTTGCTCTCTAGCGCCACCCTAGCAGGCAGGACAAAACGGGAACTACAAGCAAAAGACAATTCTTCAATTTCCGCCTCAACCCTGCCAATAGTAACAGACGGAATATTCTTAAAAGATTTCTTCCTTTTTGTCTCTTTATTACTCCCAGAAAACTGCCTGAATCTCCTAGAGGGACAAACATTTGCCAGATGATTTATACCTCCACAACAAAAGCAAACCCTCCCCTGCGGGCTGCATCCTCTATTGTCAGAGGCAATCAACCCCAGCTGCATGGGCTCCTGCTCAGAAGGGGCTGACAGCGACTGAGACCCCTGTGCACAGAATGACACCGCTGCACTGTCCCGGGACTGAGCATGATAAGAAGGAGAGATCTCTCCTCTTTCTCTAAGACGCCTGTCAATACGAACAGCCTGAGACATAGCAGAATTCAAGGAGGTAGGTCTTTCATGAAAGGCAAATGTATCTTTCAATCCCTCAGAAAGACCATAACAAAATTGACTTCGGAGTGCAGCATCATTCCAACCCGTATCTGCTGCCCATCTCCGAAATTCTGAGCAGTATATCTCTGCGGATTGTTTACCCTGGCATAACAGACGTAGTCTAGACTCAGCCAGAGCAATACGATCCGGATCATCATATATCTGACCCAGGGCTAAAAAGAATTCATCCACTGAACGGAGGGGTTGTGACCTCTCCGGCAGCGAAAAGGCCCAAGACTGAGCATTACCCCTGAGCAGCGATATAATGATGCCCACCCTTCGTTCTTCATCACCGGAAGAATGGGGAAGAAGGCGAAAATGGAGTTTACAGGCCTCTCTAAAACGTACAAAATTCTCACTACCCCCGGAAAACGTATCCGGGAGCGAAATCTTAGGCTCAGCACAAACTCCATGAACGCAAGCTGAACCGGTCACTTGAAACTGAGAAAAAGTCTTACGGAGATCAGCTACCTCCAAAGCAAGACCCTGAAAGCGTTCAGCCAAAAGTGAAACCGGATCCATGCAAGACGGTTTTGGTGGCTGATAATGTCACGGATGGTGTACAGGAAACAAGATGATACAAATAACATACGATGACTCACTGGATCCACAACTAAGGAACAAAAAGGGAGACCTGCCGCTCTCCCTTATTGCTCAGCCTATGCGACCACTCTAAAGGTGAATGGGCGCATATCCACGTACCTCGGCTATCTGAACCTGAAGGCCCTACAATAGTGAGGGGACACGACCACCGGCTCCCTACACAGACACGGAGGGAGTCAGGGTCACCTGGATCCAGACAACAGAAAATCATAAATACTAAAACAACACTTATCTGCAGACGAACTGAGAACTGGGAGCTGAAGACAGCATGCACACTCATTCCAGGAAGTTGTATCAGCCACACCCAACTACCTTATGGGGGAGAATATAAAGGGAGGTAATGAGTCTGACTGCATGACAGCTGAGATAGCCTAACAAGGTGAGAAACAGAAACCAAAACAAAGAAACTCAAGGGGGAGGATCTGAACGACTCCTGTCAGAGCTTCTCAGCTGTCTGGTTGTGACAGTCCTTTAACCTTTCCTGGTAAGTTTTATCCTGCAATCCATGTACTAGTTTAGTAGCTCTTCTCTGAACTCTCTCTAGAGTATCTATATCCTTCTGGAGATATGGCCTCCAGTACTGCGCACAATACTCCAAGTGAGGTCTCACCAGTGTTCTGTACAGCGGCATAAGCACTTCACTCTTTCTACTGCTTATACCTCTCCCTATACATCCAAGCATTCTGCTGGCATTTTGTGCTGCCCTATTACATTGTCTTCCCACCTTTAAGTCTTCTGAAATAATTACTCCTAAATCCCTTTCCTCAGATACTGAGGTCAGGACTGTGTCAAATATTCTATATTCTGCCCTTGGGTTTTTACGCCCCAGGTGCATTATCTTGCACTTATCCACATTAAATTTCAGTTGCCAGAGTTCTGACCATTCTTCTAGTTTTCCTAAATCCTTTTCCATTTGGCGTTTCCCTCCAGGAACATCAACCCTGTTACATATCTTTGTGTCATCAGCAAAAAGACAAACCTTACCATCGAGGCCTTTTGCAATATCACTTATGAAGATATTAAACAAAATTGGTCCCAGTACAGATCCCTGTGGAACCCCACTGGTAACATGACATTGTTTTGAATGTTCTCCATTGACTACAACCCTCTGCTGTCTGTCACTCAGCCACTGCCTAATCCACTCAACAATATGGGAGTCCATGCTCAATGACTGCAGTTTATTGATAAGTCTTCTATGTGGGACAGTGTCAAAAGGCTTACTAAAATCTAGATATGCGATGTCTACTGCACCTCCACCGTCTATTATTTTAGTCACCCAGTCAAAAAAATCTATAAGATTTGTTTGACATGATCTCCCTGAAGTAAACCCATGTTGTTTTTCATCTTGCAATCCATGGGATTTTAGATGTTCCACAATCCTATCCTTTAATAGGGTTTCCATTAATTTGCCTGCTATTGATGTCAGACTCACTGGTCTATAGTTGCTCGATTCCTCCCTACTACCTTTCTTGTGAATGGGCACGACATTTGCCAATTTCCAATCTTCCGGGACGACTCCTGTTACTAATGATTGGTTAAATAAATCTGTTAACGGTTTTGCCAGCTCACCACTAAGCTCTTTTAATAATTTTGGGTGTATCTCATCAGGCCCCTGTGACTTATTTGTCTTCACTTTAGACAGCAAACTTAGAACATCTTCCTCTGTAAAGACACATGCATCAAACGATTTATTAGTCATCCTTTCTAGTGGAGGTCCTTCTCCTTCTTTTTCTTTTGTAAAAACTGAACAGAAGTATTCATTAAGGCAGTCGGCTAGCCCTTTATTCTCTTCTACATACCTTCCGTCCTTTGTTTTTAATTTAGTTATTCCTTGTTTTAATTTCCTTTTTTCATTTATATATCTGAAGAATGTCTTATCCCCTTTTTTCATAGACTGAGCTAGTTTTTCTTCTGCCTGCGCTTTAGAAGTTCTTATAACTTGCTTGGCCTCTTTCTGCCTAATCTTGTAGATTTCCTTATCTTCATTGCTCTGGGTTTTTTTATAATTACAAAATGCTAGCTTTTTATTTTTAATGATTTGGGCCACTTCTGCTGAGTACCACAGTGGTCTCTTCCTTTTTTTGCTTTTACTGACAAGTCTAATGCAATTTTCTGTTGCCTTCAATAATGCACCTTTTAAGTAGTCCCATTTCTCCTGGACTCCATGTAATCCGTTCCAGGACTCATTTATGACTAATTTCATTTTTGAAAAGTCTGTTTTTCTAAAATCTAAAACTTTTGTTTTTGTGTGGTGGGACTCTTTCACAGTTCTTATATTAAACCACACTGACTGATGATCACTAGATCCCAAGGTTTCGCCTACAATGACATCATCTACCGAATCCCCATTTGTGAATACCAAATCCAAAATGGCCTCCCTCCGGGTTGGCTCCTCAACCACTTGTTGTAGAGATAACCCCAGTAGGGAATTTAGAATATCTGTACTCCTGGTAGAACTTGCTATTTTGGTTTTCCAGTTTATATCTGGAAGATTGAAATCTCCTATAATGAAAACTTCTCCTTTCATTGTCATTTTAGCTATTTCTTCAACTAGTAGATCATCTAGTTCTTTAACTTGACCAGGTGGTCTATATATCACACCTACACGAGTTACTGCATGGTTAGCAAACTGCAGCGTAACCCAAACTGACTCTATGTTGGCCTCACCAACTTGTATTAGGTTAGATTTAATGCTATCTTTCACATACAGGGCCACTCCTCCTCCTTTCTTGCCTTCTCTGTCTCTTCTGTATAAAGAGTACCCTGGTATGGTTATGTCCCAGTCATTTCTTTCATTAAACCATGTCTCCGTAACAGCCACTAAATCTACATTCTCAGATGCTATTATTGACCCAAGTTCATTGATTTTTTTACCTAAACTGCGAGCATTTGTAGACAGGACTCTGAGCTTATCATTTCTTTACCTCTGTGCTTCTGACCTGTACTGGCATTGTTTCGGGGGGCAATTGGACTCTTTTATTTTCACTCTTTTGCCCCCCCTTCCTAGTTTAAATACTCTTCCGCAAATTCTTGGAGTTGTTCACTAAGTACATTTGTTCCTTTGAGAGAAAGATGCAAAGCATCTTTTTTGTACAGTTCCTTTCTATTCCAAGTAGAGCTATCATGAGAAACAAAGCCAAATCCTTGCTCTTGACACCATTTACCAAGCCATATGTTGAACTCCTTTATGCGCCTCTGCCTATCATTCTGAACATTATGCACAGGCAGAACTTCAGAAAATGAAATGGTGGATGCAAAATCCTGTACGTCATTACCAAGTGTGATAAAAGATTTTTTCACCTCTGACACTTCATTGCAAGCCAGGTCATTTGTCCCTAGATGGACAAGAACATCCACGTCCCCTTCCTGCTTTGCTTGCTTAACAATATTAATAATACGTCTTCTATCTCTTCTAGCAGTAGCCCCAGGGAGACATCTCACAAAACCATTTTCTTTAAGCTCCACACTTCTTATGATTGAATCACCCAGCAACAGCTGCTTCCTTTGAGACTTCACTTTATCTTTTTTGTCCTTGGCTGCAGTCTTGCATACATTAGACATAGGAGTCGATGGTTTCTCACCCTCTGTGCTTGAGTCCATATCCATGTTGTCCTTACATTCTGAGAGTGCTGCAAATGAATTATGGAGAACCACCGACTGTGGGACATGTATTCTATCCACCACTCTAAGTCTTTCAGAACCTACAGTAACCCATCTGCCATTTCTGGGGGTCCTCTGTGGCAGTGGCATTGCAGCAGTCCTAGCTGGAGTTTGTTTAACAGATAATTTAAATATCTCAGATTTCAAAAATGCAATTTCCTGCTGCAGTAAGGAGAACTGTCTACAGATCTGACAGCATCCGAATCTCCAAAGAGTGGAACATGAAATAAATTCACAACAATTCCGGCACTGAACCAAGTCTGCCATTTTAAAGAGGAGAAAAAAATAAAAATAATAATAAATTAAATTTAAATCAAACAAATCTTACCTTTTTTTTGTATTGTTTCCACCTTCCAGCCTACCTCCTGACTGTCTCCTGCAATATCTCTACACTGTACTTAATGTAGTACTTGAAGGTAGTACTTGCAGCTAATGAATTAGGCCAGCTAATGAGTCTGTCTCTATATATACACACACTCCTTCACAAGCTCCTCCCCCAGCAACAAATGTAACACCTTAGTGAGCTAGGCTCATTAGCAAACGCACAATAGCAAACACCTGACCAAATTCCTTACCTCTTCTCAAGCAATGGTCAGCAAAAAAAACACAGATGAGCCAGTTGCAAACTCCAAGCCAATCTCTTGCAGTATCTCTTCAATCTCTTCAGTCTCCTGCAATATCTCTACACTGTACTTAATGTAGTACTTGAAGGTAGTACTTGCAGCTAATGAATTAGGCCAGCTAATGAGTCTGTCTCTATATATACACACACTCCTTCACAAGCTCCTCCCCCAGCAACAAATGTAACACCTTAGTGAGCTAGGCTCATTAGCAAACGCACAATAGCAAACACCTGACCAAATTCCTTACCTCTTCTCAAGCAATGGTCAGCAAAAAAAACACAGATGAGCCAGTTGCAAACTCCAAGCCAATCTCTTGCAGTATCTCTTCAATCTCTTCAGTCTCCTGCAATATCTCTACACTGTACTTAATGTAGTACTTGAAGGTAGTACTTGCAGCTAATGAATTTAAATAAATTAAGTCTATGGGGGAAGCGATCTATTGATCATATGTTGATGTCCTCTAGGGGCACTTTTTTAAAATACAAAAAAAAAAAATTATTTATAAAAATTCAAATCACCTCCCTTTCCCCATATTAAAAAAAAAAAAAACAACAAATGATGATTGGCAGCACTGTGTCCCAAAACCCATACTATTGAAATATAAATGTATTTATCCAGTACGGTGAATGCTGTAAAGTACAGATCACCTTACAAATAATTAGTCTTAACAAAGCTCCATAAATGTAACAATAAAGTTATATGGGTCAGAATATGGTGATACAAAGAAAAAATATTTTTTTTCTAAAGTTTTTATCTTTTCTTTGTATTATAACACCAGAAATGTGGCATCACTGTAATCATACTGGCCCAGAGAATGAAGCTGACATGTCAGTTTTACCACATAGGGAACATCGTTAAAACAAAAACCACAATTATGACAAATTCATAGGTTTTTTTTATAATTCCACCCCATTTGGATTTTTTTTTCCAGCTTCCCACTACATGGTGCCATTAAAAAGTACAACTTGTCCCACAAAAAACAAGCCCTCAGACGTGTATGTGAATGGAAAAATTAAAAAGCTATGGCTCTGGGAAGGCAGAGAGTGAAAACCAAAAAAAAAAAATTGCCCTGGGCTGAAGGGGTTAACATTTGTAATGAGCGGCATAGGCAATATTCGAATTTGCGATATTTTGCAAATTTTTGGTCAAATATTCTTAATAAATTTGCAAATTCGAGAATTCATGATCTCCAGTCATTGTTTACTTGATTGCGAAAATCGGCAATGTAATATATTCGCGATAAATTTGCGATTAGAATATTCAACACGCGAATACGAATATATAGCACTATATTCAAAATATTCGTGAATTCTTGAAGTGGCAATATTCGCGATTAAAATTAGTGATTCGAATATTCGCGCTCAACACTAGTTAACAGTATGTATAGAATAAAGTTAAAGAAACCAAAGAAATCCCCTTATCATTCCTGGAACTTTTGGATGGAAGAAATTGTATATATTTTTGTATAATTGTAGGCGATATGACCTCATTCCAGGTTTGCAGAAAAAGGGACAGAGGCATTATTGGGGTCATGACGCTGTTTTAGACACAGGTCTTAATTCCCCTGCGCCAGCGCTTGATGTGCCGTCCTCTACATAACTTAGGCGTATTCCCTGTTGGTGTGCACCAGCATAAGGCTACTTTCACACCTGCGTTCGGGTGTCCGCTCGTGAGCTCCGTTTGAAGGGGCTCACAAGCGGCCCCGAACGCATCCGTCCAGCCCTAATGCATTCTGAGTGGACGCTGATCCGCTCAGAATGCATCAGTCTTGCAGCGCTCAGCCTCCGCTCCGCTCAGCAAGCGGACACCTGAACGCTGCTTGCAGTGTTCGGGTGTCCGCCTGGCCGTGTGGAGGCAAGCGGATCCGTCCAGACTTACAATGTAAGTCAATGGGGACGGATCCGTTTGAAGATGACACTATATGGCTCAATCTTCAAACGGATCCGTCCCCCATTGACTTTCAATGTAAAGTCTGGACGGATCCGTTCAGGCTACTTTCACACTTAGAATTTTTTTCAAACTATAATGCAGACGGATCCGTTCTGAACGGATCCAAACGTCTGCATTATAGGAGCGGATCCGTCTGAGCAGACATCAGATGGACCCGCTCTGAACGCTAGTGTGAAAGTAGCCTTAAAACTATAGATTTAGAGTGTTTTTGGATTACGGAAAAAAAAATGCATAATGGAAAAAAACGGAACTGTTATTTGTGCGAATAGAAATGTATTAGGACGGAGCAAAATGGAATGCCTCTTAAAGATTAATTGATTGTCTTGTGAGTGCCCCGGTTCAGACCTGTGGTGTGGTTCACCATCCGTATATACTATCTGTTGAACTTTCCCCAAATTTGTACATGGACAATATTATGTTCCATCTGATTCTGGCCCCTACTGAGGAAATGTAGCGTGGCATGGTAGGCAATCAAATAAATGGTAGTCCATGGATAGGCCTGATCTTGGAACCACTTTTATGAGAGCAGCTCTTTATTCTGTGTCATAGAGAAGGAGACCTGTTTGAACAGATATTGTACTGGATGGATTTATTACTAATGTATATTGTCTATTTAACCATAAACATTTCAAAATAGAAAGTTATCACTGGAGTCCACCAACATTTAAAATGTAATAAGATTAATAATAACAACTAGGTTTGCATTTTCTGAATGAAATACATGGTGTTCGAAAAGAGCTGAAAGTTTGTGTGTGCGCCTGTAGGCATGATTGTGTGTGTGAGAGAGAAGAAAGGCCATTCATGTGTGCGGTGTGTGTAAGGCTGCGTTCACACGTCACTCCCGTCATCACATGATCCATCACATGATCTTTTACCATGGTGATGGATCATGTGATGACCGGAGTGACGTCACCAAAGGTCCTTTACCTGCAATTAATGCTCACCACAGGTCCTGTTCAGCAAAGGAGACAGAAGGAGATGCCGGGCCGTGATCAAGTGAACTAAGGTGAGTTAAATTCTTTTTTTTTTAAATTTAACCCCTCCAGCGATGTTTTACTATGCATTCTGTATTTAGAATGCTATTATTTTCCCTTATAACTATGTTATAAGGGGAAATAATACAATCTACAGAACACCGATCCCAAGCCCGAACTTCTGTGAATAAGTTCGGGTTTGGGTACCAAACATGCGCGTTTTTTCTCACGCAAGTGCAAAACGCATTACAATGTTTTGCACTCGCGCGGAAAAATCGCGGGTGTTCCAGCAACGCACCCGCACATTTTCCGGCAACGCCCGTGTGAACCCAGCCTAAGGCTAGGTGGTAATTTGGGTGCATTCACACGACTGGGTCCGGATCCGCAACAGGTGCAGACTCATTCACTTCAATGGGGCCACAAAAGATGCGGACAACACTCTCTGTGTGTCCCCATCGGTTGTTCTGTTCCGCGGCCCCGCAAAAAAGATAGAGCATGTCCTATTCTTGCCAGCCATCGCCGACAAGAATAGGCATATTCTATATAGCGCCGGCCATGTGCGTTACTCAAAATACGGAATTCTTGCGGTACAGCAAAATACGGCACCCTTAGGGCTCATGCACATGACCGTATGTATTTTGCGGTCCACAAAAAACAGATCCGCAAAAAATACTGATGATGTCCGTCTGCATTCCGTATTTTGCGGAACGGAACAGCTGGACCCTGATAGAACAGTCCTATCCTTGTCCGTAATACAGGCAATAATAGGACATGTTCAACCACTTTACGGAACGGACATACGGAAACTGAATGCACACGGAGTAACTTCCGTTTTTTTTGCAGACCCATTGAAATGAATGGTTCCACATACGGTCCGCAAAAAAAAAATGGAACGGACGCAGAAAGCTTCAAAACGCAGTTTGAACAGAGTCTGTGTGTTATGCAGTTTGGCCCGTAAAACTGGAGAAGAACAAAATCTAAGAAGATGAGGAACAACAATATCGTGCCTTTTCAATCCCTGTGAATATAAGGAATTTTAATATTGCACTTTTCAAGCACTATAATAATAATTGTATTTATAAAGCACCAACGTATTCCGCCATGATTTACAATCAGAATGTTCATGTACAAACAAAATCATACAATACATAGCAGCAAACAAGTTAACAATTAAGACAAGAGGAACACTCAGCCATTGGATGTAAAATAGCATCTGCAGAACCTTTCACAGTGTGTGCAGATCAAAGAAAGCATCCACTTAGTTTCCAAGTGTACTTACTGGAATGAAGGCTGTGTCCTTGTATTAGAAATGGCTACATAACAAGGTAACAGAAGATCTCACTGTGTACTGGAGCCAAGTGTAACACTTACTGCATCGTAATAAACCTCTTCATTCTCGTCTGTGGTTAGTGGGAGTGAAAATGCACACAAACGTATTTTCTTCACGTGTCTGCTCCGTTTTTTTGTTTTTTTTGCGGACCGTATACGGAACCATTCATTTCAATGGGTCCGCAAACAAAAAAAAAGGAACGTACTGCGTGTGCATTACGTTTCCGTATGTCCGTATTTCCGTTCCGCACAAAAATAGAACATGTCCTATTATTGTCCGCATTACGGACAAGCACAGGACTGTTCTATGAAGGGCCAGCTGTTCCGTTCCGCAAAATACGGAATGCACACGGATGTCATCCGTATTTTTTGCGGACCGCAAAATACATACGGTCGTGTGCATGAGGCCTAAATCAGAGAAAACCCAACATCTATCGCTTAGGCTACATGCACACGGCCGTATGTGTTTTGTGGTCTGCAAATTGCGGATCCGCAAAAAGAACGGATGACATCCGTATGCCATCCATTTTTTTTTCGCGGATCCATTTTAACAATGCCTAAAACGAACAAGAATAGGAGATGTTCTATTTTTTTTTGCGGGGCTAGGGAACAGACATACTGATGCAGACAGCACGCGGACCCATTGAAATGAATGGGTCCCCATCCTATCTGCAAAAAAAACGGAACGGACAGGGAAACAAAATAGGTTGGTGTGCATGAGGCCTAAGGCCTCCTGCACACGGCCGTTTTTTTTCCCGTTTACTGGCCGTTTTTTGCGTTCCGTATACGGTCCGTATACGGAACCATTCATTTCAATGGTTCCGCAAAAAAATTTAAGTTTTTACGTATTTCAGTTTTTCCGTTCCATTTAAAGATAGAACATGTCCTATTATTGCCCGCAAATCACGTTCCGTGGCTCCATTCAAGTCAATAGGTCCGCAAAAAAACGGAACACATACGGAAATGCATCCGTATGTCTTCCGTATCTGTTCGGTTTTTTGCGGAACCATCTATTGAAAATGTTATGCCCAGCCCAAATTTATCTATGTAATTACTGTATACTGTATATGCCATACGGAAAAACGGAACAGAAACGGAAACACAATGGAAACAAAAACAGAACAACGGATCCGTGAAAAACGGACCACAAAACACTGAAAAAGCCATACGGTCGTGTGCAGGAGGCCTTAAGGATGATGAAACTCTCTGCTAAATAAGTCTATTTCTAATTAGAGTTTAAGTTTGGTTAAGGGCTCATGCACACGACAGTATGGCTTTTTCAGTGTTTGCGGTCCGTTTTTTACGGATCCGTTGTTCCGTTTTTTGTTTCCGTTTTCTTTCCGTTCCGTTTTTCCGTATGACATATACAGTATACAGTAATTACATAGAACAAATTGGGCTGGGCAAAACATTTTCAATAGATGGTTCCGCAAAAAACGGAACAGATACGGAAGACATACGGATGCATTTCCGTATGTATTCCATTTTTTTTGCGGACCCATTGACTTGAATGGAGCCAAGCACCGTGATTTGCGGACAAGAATAGGACATGTTCTATCTTTTCACGGTACGGAAATACAGAAATACTGAAACAGAATGCACACGGAGACACTTCAGTATTTTTTGCTGAACCATTGAAATAAATGGTTCAGTATATGTACCGCATACTGAACTACAAAAAAGGCCAGTATACTGAACGCAAAATACTGTCGTGTGCATGAGCCCTAACACTTAGGCCTCCTGCACACAGCCGTTTTTTTTCCCCGTTTACTGGCCGTTTTTTGCGTTCCGTATACGGTCCGTATACGGAACCATTCATTTCAATGGTTCCTCAAAAAAACGGAATGTACTCCGTATGCATTCCGTTTCCGTATTTCCGTTTTTCTGTTCCGTTCTAACATAGAACATGTCCTATTATTGCCCGCAAATCACGGTCCGTGGCTCCATTCAAGTCATGGGGTCCGCAAAAAAAACGGAACACATACGGAAATGCATCCGTGTGTCTTCCGTTTCCGTTCCGTTTTTTGATGAACCATCTATTGAAAATGTTATGCCCAGCCCAATTTTATCTAAGTAATTACTGTATACTGTATATGCCATACGGAAAAACGGAACGGAAAAACGGAACAGAAACGGAAACACAACGGAAACAAAAAACGGAACAACGGAACCGTGAAAAACGGAAAAATGCGGGAGTTGAACGCATTACACCCGCACTGAATCTGGACCCATTCATTTCTATGGGGCTGTTCACATGAGCTGTGATTTTCACGCATCACTTCTGCGTTGCGTGAAAATCGCAGCATGTTCTATATTGTACGTTTTCCACACAACGCAGGCCCGATAGAAGTAAATGGGGCTGCGTGAAAATCGCAAGCATCCGCAAGCAAGTGCGGATGCGATGCGATTTTCACGCACGGTTGCTAGGAGACGATCGGGATGGAGACCCGATCATTATTATTTTCCCTTATAACATGGTTATAAGGGAAAATAATAGCATTCTGAATACAGAATGCATAGTAAAACAGCGCTGGAGGGGTTAAAAAAAAATAATAATCCACTTGCTCGCGCA
This sequence comes from Bufo bufo, assembly GCF_905171765.1. Lineage (NCBI taxonomy): Eukaryota > Metazoa > Chordata > Amphibia > Anura > Bufonidae > Bufo > Bufo bufo. Next base: position 783,621,702 of record NC_053390.1, on the reverse strand, counting down.
GCCGCCATCTCTCCTGTCTTCATCTTAGCTGTGTGCAGGAAAAGGACCTGTGGTGACATCACTCCGGTCATCACATGATCCATCACCATGGTAAAAGATCATGTGACGGACCATGTGATGACCGGAGTGACGTCACCACAGGTCCTTTTCCTGCACACAGCTAAATATGAAGACAGAAGAGAAGCCGGGCTGCGCGAGCAATAGATTAAGGTGAGTTAAATTATTATAATTTTTTTTTTAACCCCTCCAGCGCTATTGTACTATGCATTCTGTATTCAGAATGCTATTATTTTCCCTTATAACCATGTTATAAGGGAAAATAATACAATCTACCCAGCACCTAACCCAAACCCGAACTTTTCTGAAGAAGTTCGGGTTTGGGTACCAAACATGCGCGATTTTTCTCACGCAAGTGCAAAACGCATTACAATGTTTTGCACTCGCGCGGAAAAATCATGCATGTTCCCGAAACGCACCCGCACCTTTTCCCGCAACGCCCGTGTGAACTCAGCCTTAGACTAAAAGCAGGACTGATATGCTTTCATTAAAGTAACCTGCCAAACATGTCTCATTAAGTGGCTCAGTAGTGCATCGCAGATTACTTACCGGTCAGGCTTCCTAAGTGTTCCTTAACAATTTTGCTGAACTCGACAGATATGGTAAATGGAGACTCTTCAAGAACTGGGTCATAAGGTAAGGCAAGGTTCACATCACTGCTATTTTTTTTTCTGTTGTTCTGCTCCATTAGACGAGCAGAACAATGGAAATAACGGAAGTGCAGAACAGGGCACATACCTGACAGGAGCTGAACAGACTCCATTGACTACAATGGAGACTGTTCAGTTTCCATTCTAAATCTTTTTTTTTACTGGACATCATTTTTCATCCGGTCTGCGATGGAGGCCAATGCAGATGTGAACTCACCCTAAAGGTCCATTCACACAACCGTGCTTTGCAGTCCATAAATTGCGGATCCGCAAAACACGGGTACCAGCCATGTGCATTCTGCATTTTGAGAAACGCACATAGCCGTCCCTATGATGGAAATGCCTATTCTCATCTGCGGATTGCGGACAAGAATAGGACATGCTCTATCTTTTTTGCGGGGCCGTGGAACGAAACTATGGATGAAATGAATGGGTCCACACCCATGTGGAACGGATGCATACCCAGAAATACGGTCATGTGGACCTTAAGAGTAAGGGCTAATGCACACGACCGTGTGCTGCCCGTGGCCAGATTGCGGTCCGCAATACACGGGCAATGGCCGTCTGCATACCGCATCACGGATCGCGGACCCATTCACTTCAATGGGTCCGCAATCCGGGAGATGCAGAACGGAAGGCACGGAACGGAAGCACTACGGAATGCTTCTGTGGGTTTTTTGTCCGTGCCTCCGCACCGCAAAAAAGTAGCGCATGCACTACTTTTTTGCGGTGCGGACAGATCACAGACCCATTCAAGTTGTCTGCGGCTGCCACACGGATGTTACCGTGCATTGAGGACCGCAATTTCAGTCCCCAATGCACGAAACGGCCAGCACACGGTCGTGTGCATGAGCCCAAAGGAAAAATGAAAAGTGATTAGAAAGCCGTACACGCCCCATGGTATAAATGAAACAAATCACCCATAACTACCAAAACGTTACAGGGGTCAGAATATGATAGCAAAAAAAAATAAATTTTTTTTAAGTTTTTAATTTTTTATCAAACGGCAAGGAAAAGTATAAAAATAAATTAACTCACCGAGTCCACTTGATCGCGTAGTTGCGGATCTCTGTCTTCTTCTGCAATGTTGAGCTGCCGGCTAAGGACCTGTGGTGACGTCACATCCCATGATCCAATCACATGGTCCCTCACCATGTAGAGGAATCATGTGATTGGACCATGTGATGAGCACAGTGACGTCATCAAAGGTCCTATTCCTGTGCACAGCAAAGAAGAAGACAGAAGAGATGCCGGCTGCGCGATCAAGTGGATTAAGGTGAGTTAAAATATTTTTATTTTTAACCCCTCCAGCCCTATTGTACTTTGCATTCTGTATTAAGAATGCTATTATTTTCCCTTATAACCATGTTATAAGGGAAAATAATACAATCTACAGAATACCTAACCCAAACCTGAACTTCTGTGAAGAAGTTCGGGATTGGGTACCAAACATGCAGATTTTTCTCACGCGCGTGCAAAACGCATTACAATGTTTTGCGCATGTTCCTGCAACGCACCCGCACCTTTTCCCGCAACGCCTGTGTGAAACCAGCCTTGGGGGCCAACTGTTCCGTTCCGCAAAATACGGAATGCACACGGACGTCATCCCTATTTTTTGCGGATCCCTTTTTTGCGGACCGTAAAATACATACGGTCGTGTGCATGAGCCCATAAAATGATACATTGCAGCAAAAGGCATACAACGTAAGCTGTAAGTACATCAGCAGCAGGAGCATTTATTGTATACAATGTATCAATCACCAAGCTGTGATACAGTTTTGGACTCCTGCAGTGGACGGTTGTTGACAGTTTACTGTATACTGTTTAATTTTTCAGAATACAGTAGATTTTTAGAGACCCCTTGGTGGTGGTTAGTAGTTACAAGCTAAGAAAAATAGCACTTAACTTTGTTTGCTGGGAAGTTAAGTCTTTGCATCAGAAAAACAGAGCTCTGACCACTATAAAAATATGACACTTAACCCCTTCTATCCAGAGCGATTTTCCATTTTTGCGTTTTTGTTTTTTACTCCGTGACTCCATGGAGCCATAACTTTTTTATTTTTTTGTTCACATAACTGTAGGAGTTTTTTATTATTTTTTTTTATTCCTAATGGGGTGATATTGGAAAAAAAAATAGAAAGTTTTAAGGGTTTATTTTTTGCGTCATTTACTATGTGATAAAACTGATGCATGCTTTTCATTCTCCAGGTCAGTACAATTACGGTGATATCACATACAGTATGTATAGTTTTTCTTGTGTTTTATTGCTGGGAAAAAAAATAAAACTTTTGAAAAAAATAATGCATGACTTTTTGATCACTTTTTATTTGACTTTTTGGGAGGAGAAGCAATAAAAAACTGAAAATTGGATACATTTTTTTTAACACTGTGTTGCCCAAAATGTTTATTTTTTTGAATTGTTTATTTTTATTTTCATTTTGGGGAAAGAAGGGTGATTTTAACTTTTATTTTTTTTATTTAAAAAAACTTTTTTTTTTAACTTAAAGGATATGGACACCTTTGTTCAAAAAAAATAAATTAGACTAATTAATTTATGTGGAGAAAATCATTTCTCTAATTGGATGTATTTATTTTTGTTTTATCGTTTTGATTTTACCCCCCTTCTCCTTCCACCAACGCTGCTGGACAGAACACAAACACCCCCCCCACCCGCTTGAACTTTGTGGAGGGGAGATCGTGTGGTGCTGCTGCCGGTTCTCATCCAGAGGGATCGTACCCTCACTGCACGATTGAAGTGCTAACCCCCACCCCCATTTCAGGTTGGCCAGAGCGGCTGTCCTCCCTCTCGCCTTCCACCCTCTCCCCTTGTCTTCTCCATTTGTCCTCTCCCCATGTCCTCCCCCTGCAGCGGGCCGGTCCCACGTCCGAGGTTTCTTCTACAGGTGTTATGTGAGTTTTTGTCATGACGCCAGTTGCATTTCAGCGACAAGGGACTAAGTCCCCATATGTAGACGGTGATGGTGGAATCCAGGTGTAGGAATGCCAGAGTGGTGTAAGGGTTGCTTATAGTGTCCCCTTAGGTGTGGCTTTGCATTTGTCACAGTGCTCCTATCTGGATATCCGGAACCCGAAGCGTGGTCGTCCGAAGCAGTGATAATAGGGTTAACAGTTGAGGGATTTGCAGAGTAAATTGAGTCCAGACTTGTATTGCAATAGTTAACAGTTTTACTTGAATAAACTTTCATCAGGGAACAATTGTCTAACTTTACCTTGGTCATCAGCAGACTTTGGCTTAACTTCTGGCAGGCAAACACAATCAGCCCTGCTACATCTGTACTCTTTCAGCTCTACTATGCTGGCTGGATTAAATAGGAACTTTTCCTTTTCTGCTGTAGGCTGCAACTTAGCTTTCTGTAGTCTGACTCTGTCTTTATCTTTATCCTGAGAACTTTACCCCTGACTCTGGAGGCACTCAGCTTAGGCCTCCGGGCCCAGCAGAACAAGCAGTGCTCTGCTGGCTGGAACACAGCCTTTCCCTTGCAGGGGTACTCTATTCCTTCACACAACCTTTCCCCTAGAAGGGGTAGATTAGACTGACCTTCACTAGCTAAACTCCTCCCTCTCTAGAGAGGGCTGAAATGGACAAAAAGGTTCCATTCCAGACAAACTAGCTCTGCCATTATTGCCGCCATCTGCTGGTGAACCAGGCACATTACACTTGGACATAACATTCATATAAAAATAGATATACCCATTGTGCAGGATTTGGAATAAATAGACATGATGGCAATAGATCAACCATAAGAGATAATCATGAGGCAAAAATAGTGGTAATGCCCCCTAGCTGGGCATTACAGCCCCACTTCCTGCTCCCCGCTGATGGACAAACCACCCCCCCTTTCCCCATGTGGCTGCTGCGCTAGCGTCCCGATGGTTATCATGGCAACTGGACGCCTTCACAGGCTTCCGGCCTGCCTTGGTATATCTGAACCTGATCTGGCTCCTGCTAAAGACAGGAGCCTGACCAGGCTAAGTGTAGATGCAAATACACTGCAGTACACTATACAGTGTACTGCAGTGTATTGCAGATGCATCAGACCCACTGGATCTTTAAGAACCAAGAAGGTCTGGGTCAAAAAAGTGTGGAAAAAAGGAAAAAATTACACCATACTTCTAACGATAATATCTCTCTTTATATATATATATATATATATATATATATATATATACACTGCTCAAAAAAATAAAGGGAACACTTAAACAACACAAAGTAACTCCAAGTCAATCACACTTCTGTGAAATCAAACTGTCCACTTAGGAAGCAACACTGAGTGACAATCAATTTCACATGTTGTTGTGCAAATGGGATAGACAACAGGTGGAAATTATAGGCAATTAGCAAGACACCCCCAATAAAGGAGTGGTTCTGCAGGTGGTGACCACAGATCACTTCTCAGTTCCTATGCTTCCTGGCTGATGTTTTGGTCACTTTTGAATGCTGGCGGTGCTTTCACTCTAGTGGTAGCATGAGACGGAGTCTACAACCCACACAAGTGGCTCAGGTAGTGCAGCTTATCCAGGATGGCACATCAATGCGAGCTGTGGCAAGAAGGTTTGCTGTGTCTGTGAACGTAGTGTCCAAAGCATGGAGGCGCTACCAGGAGACAGGCCAGTACATCAGGAGACGTGGAGGAGGCCGTAGGAGGGCAACAACCCAGCAGCAGGACCGCTAACTCTGCCTTTGTGCAAGGAGGAACAGGAGGAGCACTGCCAGAGCCCTGCAAAATGACCTCCAGCAGGCCACAAATGTGCATGTGTCTGCTCAAATGGTCAGAAACAGACTCCATGAGGGTGATATGAGGGCCCGACGTCCACAGGTGGGGGTTTTGCTTACAGCCCAACACCGTGCAGGACGTTTGACATTTTCCAGAGAACACCAATATCGGCAAATTCGCCACTGGTGCCCTGTGCTCTTCACAGATGAAAGCAGGTTCACACTGAGCACATGTGACAGACGTGACAGAGTCTTGAGACGCCGTGGAGAACGTTCTGCTGCCTGCAACATCCTCCAGCATGACCGGTTTGGCATTGGGTTAGTAATGGTGTGGGGTGGCATTTCTTTGGAGGGCCGCACAGTCCTCCATGTGCTCGCCAGAGGTAGCCTGACTGGCACAGGCGTTGTAGGGAGGTCATACAGGCATGTGGAGGCCACACACACTACTGAGCCTCATTTTGACTTGTTTTAAGGACATTACATCAAAGTTGGATCAGCCTGTAGTGTGTTTTTCCACTTTGATTTTGAGGGTGACTCCAAATCCAGACCTCCATGGGCTGAAAAATTTGATTTCCATTTTTTTATTTTTGTGTGATTTTGTTGTCAGTACATTCAACTATGTAAAGAATAAAGTATTTCAGAAGAATATTAAATTAATTCAGATCTAGGATGTGCTATTTTTGTGTTCCCTTTATTATTTTGAGCAGTGTATATATATATATATATACAGTGTGTATATATATATATATATATATATATATATAAATCCGGAAAAACGAGCGGCACTCCGATAGATGAAAAAATAAGTGAACCTTTATTTACCCAGGTAGTGCAACGTTTCAGCTCTACTCTTGAGCCTTTTTCAAGCATGAATACAACTCAAATCACAGCAATATATACAGGTGAATCAATTAGCATGTGGATCATGTGATCACACTCCACCCAGTGGGTGTGAACAAATCGGGACAATATTATACTGAGACAATGTGAATACATATTATTGACATATAATTATAAAAAAGTGCAAATCAAAAGAAAAACACAAATGGAAGAGACATGAATCATACATGTCATATATATTATAACTCTGGTGAACAGAAGGATGTCGATCAGAAACACAAAAACCGATCGATCAATGTGCTGAAACATATTCTAACATACAGGGGGGAGAGCAAAAAAGGAGGGGTGGTCCAGCAAGCATACCTAAAGCACAAGGAGAATCGTATCCTGCCGTTCGCTCAGCGTTGTTTACTTCCCATTGCGCAGGCTCGGCACAGCACCAGTCAGGGAAGTGGGTGGAAGGGAGCGTCCGGCGTCATCAAACCACGTCGGCGCACGATCGTCACTCCAGTGTCATCTTACACAGCCTAGACGCTCCTCCCCAGGCGCATGCTCAGATGAAAAAAACATATTCTCGGCGCCATCTTACTCTCTGGAGGGACGCCCTTATTCCATGCTGTTCAGTGTAATGCATCCAACCCACATTAAATCGGATATGCCAAACTCAGAAAGGCAGTGAGCTCCCTCAGAAACAGGGTGTCCACATGCACTACCCAGGCGAAAACCTGCCATACCCACGGTAACCGCGGTTTGTGCAGAGATATCACCGAGGTTACTGAGCTGTCATCTCATCCGAGAGGGATCTCCTCTTGTGGGTACACAGATGCCACTGAATATATCTAACATATTGAAAAAATTGTACCACCTAGGCTGTTGTGCCATAATCAGCCCATCCCACGGTGCTGGCCAGACCATTCAAAATAAGACATATGCATAATCACAATAAAAAAAGAAAAAATCAGAATGGGAAACAAAAGCATATAAAACGGCCCTCTCCTGTACGGTATGTTGCGACCACTCTATCCAGACTTGCCATTCCTCCTGAAGTTCAGTGTATGTGATCTCTACGAAAAAAAGGAAAATAAGGAAAATAGCTCCTCAATAAATAGGATTTTGAGGAAGCATTGGGGTCTATTAGGCTCATGCTTTAAGGAAATTCCTGAATTTCAAAGTCCTCCTCTTCTTTCCTACCGCCGATCCCGAAATTTGAAAGATCAGTTGGTGAAAGCCGACATTGGCTCTAAAGGGCCTCTGAGACAAACCACATTAACGCAGTTAGGCTTGGGCTGCTTTCCCTGCCTTAATTGCGTTAATTGCAAATACATTTGTAAGGGGAGGAATTTCATACATCCTGGTACTGGTGAATCTTTTGGAATTTCTTTCCATTTAACCTGTGATTCCAGCTATGTCGTCTACATATTATCCTGCCCATGTAATTTATTATATGTAGGTGAGACAATGACTGAGTTTAAGACCCGCCTCAATAACCATCGCTTGAGCATCCGGAAAAAACGTATGGATCTACCGGTATCCAAGCATTTTGCAGAGGTCAAACACGGGGAACGCGATCTCAGGTGTTGGATAGTAGACCATATACCTCAACCCAGATGAGGTGGTGACAGGTCAAGGATTCTCAAACGCAGAGAACTCAACTGGATTCACAAGTTGGGGAGTTTGAAACCCCATGGATTAAATGTAGAATACAATTTTGGGGATGTTTTGTGAGGGTGGCTTGCCTCCAGGGTCAAGCTGGGAGTAACTCGGTGTCTCTTGTATACACTAAGAGAGTTATACAACTCAACTTTTTCAATTTCTTGCTTCAATAATAACTTTATTTTCCTTATTTTTCTTTTTTTCGTAGAGATCACATACACTGAACTTCAGGAGGAATGGCAAGTCTGGATAGAGTGGTCGCAACATACCGTACAGGAGAGGGCCGTTTTATATGCTTTTGTTTCCCATTCTGATTTTTTCTTTTTTTATTGTGATTATGCATATGTCTTATTTTGACTGGTCTGGCCAGCACCGTGGGATGGGCTGATTATGGCACAACAGCCTAGGTGGTACAATTTTTTCAATATGTTAGATATATTCAGTGGCATCTGTGTACCCACAAGAGGAGATCCCTCTCGGATGAGATGACAGCTCAGTAACCTCGGTGATATCTCTGCACAAACCGCGGTTACCGTGGGTATGGCAGGTTTTCGCCTGGGTAGTGCATGTGGACACCCTGTTTCTGAGGGAGCTCACTGCCTTTCTGATTTTTGCATATCCGATTTAATGTGGGTTGGATGCATTACACTGAACAGCATGGAATAAGGGCGTCCCTCCAGAGAGTAAGATGGCGCCGAGAATATGTTTTTTTCATCTGAGCATGCGCCTGGGGAGGAGCGTCTAGGCTGTGTAAGATGACACTGGAGTGACGATCGTGCGCCGACGTGGTTTGATGACGCCGGACGCTCCCTTCCACCCACTTCCCTGACTGGTGCTGTGCCGAGCCTGCGCAATGGGAAGTAAACAACGCTGAGCGAACGGCAGGATACGATTCTCCTTGTGCTTTAGGTATGCTTGCTGGACCACCCCTCCTTTTTTGCTCTCCCCCCTGTATGTTAGAATATGTTTCAGCACATTGATCGATCGGTTTTTGTGTTTCTGATCGACATCCTTCTGTTCACCAGAGTTATAATATATATGACATGTATGATTCATGTCTCTTCCATTTGTGTTTTTCTTTTGATTTGCACTTTTTTATCATTATATGTCAATAATATGTATTCACATTGTCTCAGTATAACATTGTCCCGATTTGTTCACACCCACTGGGTGGAGTGTGATCACATGATCCACATGCTAATTGATTCACCTGTATATATTGCTGTGATTTGAGTTGTATTCATGCTTGAAAAAGGCTCAAGAGTAGAGCCAAAACGTTGCACCACCTGGGTGAATAAAGGTTCACTTATTTTTTCATCTATCGGAGTGCCGCTCATTTTTCCGGATTTATACATTGGGGTAAGAAGCCTATTCCCCTTGGGACGTGCACCCTACTC